>NC_134602.1:15979321-16282351 GCF_037038515.1 Microtus pennsylvanicus
CTTTATCCTTTCAACAGCTTGCCCATATAAATCTCCCATGTGTCTTCTGTTGTATAATCTTTCATTTGTAAAGAACTTGCACTCTCAGGGGAGGATTTTTCTGACATCTCTGTGGATGGAGATCATATGAGGAAGATCAGATGAGCAACCATGACAACTCTAATGCTGTAGAGTTAGGTGGACCAGAGATTGATGGCTGACATTCCTGTGCTATGCATCAGATGCCCCTGAACTCTGGCCCTATTGACAGACAGGCAGACATCATGTTGGTCACATATACTTAACTCATTCGGTTTCACAGATACTGTAAATGGAGTTTTAATTCTTCTCCTAAACTAATAAAAAAAACAAGATTAGGAGAAGAGAAGAGCCTGAAGTAAGGCCTCAAAATGGGTCATTTTGCAAAGGAGTGGTTACCTGCCTCCATGTATGCTGTCTCCCTTTCTTAGTCAAATCCATCCTTCCAGTGTCTAGCTAAAAGCTAACCATAGGATTGAACCCAACTGCCTTTGGATTCTGAAATAAGTGCTGTCCCCTTAAGGTCTCATAACAGCACAGGAAGTTTTGTAAGACTGTCCCAGCAACAATTTAAAGCAATTCTAGGACACCAAAGATGCATCAAATTTGGTTAATTGGTAATATAGATCATTCTGATGGGACAAAATAATTTAGAATTAAAAAAAACAGATTGGTGTACTCACGATGAATTTATGTGATATGGCACACACAGGCTTCTGGTTCTGAATACTTCATGCTCGGTGGGTTTTGGAGATTGTCGTGACCCTGAACGTAGCTGGAGGCTTTGGGGCCTTGAAAGGACAAGACTTAATATTTCAGGACATCCTTGTACTTGGTCCCCACTGTTTACTGATTTCCTTACAGAGAATGAGCAGCCATCTACTCCTGCTGCCATGCCTTCCCCACATGAACAGAGAGAAGACCCTATACACACAGGTTGCTTGTATCACATGTGAAAGCATAAGTCACAAACAAACTCCCACAGCAGTTTAGAATTGTGATTAATAGAATGATTAGTTCTTGAAAGGGGAAAAACTTAGAGATCACAATCCCTTACAAAAGCCCTCTGCAGGATCAGATAAGGAGCCTAGTAGCCGGAAGGGAAGCTCAAGCAAGAGATCAAGCTGAAGGTAGAAGTTGCTTTGTAAAAGACAGAGAGACCACAACTCAATGGGCTGGTATCTCAGTGGCTATTCAGGAAACATCACAGAGAAAAGATCTGCTTCATGCATGAGAGTCATCGATGATTTCCCTTTAAGAAAAAAACCCATCAAAACTCCCAATAACATCATCAGCATTCAACAACATGTCTATGATTTCTTTGCCTTGCCTTTGATTGTGCAGTAAATGATGCTGATAGTTAATCTGTGCAATTAATGCAAATTTCCTTGTAACTGACTAGACAGAATTGACAGGTTATCTTAAACACAGCAGGGAGTCACTCTACGATGGAACTGGTTCATCATCACCTGTGTGACAGTGACATAATTGAGATCTTTCCTTTGTCTATAAATCTCATTATGTTCAACATGATATGTTGTCATACAGATTTCTTAGGGTTTTGTCCCACTGGTGGTTTCCTTGGTATGCTTACATAATTTTTGCCAGATCCAATCAGTTTTGACATGCACTCTCAGCTCCACGTCATTGTGTTCCCCTTATGTTCCAGTCCAGGTATTTTAGACCTCTTGTAACTGTTGTAAGAGTATCTCATGTTCCACCTAAATGATTTAGGGTTTTATTTAGGCTGGGTTTTACTTCCATCACTGAGTTTATTGACTTTCCTTGGGCGTAATTCCTGGGAAAATGAGCCTAACTCCTGGGGGATTCCTCCAGTTATTTCTCCTTTCTTAGATAGTTTACACTCTCACTATTACTGTGAGAGTGTTTCTGTAGCAAATATTCTTCTCAAGATGAGAAGAAACTTCAATATTACAATCCATTTGTTATTGTGATTTAAATACACACACACAAACACACTCAAGTTAATGCACATACACTGATGATATCTCAATTTATGGGGCCATTCTGGGGATGTCAAGATCGATATCTCTCGAGTGGTTCTCAGAAGGCCATAGGGTGACTCTCTCTAGGTACTTAAGCATGGAGGAGAAGTTGACCGCACTGTGACATGTCCCTAGGAACTATGTGTGCCTTGTCCCATAGTCAGACTGATGACTGACTATCTTGAAAACCACCATGGAACTTTTGTTTGGCAAATGATGGAGACCAAGTCAGGGTCAAAATCAGAAAACTAGATGGAGCTTCCAAGCTCCAGTGGAAGAGCAGATGGATGGAGAAAAAGAGCAAGGATGTCAGGAATATAAGGGCTTGGTCCACACTATTAGACACTGTGCCTGAACTAAGAGGATTTCAAGTAATCCAGTGACCTGGGAATGAAAGACCATGGGATCAAACTGGAAGCTGTGAATGTGGCTGACAATTGGGGACGACGGAGAAGCTAAAGATAATGGCACTTGCAATTGTCTGCATATCATACACTGGCTTTTTGTGATCATATTTTTTGTGGATGCATACCTTGCTAAATCTGGATGGATGAAGGGTGGGCTTGGACTTCCCACAGCTCAAAGTACCCTGCCCTCTATTTGGACTGGTGTTTGAGTGGAGAGGTTTATTTGCAGAGCAAGAAGAATGTGGGAGGAGGAAGAGAAGTGGAAAGTTTGATAATTATTATTATGAAGTAATGGAAAAATCAATAGAAAATAACCAATGAGGACATTGGAGCTAGGGAAAAAAAACATTCATGTGAGTTGTTGACTCAGACCAAAAATTATTTTACAGAAAAAAAAAACACATAAAGGGTTTGAGTTACTTGGAAAATAGGACTCAAGTAATTGGGAAGAAGATTGGGGTTTTTATTTTGGGTCTTCATGGGGCTGTATGAGCAGCATTTTAGGACCTGTATGCTGGATATTTCTGGAGGTTAGTAGGGAAGAAACCTGGCTAGGAGGAGTTTTATGACATAAGTAGAGCCTTGATGATGTCACAAAGCTTTGGTTGGGGGTGGCAACTCTGTTCCACATGAAGCACTAGTCTTCTGTGAAGGTGGGCTTACTATCTTCACGGTGGCTGAGGAGGTCAGTTCAGCTCTTGGGCTCCACAACTGTTCAACCGAATTTCCAGAAGTTGGAATCTAGAGAGCCAAGATATTTTCTTTTGGTAAATATGTTTAAAAAGCAACTAGGACCTCTGTAGTCAAAGAAAGGTTTCTTTCAAATCTGCTCTGGGTCCAAAATTTATGTCGTTAACAGCTCCTATATTTGATAGCTGGGGGACGGTTAATGTCGGGTATTCTCCCCACTCTATCTTTGCTAAAAATGTCCAATTCCTCAGTCCACTTAAATGGCAAAGATCCTCTTTGTCCATATGTGTTTTAAAAGAAAATTATTTCTAATAGGTGCTGTTGCACAGAATAATGTTTCTTTCTTTTGGCAGTTTGACTCACAGTACTCACTTCTCTAATGAAGATACAGAATATCTTTATGTAATCAACCTGCATCTGGATCAGGAGACACAATAGAGAGAGCCAGTGGACTGGAGTGCCATGACCTTTGGCATGTGGTTATAGATCAGCAAACTAACCAGTAGCTTGAGTGGTAAGGAGAGGAGTGGCTGTTCTTTGAATTCTTTGTCATCTGTTCAGATATTTCTTTCTCACTTTAGGTATAGGCATAGCTTCGTCTCTCATTGATATAGTAAGTCAGGAAGTAGGTTTCTCAGTAGAGGTCAATTGCATTTTGCAGCAGGAATATGTCTCTGATACACATATACTGAGCTGTAGACAAGAGTTTGATAATTTTCCTATTAATTTCTTAAGAACATATTACATTTAGGTATCCAAATCTATTCAGCCCTGCCTTTTTCACCTGCTCCAAAGTTATTCCTAAAAAGAGCCTTGACCTCACATGCTCACCTTCTTATCCTTGCAGGCACTTATGGTGGAGGAAACCACTTTGTGTCTGATTTAAACTGAAGAGTTCTTCCTATGCAGAGATTGGCAGCTATGAAGCCCAAGCACAGAAACAGAGCCAAGAGACAGTGGAACAGGAGTGCTGTGGCCTATCTCAGAAAGTCTCCCACCATGATGAAGATGCCTCTTAGTATGAGTTGCATGCCACCTCTCCAGAAGAAGAATGGGCCATCGCTCCAGAAGCAAAAACTTAGTAAGCCTTTTGAGGCCCTGGAGAATATTGTTGGCCGCAGAATTTCTCATGGCTGGAAGGTAGCCAATGAACCAGTCACCCATTGGAAAGCCATCATTCTAGATCAACTGTCAACATATCCCTCTCTCTATTTGTTGAAATATGATGGGATTGATTGTGTCTATGGCTTGGAGCTTCATAGTGATGAAAGGATTTTAAACCTGAAGATCCTGCCTAATAATGTGCCATTTCCTCAGGTGACAGACACTCATCTCTCAAACACCATAGTTGGCAGAGCAGTGAAACATACATTCATGGGCACAAATGGCTCTAAGAATGACTGGAACGGGATGGTCCTAGAAGAGGTGCCAATCATGAAGACCTGGTTTTATATTACCTACAAGAAAGATCCGGTCTTGTACATTTACCACCTCCTGGATGACTACCTGGAAGGCAACCTCCACATCATGCCAGGCTCTAAGGAAGAGTGGAGTGGCGTGGTCCCAGATGAGGTGCAGACCATAACGAACTGTTTCTACATTGTCAACGAGAATGATCCGGTCCTGTACCTTTACCACCATCATGATGATTCCATTGAAGGCAACCTCCACATCACACCTGAATGTCCTCCAGTAGAGGTGACTTTGGAATTAGGCAGGGATTCCTTGCAGGGCAAAAGAGTGCAGTACAACAAAAAAGATGGAACCCAAGAGAAAGGTAAAATTATTTGCCAAGTTCCCAACAAACCTTCTGTGTATTTCATCAAGTTTGATAATGACTTCCATATCTATGTCTATGATTTGGTGAAGATCTGTTAAAGTGAAATTCTCAAATTTTGAGGGGCAGACTTAATTCTCTCTGTGGGAATGTGTTTTTTCAGAGATACCTCAGGTCTTCTATGAATCCTGGTATCTTTTCCAATGGATTATTCTTTCTCAAAGAATAAAAATTTGTTAACATGTTGTGTTATTTGGTCAATGATGGATTGTGTTTGATGGATGGGGCATCACAGAAATACATGCCTCAAAACAAAGCAGGATTTATGGTCTTTTCCCTTGGAGAGTAAAGGACTGGGGATGCGTGGTGTGGTAAAGGACAAGATGGCTGTCAAGGAAGCAGTGGAGAGGGGACAAAAAGTTGTATGATCTCGGGGCGGTATGAAGCTTGAGGGAAAACCATGTCAAATGGAAAGATGTGACCGATATCAGCGTGAGGTATTGGGACTTAAGAGGATAAAGAGTAGATTAATCAGGAAGGGACACAAATGTATACTCAAAATCAGAGAAAATTAGGTTTCATTTGATGAATGGTTTAATTCGTACTGGCTGTAAGTCAAAGGATGTTTGATCTCCACTAGAGCATGTTGCTTAGTGAAAAGTGTCTCCGCTCAGTTGCTCTTCTCCAGTAAGTTGGACATCAAGCTACCTACTTAGTTTTGCCAGAATTCTGTCTGCCACCTACTTTGTCATGCCTGGATTCAGTATGCCTTGAACTCTCATAGGTCTTATCCATGCCATCCAACCCTTGTCAGTTCATTTAAATAATTGCCCTGCCATATCTGGAAAACAGTGTTTCCTTTCATTGATCATGTTCTGTAGTACTTGGGCTATAAAACTCATGAACACACTCACCCACACACAGGATAAACATGTACATATGATGCCCACTAGTGTGTGACATGCACACATATGATGAATGCACCCAACTCCATAATATCAGTAAAGTAGGGAATCCATGATGCTAGGTGGAGTCTGGCAAAGACCCCACACACCCATCAAACAGCCAAATACCAGTATGGTACTGATGTCTGACTCCCATCCTGTAAGGAACCTGCCATCCTGTAACTGGGCTATTTTTGGTTCCTTCATCTTCACAAACTTGGTTAAAATGTTAGAGTTGTCAAACTGGGAGTTAGTGTCCAGCATGTAGATCAGCTGTCCCAGGTCAGGTGATTTGGCTACAATTTGGGTGAGAAATTGTACCAGGAATTTCTGGTACATCCTCTCCTCTTCTTCTCCCTGTCCTCATCATCACTCTTGTGGGTGGGCCTGGAGCACAAAGAAGGTAAAATGGAATAAGCCTCCTCCTTAGTGGAAAACCTTGTCAATCCTTAATTTGACCTGACTCTCTGAGGGAACGCAGCACATTTTTTCCTAGTAGGTCTCCTCATTCATTGGTTCCCTCATTTTTCCAATGAATGATTGAATTCATCCATTCTTCCTTGTCTCTCTCTCTTCTTTCTTCCCTTCTTCCATTTCCCCCTTGATTGTAGAAATTTGAGCAGCAGGGCGGCATCCCCATGGGGCCGCCTTGTAAGGTTATGCTCCGAGATAACAACACAAAACTATTCATTTCAACACTGCCTGCCCCATTATTTTCAGCCTCTTAACCCATGTCTAATAATGTATGTTGCAGCACGAGGTGCGCTTAGAAGGAAAGATTTAGCATGTCTGACCTGGTGGCTGGCTGTATCGCCATCTGCCTCAGAGTGCAGAGCTACCATTTCTGCCCATGGCAGAGGTGCATGGCATCTCTAAGCTCAATTCCTATTCCTCCCAGCATTCTCTTATGTTTATTCCACCCACCTATGTTCTAACATTTCAGGCCAAACAGATTCTTTATTTAATTAACCAATGACCTATACTCCATCATTACTCCTATTTCTGTTTAAACAAGAACGGAATCTTTAACTTTAACATAGCAAAATTACATATAACAAAACAGTTATCAAGCAAGAATTACAGTTACAATATTTATATCTATTTTATCTTTTATCATAACAATGGAAAACTATAACTATCTATCTATTCTTCAACTCCATCAGAGACTCCAGAATAATACAGTATTACCTAAGCAAACAAAAAGTAAGCCATTTTCAAACTCTAGAAATGACAGAGACATCTCGCTGCCTGGACAGCCACCCAAAGTTCCTCTGTACCGTTGGTGTTTCCATCCTCAGCCTACAGGCCCATAGTTTCCAGCAGACATTTCCATGAAGCAGGAAATTTCAAAGGCAGTCACTATCTGCTTGTCTTCAAGAATGTTTTGCTGACCCTTTCCTGAATCAGGAACACGAAAAGATCATCTCACCTTTAGGCAGGTTCAGTAGACCTCTCTCTGAGTGTTTTCTGTGTACAGTTTATGCAACAATCAAGGCAAGAGCAGTTTCTTCCCTAAATGGCTATCAAACTCCATAAGGATCCTCTTTGATGCCCATCTTCTTCCTGAAGTAGATATGTGCTGCCAAGAGTAGAGTGTCTCACTGTCATGAAAAACCCTAAGGTGCTAAAACATTAAATAGCCTAATTTTTAGTCTAGAGAGATATGAATAATGCCTATCTAACTGAAATATATATATATCTATGTAGCTAGAAAATCTAACTAACATGACTACAAACTTGACTATTATTAATGATTATCCATTAATAACCTATATACATTATATTTTTAAATGAACTACACAATCACAATACCTTAATTAAGATCAAAAATGCATATACATATAACAAAATTGACCTAAAATCTCTATCAGTAAAGCAAAATCTATACTAATGCAAATATTCATATCTATATCACATCCCACTTTAAATGTAAAAGAACGTTTATAAGCCATATTTGGGAACGTGGGTGCAGTTTCTTCTCTCCAAAATGCTTCCTGCTGAATGGTGGCATCATTATTGATTTATCTCAGTTGGCAGTTGAGCAAAGCAATTTTTTAAAGGTGTTCACAGCAACCTTTAAGTAGGGCGTGGTCCATCCTACCATATTAGGATAGAGGCATCCACAGACTATCACCCTCTGTGAAAACAAAATAGAAACTGCTTTCCAAAGCATCATGTCCTTAGACCCAATTTTCATTGACAAGGCATTTTCAAAATATCTATGTTGGATTATTTCAGCAGCTTTTATAAAGAAACATCTTTTAGCAGCTATTGCTACTGCCTCAAAATTCAAATGATTCAAAAAGAGCATAATAGCATACAATATCAAAATTCGCTGTGAATTTTCCATCTTTGTGCGCTTCAATTTAACCTCTATTTTGTTTACTTTTCCTTTTTATTTTTTGCCTTTTGAGACAGGTTCTCTGTATCTTTGACCTGGAATAACTCTGTATACCTGTCTGTCCTTGAAGTCTCAGAGATCTGCCTCTCTCTGCCTTTCAGGCATTGGGATTAAAGGTGTATGCTACTACACATTGAACTCACAAAGATCTGTTTGTCTCTGCCTTCAAGGCACTGGGATTAAAGGCGTGTGCTACCTCACCTTGAAGGTACAGAGGTCAATCTCCCTCTGCCTCCCATGTGTTGGGTTGACAGGTGTGTACTACCACACCCAACAACTCTCTTCCTTTTTTTAACTTTAAGAACTTCAAATTTTAGCCTGCACATATTTTTAACACACTGTAAATCATTTAAAAATTTTCTTTGTCTTTGAATCTCTCTTTACTCTATTTCTCTCTCTGTTTTTCTGACCACATGAGTCTTTCATTTACCAAGCAATCTCAGTAGGACTAAAGCCGTGGCTTTGCTGGCCAGATGTAGCCCATTCCTTAGCTTTCTGCCATTCCAACCTTGGGGCTGAGGTACCGAACAGAGCCGCATTCAGTGCCACAAGTCTACAGTGTTTCAAGGTCCTTGCCATCAAAGAGGCTGCAACAGACAACACTCAAGCCCTCTTTCTGTAGCTGGCCCTCCTTCCTCAAAGAGTCAGAGTTTGCCCAGGCAGGATGGCCCAGAAACCCGGCATTTTAAAACAACACAGTTTTTTTTCCTGCTACTGCTGAAAACATACAAGCATTCAGTTGGCTTTTATCAACACCATTTAACTGTTTTGTGGCAGGACCTCTTAAGGGCTGCGGGGTTGCAGCTGAAGCTGAGTCAGCAAGCCTCTTTTAGATGAGAGCCCTTGCTTTCTTCTAGCAAGCAGAGCAGACCGAGAAATCGCTGCTACCAAGAAAACATGCTTTACACTTTCCCAAGCATTCTCAGGCTTTCAGTGGATTCAGTTGTCCACAAGGCTGCAAGCCATTCTGTAGTTATTTGAGCAGCGTGGCTGTGTCCCCAGCACCACGGCCGCATGAAGGTTATGCCTGAAATAAATACACAAAAACTGTATTCTTTTAAACACTGCTGGCCCATTAGATTCAGCATTTTAACCCATTTCTAATAATCAGTGTAGTATAATGAGGTGCACTAACCAGGAAAAATTCAGCATGTCTGACATGGTGGCTGGCTGCATCGACATCTGCCTCAGAGAGCAGAGCTATGGCATCTGCCGGGGAGAGGGGAGCATGGCTTCTCTGAGATCACTACCTCTTCCTCCCGGCATTCTATTTTGTTTACTCCACCTACCTATGTTCTAACCTATCAGCTGAAGTGGATTCTTTCTTTAATTAATCAATAAACTTCTTCTGTCACTTTATCCTTTCAACAGCTTGCCCATATAAATCTCCCATGTGTCTTCTGTTGTATAATCTTTCATTTGTAAAGAACTTGCACTCTCAGGGGAGGATTTTTCTGACATCTCTGTGGATGGAGATCATATGAGGAAGATCAGATGAGCAACCATGACAACTCTAATGCTGTAGAGTTAGGTGGACCAGAGATTGATGGCTGACATCCCTGTGCTATGCATCAGATGCCCCTGAACTCTGGCCCTGTTGACAGACAGGCAGACATCAAGTTGGTCACACATACTTAACTCATTCGGGTTCGCAGATATTGTAAATGGAGTTTTAATTCTTCTCCTAAACTAATAAAAAAAACCAAGATTAGGAGAAGAGAAGAGCCTGAAGTAAGGCCTCAAAATGGGTCATTTTGCAAAGGAAAGGTTACCTGCCTCCATGTATGCTGTCTCCCTTTCTTAGTCAAATCCATCCTTCCAGTGTCTAGCTAAAAGCTAACCATAGGATTGAACCCAACTGCCTTTGATTTCTGAAATAAGTGCTGTCCCCTTAAGGTCTCATAACAGCACAGGAAGGTTTGTAAGACTGTCCCAGCAACAATTTAAAGCAATTCTAGGACACCAAAGATGCAGCAAATTTGGTTAATTGGTAATATAGATCATTCTGATGGGACAAAATAATTTAGAATTAAAAAAAACAGATTGGTGTACTCACGATGAATATATGTGATATGGCACACACAGGCTTCTGGTTCTGAATACTTCATGCTCAGTGGGTTTTGGAGATTATCGTGACCCTGAACCTAGCTGGAGGCTTTGGGGCCTTGAAAGGACAAGACTTAATATTTCAGGACATCCTTGTACTTGGTCCCCACTGTTTACTGATTTCCTTACAGAGAATGAGCAGCCATCTACTCCTGCTGCCATGCCTTCCCCACATGAACAGAGAGAAGACCCTATACACACAGGTCGCTTTTATCACATGTGAAGGCATAAGTCACAAACAAACTCCCACAGCAGTTTAGAATTGTGATTAATAGAATGATTAGTTCTTGAAAGGAAAAAAACTTAGAGATCACAATCCCTTACAAAAGCCCTCTGCAGGATCAGAAAAGGAGCCTAGTAGCCGGAAGGGAAGCTCAAGCAAGAGATCAAGCTGAAGGTAGAAGTTGCTTTGTAAAAGAGAGAGAGACCACAACTCAATGGGCTGGTATCTCAGTGGCTATTCAGGAAACATCACAGAGAAAGGATCTGCTTCATGCATGAGAGTCACCGATGATTTCCCTTTAAGAAAAAAACCCATCAAAACTCCCAATAACATCATCAGCATTCAACAACATGTCTATGATTTCTTTGCCTTGCCTTTGATTGTGCAGTAAATGATGCTGATAGTTAATCTGTGCAATTAATGCAAATTTCCTTGTAACCGACTAGACAGAATTGACAGGTTATCTTAAACACAGCAGGGAGTCACTCTACGATGGAACTGGTTCATCATCACCTGTGTGACAGTGACATAATTAAGATCTTTCCTTTGTCTATAAATCTCATTATGTTCAACATGATATGTTGTCATACAGATTTCTTAGGGTTTTGTCCCACTGGTGGTTTCCTTGGTATGCTTACATAATTTTTTCCAGATCCAATCAGTTTTGCCATGCACTCTCAGCTCCACGTCATTGTGTTCCCCTTAGGTTCCAGTCCAGGCATTTTAGACCTCTTGTAACTGTTGTAAGAGTATCTCATGTTCCACCTAAATGATTTAGGGTTTTATTTAGGCTGGGATTTATCTTCCATCACTGAGTTCATTGACTTTCCTTGGGCGTAATTCCTGGGACACTGAGCCTAACTCCTGGGGGATTCCTCCAGTTATTTCTCCTTTCTTAGATAGTTTACACTCTCACTATTACTGTGAGAGTGTTTCTGTAGCAAATATTCTTCTCAAGATGAGAAGAAACTTCAATATTACAATCCATTTGTTATTGTGATTTAAATAAACACACACAAACACACACAAGTTAATGCACATACACTGATGATATCTCAATTTATGGGGCCATTCTGGGGATGTCAAGATCGATATCTCTCGAGTGGTTCTCAGAAGGCCATAGGGTGACCCTCTCTAGGTACTTAAGCAGGGAGGAGAAGTTGACCGCACTGTGACATGTCCCTAGGAACTATGTGTGCCTTGTACCATAGTCAGACTGATGACTGACTATCTTGAAAACCACCATGGAACTTTTGTTTGGCAAATGATGGAGATCAAGTCAGGGTCAAAATCAGAAAACTAGATGGAGCTTCCAAGCTCCAGTGGAAGAGCAGATGGATGGAGAAAAAGAGCAAGGATGTCAGGAATATAAGGGCTTGGTCCACACTATGAGACACTGTGCCTGAACTAAGGGGATTTCAACTAATTCAGTGACCTGGGAATGAAAGAACATGGGATCAAACTGGAGGCTCTGAATGTGGCTGACAATTGGGGCAGACGGAGAAGCCAAAGATAATGGCACTTGCAATTGTCTGCATATCATACACTGGCTTTTTGTGATCGTATTTTTTGTGGATGCATACCTTGCTAAATCTGGTTGGATGAAGGGTGGGCTTGGACTTCCCACAGCTCAAAGTACCCTGCCCTCTATTTGGACTGGTGTTTGAGTGGAGAGGTTTATTTGCGGAGCAAGAAGAATGTGGGAGGAGGAAGAGAAGTGGAAAGTTTGATAATTATTATTATGAAGTAATGGAAAAATCAATAGAAAATAACCAATGAGGACATTGGAGCTAGGAAAAAAAAACATTCATGTGAGTTGTTGACTCAGACCAAAAATTATTTTACAGAAAAAAAAACACATAAAGCGGTTGAGTTACTTGGAAAATATGACTCAAGTAATTGGGAAGAAGATTGGGGTTTTTATTTTGGGTCTTCATGGGGCTGTATGAGCAGCATTTTAGGACCTGTATGCTGGATATTTCTGGGGGTTAGTAGGGAAGAAACCTGGCTAGGAGGAGTTTTATGACATAAGTAGAGCCTTGATGATGTCACAAAACTTTGGTTGGGGGTGGCAACTCTGTTCCACATGAAGCACTAGTCTTCTGTGAAGGTGGGCTTACTATCTTCACGGTGGCTGAGGAGGTCAGTTCAGCTCTTGGGCTCCACAACTGTTCAACCGAATTTCCAGAAGTTGGAATCTAGAGAGCCAAGATATTTTCTTTTGGTAGATATGTTTAGGAAGCAACTAGGACCTCTGTAGTCAAAGAAAGGTTTCTTTCAAATCTGCTCTGGGTCCAAAATTTATGTCGTTAACAGCTCCTATATTTGATAGCTGGGGGACGGTTAATGTCAGGTATTCTCCCCACTCTATCTTTGCTAAAAATGTCCAATTCCTCAGTCCACTTAAATGGCAAAGATCCTCTTTGTCCATATGTGTTTTAAAAGATAATTATTTCTAATAGGTGCTGTTGCACAGATTAATGTTTCTTTCCTTTGGCAGTTTGACTCACAGTACTCACTTCTCTAATGAAGATACAGAATATCTTTATGTAATCAACCTGGATCTGGATCAGGAGACACAATAGAGAGAGCCAGTGGACTGGAGTGCCATGACCTTGGGCAGGTGGTTATAGATCAGCCACCTAACCAGTAGCTTGAGTGGTAAGGAGAGGAGTGGCTGTTCTTTGAATTCTTTGCCATCTGTTCAGATATTTCTTTCTCACTTTAGGTATAGGCATAGCTTCGTCTCTCATTGATATAGTAAGTCAGGAAGTAGGTTTCTCAGTAGAGGTCAATTGCATTTTGCAGCAGGAATATGTCTCTGATACACATATACTGAGCTGTAGACAAGAGTTTGATAATTTTCCTATTAATTTCTTAAGAACATATTACATTTAGGTATCCAAATCTATTCAGCCCTGCCTTTTTCACCTGCTCCAAAGTTATTCCTAAAAAGAGCTTTGACCTCACATTCTCACCTTCTTATCCTTGCAGGCACTTATGGTGGAGGAAACCACTTTGTGTCTGATTTAATCTGAAGAGTTCTTCCTATGCAGAGATTGGCAGCTATGAAGCCCAAGCACAGAAACAGAGCCAAGAGACAGTGGAACAGGAGTGCTGTGGCCTACCTCAGTAAGTCTCCCGCCATGATGAAGATGCCTCTTAGTATGAGTGGCATGCCACATCTCCAGAAGAAGAATGGACCATCGCTCCAGAAGCAAAATCTTAGTAAGCCTTTTGAGGCCCTGGAGAATATTGTTGGCCGCAGAATTTCTCATGGCTGGAAGGAAGCCAATGAACCTGTCACCCATTGGAAAGCCATCATTCTAGATCAACTGCCAACATATCCCTCTCTCTATTTGTTGAAATATGATGGGATTGATTGTGTCTATGGCTTGGAGCTTCATAGTGATGAAAGGATTTTAAACCTGAAGATCCTACCTAATAATGTGCCATTTCCTCAGGTGACAGACACTCATCTCTCAAACACCATAGTTGGCAGAGCAGTGAAACATACATTCATGGGCACAAATGGCTCTAAGAATGACTGGAACGGGATGGTCCTAGAAGAGGTGCCAATCATGAAGACCTGGTTTTATATTACCTACAAGAAAGATCCGGTCTTGTACATTTACCACCTCCTGGATGACTACCTGGAAGGCAACCTCCACATCATGCCAGGCTCTAAGGAAGAGTGGAGTGGCGTGGTCCCAGATGAGGTGCAGACCATAACGACCTGTTTCTACATTGTCAACGAGAATGATCCGGTCCTGTACCTTTACCACCATCATGATGATTCCATTGAAGGCAACCTCCACATCACGCCTGAATGTCCTCCAGTAGAGGTGACTTTGGAATTAGGCAGGGATTCCTTGGAGGGCAAAAGAGTGCAGTACAACAAAAAAGATGGAACCCAAGAGATAGGTAAAATTATTTGCCAAGTTCCCAACAAACCTTCTGTGTATTTCATCAAGTTTGATAATGACTTCCATATCTATGTCTATGATTTGGTGAAGATCTGTTAAAGTGAAATTCTCAAATTTTGAGGGGCAGACTTAATTCTCTCTGTGGGAATGTGTTTTTTCAGAGATACCTCAGGTCTTCTATGAATCCTGGTATCTTTTCCAATGGATTATTCTTTCTCAAAGAATAAAAATTTGTTAACATGTTGTGTTATTTGGTCAATGATGGGTTGTGTTTGGTGGATGGGGCATCACAGAAATACATGCCTCAAAACAAAGCAGGATTTATGGTCTTTTCCCCTTGGAGAGTAAAGGACTGGGGATGCGTGGTGTGGTAAAAGACAAGATGGCTGTCAAGGAAGCAGTGGAGAGGGGACAAAAAGTTGTATGATCTCGGGGCGGTATGAAGCTTGAGGGAAAACCATGTCAAATGGAAAGATGTGACCGATATTGGGACTTAAGAGGGTAAAGAGTAGATTAATCAGGAAGGGACACAAATGTATACTCAAAATCAGAGAAAATTAGGTTTCATTTGATGAATGGTTTAATTCGTACTGGCTGTAAGTCAAAGGATGTTTGATCTCCACTAGAGCATGTTGCTTAGTGAAAAGTGTCTCCGCTCAGTTGCTCTTCTCCAGCAAGTTGGACATCAAGCTACCTACTTAGTTTTGCCAGAATTCTGTCTGCCACCTACTTTGTCATGCCTGGATTCGGTATGCCTTGAACTCTCATAGGTCTTATCCATGCCATCCAACCCTTGCCAGTTTATTTAAATAATTGCCCTGCCATATCTGGAAAACAGTGTTCCCATTCATTGATCATGTTCTGTAGTACTTGGGCTATAAAACTCATGAACACACTCACCCACACACAGGATAAACATGTACATATGATGCCCACTAGTGTGTGACATGCACACATATGATGAATGCACCGAACTCCATAATATCAGTAAAGTAGGGAATCCATGATGCTAGGTGGAGTCTGGCAAAGAACCCACACACTCATCAAAAAGCCAAATACCAGTATGGTACTGATGTCTGACTACCATCTTGTAAGGAACCTGCCATCCTGTAACTGGGCTATTTTTGGTTCCTTCATCTTCACAAACTTGGTTAAAATGTTAGAGTTGTCAAACTGGGAGTTAGGGTCCAGCATATAGATCAGCTGTCCCAGGTCAGGTGATTTGGATACAATTTGGGTGAGAAATTGTACCAAGGAATTCTGGTACACACTCTCCTCTTCTTCTCCCTGTCCTCATCATCACTCTTGTGGGTGGGCCTGGAGCACAAAGAAGGTAAAATGGAATAAGCCTCCTTTTTAGTGGAAAACCTTGTCAATCCTTAATTTGACCTGACTCTCTGAGGGAATGCAGCACATTTTTTCCTACTAGGTCTCCTCATTCATTGGTTCACTCATTTTTCCAAGGAATGATTGAATTCATCCATTCTTCCCTGTCTCTCTCTCTTCTTTCTTCCCCTCTTCCATGTCCCCCTTGATTGTAGAAATTTGAGCAGCAGGGCTGCATCCCCATGGGGCCGCCTTGTAAGGTTATGCTCCGAAATAACAACACAAAACTATTCATTTCAACACTGCCTGCCCCATTATTTTCAGCCTCTTAACCCATGTCTAATAATGTATGTTGCAGCACGAGGTGCGCTTAGAAGGAAAGATTTAGCATGTCTGACCTGGTGGCTGGCTGTATCGCCATCTGCCTCAGAGTGCAGAGCTACCATTTCTGCCCATGGGAGAGGTGCATGGCATCTCTAAGCTCAATTCCTATTCCTCCCAGCATTCTCTTATGTTTATTCCACCCACCTATGTTCTAACCTTTCAGGCCAAACAGTTTCTTTATTTAATTAACCAATGACCTATACTCCATCATTACTCCTATTTCTGTTTAAACAAGAACGGAATCTTTAACTTTAACTAGCAAAATTACATATAACAAAACAGTTATCAAGCAAGAATTACAGTTACAATATTTATATCTATTTTATCTTTTATCATAACAATGGAAAACTATAACTATCTATCTATTCTTCAACTCCATCAGAGACTCCAGAATAATACAGTATTACCTAAGCAAACAAAAAGTAAGCCATTTTCAAACTCTAGAAATGACAGAGACATCTCGCTGGCTGGACAGTCACCCAAAGTTCCTCTGTACCGTTGGTGTTTCCATCCTCAGCCTACAGGCCCATAGTTTCCAACAGACATTTCCATGAAGCAGGAAATTTCAAAGGCAGTCACTATCTGCTTGTCTTGAAGAATGTTTTGCTGACCCTTTCCTGAATCAGGAACACGAAAAGATCATCTCGCATTTAGGCAAGTTCAGTAGTCCTCTCTCTGAGTGTTTTCTGTGTACAGTTTATGCAACAATCCAGGCAAGAGCAGTTTCTTCCCCAAATGGCTATCAAACTCCATAAGGATCCTCTTTGATGCCCATCTTCTTCCTGAAGTAGATATGTGCTGCCAAGTGTAGAGTGTCTCACTGTCATGAAAAACCCTAAGGTACTAAAACATTATATAGCCTATATTGTAGTCTAGAGAGATATGAATAATGCCTATCTAACTGAAATATATATATCTATGTAGCTAGAAAATCCTACTAACATGACTACAAACTTGATGATTATTAATGATTATCCATTAATAACCTATATACATTATATTTTTAAATGAACTACACAATCACAATACCTTAATGAAGATCTAAAATGCATATACATATAACAAAATTGACCTAAAATCTCTATCAGTAAAGCAAAATCTATACTAATGCAAATATTCATATCTATATCACATTCGTCTTTAAATGTAAAAGAACGTTTATAAGCCATATGTGGGAACGCGGGTGCAGTTTTTTCTCTCCAAAATGCTTCCTGCTGAATGGTGGCATCATTATTGATTTATCTCAGTTGGCAGTTGAGCGAAGCAATTTTTTAAAGGTGTTCACAGTAACCTTTAAGTAGGGCGTGGTCCATCCTACCATATTAGGATAGAGGCATCCACAGACTATCACCCTCCGTGAAAACAAAATAGAAACTCCTTTCCAAAGCATCATGTCCTTAGATCCAAATTTCAAAGTCAAGGCATTTTCAAAATATCTATGTTGGATTATTTCAGCAGCTTTTATAAAGAAACATCTTTTAGCAGCTATTGCTACTGCCTCAAAATTCAAATGATTCAAAAAGAGCATAATAGCATACAATATCAAAATTCGCTGTGAATTTTCCATCTTTGTGCGCTTCCTTTAACCTCTATTTTGTTTATTTTTCCTTTTTATTTTTTGCCTTTTGAGACAGGTTCTCTGTTGCGGGAGGTCCTCCCACTCCTCCAACCTATCGCCGCTGAGATACCAGCCCCTTGGGGCGTGGTCTCTCTCCCTTTAAACAAGCGGCCACTTCCCTCTCTTCTCTCTCTTCACTTCCTGCTCAGCCGGCGACTAGACTCCTGGTCGCGTAGAGGGCTGTTGCCTGGGACAGTGATCTGTAAGTTTTTCCCCTTTAAATAAATATCACCCTATTAATCATAATCCCAAATTGGGGTGGCATTTTTTGTGACTTACGCCTTCATTTTGGCACCCAACGTTTGGTTTTAGAACCTCTCCGGGCTCGCAGCCGCGAGTTCGGCTTGGCAGCCGGAAGTTCGGCTTGCCGGCCGCAAGTTCGGCTTGGGGGCCGCAAGTTCGGCTTGGCGGGAGCCCTTGCTTCCTCAGCCGCTGCCTGTGCCTTGCAGCGGCGGCCTTGGCCTCCCGTGGTTTGCTCTTTTCTGAATTGTTTTTAATCTCTCTTGCAAGCACAGCTCTTAAAGTGGCGCGAACCAGAGCACGTGGTTGCTGAAAGCTGCAACCCCTCAGAGTGACTCTGTCACGTGGAGGCATAAGCAGCTTCCAGATTGCTCTTCTCTACCCCTGGATTCTGGGTTTCTGGTTCCGTCTCTGGAATTGATTTAATTACATTTACTTTGTTGAGAAACTTGCGTTTTCCAGTTTTTAACATCTACTAAGGCACTGAAACAGGACCATGTTTTCATCGCGATTCTGCAACAGCGCCACCTGCTGGACAATAGGTAATATGGCAATTTTTGTTTCTAACGCAAATTTTACTGCTTTGTTTTCACTAATACAATGGATTAGTAATTTTGTATTTACTAATACAATGAATTACATCATACAAGGTCTATATGATTATGGGATTACCTTAATTTGCTTGTTACTAGGCTTCAGTTTTCTTTTCCATATTCTATCATTAAGGAAGAATATGGCACTCCTAAGAATGATAGAATCTTTACGAACTAATAATGAACAACTAATTGACAGGATTAAAATTATTGAAAATCAGAGGTTATCTGAACAAGTGGATACTATGACAGACAAAATTGATTCCATATCCAAGGGTATTAGAAAGTTACCTGAAAGGGTTCAGGCTATTGAATTTGACCTTCAGAGTTTATCACAAAGTTTTGATAAGGTAACAGACAGAATGTACCTCCAAGATGGGAATCTACATGATATACAAGAAAAGTTTAAGGAGGACATGTTATCTTTGAAGGAAAAAAATTAAAGCTTTGGAATCACAGGTGCAGAATGGGGACCAAAAAATTGATACCTCAGTGAAATCACTGGAAATATATACAGGTCAAGAGATTCAGGATTTAAGAGAGACAATGATAAAAAGGTTTGAAAAGATTGGAGAAATTATTGCAGCTGGTGAACAGAGTAAGGAGGCACAAGGACAGGATACAATGCCTCCACCAGCTATTAGAACTGGCTTACCCAGGGTTCTAGCGACATACCCTGTACTTAATTCTGACAAAGCGTCAACTTCTAAAGGCTCAAAGGGAGTCAGAGAAGCTAGATGGACACCAATAGCAATGAATGATCTGAAAGAAATTAAGCAAGCTGTTGTTAATTTTGGCTTGCACAATGCATATGTAAAGGAAATGATAAAGACTTGGGCTTCTAATGCTAGAGCTATCCCCCATGATTTCCATCAGTTAGTGTCTGCAGTTTTAGATAAGGGACCTTCCTTGATGTTTGGAATTTATTTCAGAGAAGAATCCAAACATATGGAACAGCAAGGAAGAGCAAAAGGTATTGAGGTTTCCCAAGATCAAATTCTTGGTGCAGGAGAATATGCTGATCCACAGGTCCAAGCTCTTTATGACGATGAAGTACTGTGTCTATGTCACCAAGCAGCTTTAAATGCTTTGAATAGGATACAAGATCCAGCAAAAAGGGTTGAATCATATACCAGAATTAGGCAGGGACAGAGAGAACCCTTTATTGACTTTTTGCAAAGATTGATTAAGGCTCTGGACATAGGGGTAACAGACCCAGAATCTAGACGAATACTTCTTGAATCTCTAGCTTTTGAAAATGCAAACATAGAATGCAAAAAGATAATTGGGCCTTTAAAGTCTAGATCAGCACCTATGGATGAATGGATTCAGCATACGATGAATGTTGAGACGTTTAGCTATAATGATGAATCTTGGGTAGGAGAAGTGATTTCCAAAGCAATGAGGAGACATCAAACTGCCAGGTGTTTTAATTGTGGTAAATTAGGACATTTACAAAGGGATTGCAGGCAAAGAATTTCTAGGAATAATATCTCTTCTGGGAATGACAAAAATAGGAGACCTCGGCCTTCAGGTATATGTAGGAGATGTGGTAAAGGCAGGCATTGGTCCAACGAATGTAGGTCAACAACAGATAGACGGGGCAATCTGATATCATCGGGAAACTCCATGGGGGGCCTCTCGCAGGCCCCCAAGCCAACAGTGGCCCAGTCATTCCCAGTCACAGTGGAGAATGTGCCTCACCAAGAAAATTAAAAGCTCCAATTTCTGCTGTAAAAAGTAATACTGGTCTAAATGATGAATTACGTGTGGAGGATGAGTCAAAAAACCCAGTAGGACAGAGTAAACGTATATTTTGGCAGACTTCTATTAATGATCAAAGACCAAAGCTAAGAGTCTGTATAAATGGCACTTTTATTGAAGGCTTATTAGACACAGGTGCGGATGTAAGTATCATTACCCCAGAATCTTGGCATCCGAATTGGCCTCTTCAAGAGGTAGATGTTCAGTTCCTAGGAATTGGAACCCTATCTCGTGTAAAACAAAGCACAAGATGGGTTGAATGCATAGGGCCCGAAGGGCAAATAGGAAGACTAAGGCCATATATAGCCAATATTGCCATAAATTTATGGGGCCGTGACCTGCTACAGCAATGGAATACCCAGATTAACATTCCTGTATTTCCAGGAATTCATAATTCTGGGAAGGATATGATGAGGTATTATGGAAAAAGGTCACCAGCCATTCAGGCTGTACAAGAACATACAGCAAATACCAAACCTTTAGAGGTACCAACAGCCCTACCTTTAAAATGGCTAACTGAGAAGCCAATATGGATCAAACAGTGGCCTCTAGCTGAAGATAAACTACAGGCATTGGAACAGCTGGTGCAAGAGCAACTAGATGCTCACCATATTGAAGAATCAACCAGCCCTTGGAATTCTCCTGTGTTTGTTGTAAAAAAGAAATCTGGTAAATGGAGAATGGTGACAGATCTAAGAGCTGTCAACAAAGTAATTCAACCTATGGGCCCACTACAGTCTGGAATTCCTTTGCCTTCTCTGTTACCAAAAGGATGGCCTCTTATAGTTATTGATTTGAAAGATTGTTTTTTCACTATACCGTTACAAGAAAAGGATAGAGAAAAATTTGCCTTCACAGTGCCTACTTATAATAATTCTCAGCCTAATAAGAGATATCAGTGGACTGTCCTCCCACAGGGTATGCTCAATAGTCCTACACTGTGCCAATATTTTGTAAGTAAGCCATTGGAAATAATTCGTAAACAATTCCCCAAATCCATCATTTATCATTATATGGATGACATCTTGTTATCTGATTTAAATAAAGATACTTTAGAAAGGATGTTTGAAGAAGTAAAGAAAGTCTTGCCTAGGTGGGGATTACAAATTGCCCCTGAAAAGATTCAAAGAGGAAATTCTATTAATTACCTAGGTTACAGAATAGGGTTAGAGAAAATTAAAACGCAAAAGGCACAAATTAGGAGAGACCGCTTAAAGACTCTTAATGACTTCCAAAGATTGTTAGGAGACATTTCCAGTCTACGACCAGCTGTTTGGATAACACCTGATCTAATAGTTCATTTAAACAGAACCTTAGATGGTGATAAAGATTTGAATAGTCCAAGAGAACTGACAGCTGAAGCAGAAAAGGAACTGACAATGATTGAGGAAAAATTACAGGAGGCACATGTGGATAGGGTGAACCCAAATCTTAGCTGCATCCTAGTCATATTGCCTTCCAGAATTTCTCCTACAGGGATTCTAATGCAGAGGGAAGATATTATTTTAGAGTGGATATTTATACCTAATAAACCAAGTAAAAAATTAAAAACTTATGTGGAAAAAGTCTCTGAATTAATTATAAAAGGTAAGCTGAGACTTCGTCAACTAGCAGGTATAGACCCAGCAGAAATTATAGTGCCTTTTACTACTAAAGAAATAAAAAAGTTATGGGAAGACAATGAACCGTGGCAAAGAGCTTGTGCTAATTTTTTGGGAGAAATTAATAGCAACTATCCCAAAAGTGGTAGACTTAACCTCATAAAAAGAACTTCTTGGATTCTTCCTAGAATTGTACGTGATGCTCCAATAACTGGAGCCCGTACTTTCTATACTGATGCAAATAAATCAGGGAAAGCAGGTTACAAGTCAGATGAATTGAGTAAGGTGGAACAAAGCCCTTATAATTCTGTCCAGAAGGCAGAATTATATGTCATCCTTATGGTGCTAAGGGATTTTAAAGAACCTCTTAATATAGTTACAGATTCACAATATGCAGAAAGAGTTATCTTGCATATTGAGACAGCTGAATTTATACCAGATGACACAGAGTTGACTTCATTGTTTATCCAGGTACAAGACATAATCAGGAACAGGCTTTGTCCGATGTACATAACACACATCCGGTCCCATACAGGTCTGCCTGGTCCTCTAGCCCAAGGCAATGCTGAGATTGATCAATTATTGATTGGAAGTGTGTTGCAGGCCTCAGAATTTCATAAGAAGCATCATGTCAATAGTAAAGGCCTAAAGAAAGAATTTTCCATTACTTGGCAACAAGCTAAGGACATTATAAAGAGATGTCCTACTTGTTCTTTCTATAATCAAACACCGTTGCCTGCAGGGAGTAACCCAAAGGGCACTAAGAGAAATGAAATCTGGCAGATGGATGTGTTCCACTTTATGGAATTTGGAAAATTAAAATATGTACACCACACCATAGACACGTATTCAGGTTTTCAATGGGCTACTGCCCTGAGCTCAGAAAAGGCTGATTCAGTAATCACACATTTATTGGAAGTTATGGCCATCATGGGTATACCTGCACAAATAAAGACAGATAATGGTCCAGCATATGTATCTAAGAAAATGAAACGCTTTTTTGATTATTATAATATAAAACACATTACAGGTATACCAAATAATCCTACAGGTCAGGCAGTTGTAGAAAGATCAAATCGTACTATAAAGGATATGCTGAACAAACAGAAAGGGACCGAAAATACCCCCAGAAATAGATTACATAATGCTTTATTAACCTTGAATTTTCTTAACGCTAATGAGAAAGGAACGACAGCAGCAGAGAGACATTGGATAATGGAAAAGCCTGCTGAACTAAATCAACCGATTTATTTCAAAGATGTGCTGACCTCTCAGTGGAAGCCAGGAGATGTGCTACGTTGGGGAAGGGGTTTTGCTCTTGTTTCCACAGGAGAAGAAAAATTGTGGATACCATCAAAATTAATAAAGTTTCGATTTGAAGAGGAGAAACCTCTTGGAAAGGAGAAATGACAACTCATCCACAATGATGATATTCATACAGGTGGTAAGAAAAACATATAGAATGGGGGCAGGGTTCTGTTCTTATCTCCACAGGAAAACACTCATCTTTGAAAAATTCAAGGGACCCTGGATATTTGGATACTGACAGATGGAAAAATACCTGCCCAATAGGAAATATCAAGAAAACTGAAAGGGTTGTGTAAGTAATATTAAACCATATTTCTAAATTTATAAAGCTGGTTTTGAAGTTGGACTCTGGCTCAGTCCTTCTCCAATTCCAAGCCTGTTAGTAAGAGAAAAACCCAGAGTTTCTGGAGTTTCTGTCTCATGTCAAGAGCCATGATATGGGACAGAAAGAAATATGAGTTTAGAAAACATCTTTGCTTTTCTTCATACCTATCATACTTTTCATTGAATATATCTATCATGTCTTTCATTGAATATATATATATATATATATATATATATATATATATATATATATATATATATGTCTATATGATTAATGCTTAAGTTTTTCATAATGAACAATGAGTTTTTCCTGAAGTGACATTTGAAGTTTCCAGGAAGAAGATGGGGCCCCATAACAACAACTCCACCTGGTTGATATGACGTCATGATACTGACAGCGCTACTACAAGACCTGCTTTGGGTACCAGCTGCACAAGACAGTTCCAACTTGGTTAGCTGAAATGGTGCACATCTTATACAATATTTTGGCCAGACCTGCACAAAATACTCAGAGACTATTGGCAATTTTAAAAGACATTGATCTTGAAATTTAACCATCATTTTACTTTCACAGGATCCCCCAGAAAGAACGTCGCCCCTATGACAGCTGGAAGTAATTTTAGAGGACGACGTCCCCTCTCCCAGTAAAGTTTGCCCTTGGGTTTAGGGACATCATTTAGGGGTTGATTATAATTAGTATACGATTGAGGGTTGGGGGAGGAATTTTATAAGCTCAGGGATCATTTTGAAAAAAAAAAAAAAGAGGGATGATGGGATAATAGATTTGTAATTGTGAGTTACTGTTGTTAGACAAATATATTGATATAGATTCTTGTATATTGATACAAAGTTAAATCGTATTGACTATTGTATGCATTCATGTTTCTACCTCTGTTTAAAACATTTTTTATTGCAGTGTACATTTCTACCTCTGATTAAGATACTTATATAATGTTTGTGTATTGATATATATTTACCTACTGCAATGTATATTTATTTGTACATTGTTTATATTTGGAGGTCATTGTCCTCATTTGTTTCACAGTCGTTTATTGTCTTAGTCTTTAAGTTAGATAGATATTGAGAATTATATAGACTAATAGTCATCTAAGTTTGTCATTTATAATTAGACTAATCAGGTTCTTTAGATATATAGAGATTATACTCAGTATAGATAGATAATCTTCAACTTCTTCAAAGAGCTGTAGAAAATGGCCTTTAATCTAACTCAGAGTTTTGTGGTAGTGAGACACAATTGCTCCTGGCAACACCACTCTATTCCCGAGAGAATGTTGAGCACCAAAGACACTCCACCTGGAGCCTTTCTTTTTGGCAGAACTGGCCTTGGGGCAAAGAAATGCCTATACCTCAACCACTGACAAAGATACAGAGCATGCATCAATGGATAAAACAGGGCTGTCTTATCCTGCCAAGACAGGGTAAGATAGTTTTGAAAGTTGCTTGCCTTTGAAAATGGTGTGTCAGTTATGTTAGGCCTTAGCCAAAGTTGGTTGCTTCAACGCTGCTAATGTGACTTTGGGTGATTGCCTAGGTAGCTAGTTGTCTCTGTGATTTGATGCATGTTTTGGAAGTTGTTTTACTGAACTTCCTAATTACCCAGGTAACATTATTTCCCTTCTCAGATCTTTGATGGGGTTGAAGACTATATAAATGTAGTTACTTTCTCTCATGACTTGGCCAAGTTATTTATTATACAAGACCTAAGCTAGTCAGAATAGGATATTTGTACTTATTGTATATAATTTCATAGTAGGTTTAGAACTCTCTTATTTAAACAGAAGGGGGAGGTGTTGCGGGAGGTCCTCCCACTCCTCCAACCTATCGCCGCTGAGATACCAGCCCCTTGGGGCGTGGTCTCTCTCCCTTTAAAAAAGCGGCCACTTCCCTCTCCTCTCTCTCTTCACTTCCTGCTCCGCCGGCGACTAGACTCCTGGTCGCGTAGAGGGCTGTTGCCTGGGACAGTGATCTGTAAGTTTTTCCCCTTTAAATAAATATCACCCTATTAATCATAATCCCAAATTGGGGTGGCATTGTTTGTGACTTACGCCTTCAGTTCTCTGTATCTTTGACCTGGAATAACTCTGTATACCTGTCTGTCCTCGAAGTCTCAGAGATCTGCCTCTCTCTGCCTTTCAGGCATTGGGATTAAAGGTGTATGCTACTACACATTGAACTCACAAAGATCTGTTTGTCTCTGCCTTCAAGGCACTGGGATTAAAGGCGTGTGCTACCTCACCTTGAAGGTACAGAGGTCAATCTCTGTTGGGTTTACAAGTGTGTACTACCACACCCAACAACTCTCTTCCTTTTTTTAACTTTAAGAACTTCAAATTTTAGCCTGCACATATTTTTAACACACTGTAAATCATTTAAAGATTTCCTTTGTCTTTGAATCTCTCTTTACACTATTTCTCTCTCTGTTTTTCTGACCACATGAATCTTTCATTTACCAAGCAATCTCAGTAGGACTAAAGCCGTGGCTTTGCTGGCCAGATGTAGCCCATTCCTTAGCTTTCTGCCATTCCAACCTTGTGGCTGAGGTACCGAACAGAGCCGCATTCAGTGCCACAAGTCTACAGTGTTTCAAGGTCCTTGCCATCAAAGAGGCTGCAACAGACGACACTCAAGCTCTCTTTCTGTAGCTGGCCCTCCTTCCTCAAACAGTCAGAGTTTGCCCAGGCAGGATGGCCCAGAAAGCCGGCATTTTAAAACAACACAGTTTTTTTTCCTGCTACTGCTGAAAACATACAAGCATTCAGTTGGCTTTTATCAACACCATTTAAATGTTTTGTGGCAGGACCTCTTAAGGGCTGCAGGGTTTTGCAGCTGAAGCTGAGTGAGCAAGCCTCTTTTAGATGAGAGCCCTTGCTTTCTTCTAGCAAGCAGAGCAGACCGAGAAATCGCTGCTACCAAGAAAACATGCTGTACTCTTTCCCAAGCTTTCTCAGGCTTTCAGTGGATTCAGTTGTCCACCAGGCTGCAAGATCATTCTGTAGTTATTTGAGCAGCGAGGCTGTGTCCCCAGCACCACGGCCGCATGAAGGTTATGCTTGAAATAAATACACAAAAACTGTATTCTTTTAAACACTGCTGGCCCATTAGATTCAGCATTTTAACCCATTTCTAATAATCAGTGTAGTATAACGAGGTGCACTTACCAGGAAAAATTCAGCATGTCTGACATGGTGGCTGGCTGCATCGACAACTGACTCAGAGAGCAGAGCTATGGCATCTGCCGGGGAGAGGGGAGCATGGCTTCTCTGAGCTCACTACCTCTTCCTCCCGGCATTCTATTTTGTTTACTCCACCTTCCTATGTTCTAACCTATCAGCTGAAGCGGATTCTTTCTTTAATTAATCAATAAACTTCTTCTGTCACTTTATCCTTTCAACAGCTTGCCCATATAAATCTCCCATGTGTCTTCTGTTGTATAATCTTTCATTTGTAAAGAACTTGCACTCTCAGGGGAGGATTTTTCTGACATCTCTGTGGATGGAGATCATATGAGGAAGATCAGATGAGCAACCATGACAACTCTAATGCTGTAGAGTTAGGTGGACCAGAGATTGATGGCTGACATTCCTGTGCTATGCATCAGATGCCCCTGAACTCTGGCCCTGTTGACAGACAGGCAGACATCAAGTTGGTCACACATACTTAACTCATTCAGGTTCACAGATACTGTAAATGGAGTTTTAATTCTTCTCCTAAACTAATAAAAAAACCAAGATTAGGAGAAGAGAAGAACCTGAAGTAAGGCCTCAAAATGGGTCATTTTGCAAAGGAAAGGTTACCTGCCTCCATGTATGCTGTCTCCCTTTCTTAGTCAAATCCATCCTTCCAGTGTCTAGCTAACAGCTAACCATAGGATTGAACCCAACTGCCTTTGATTTCTGAAATAAGTGCTGTCCCCTTAAGGTCTCATAACAGCACAGGAAGGTTTGTAAGACTGTCCCAGCAACAATTTAAAGCAATTCTAGGACACCAAAGATGCAGCAAATTTGGTTAATTGGTAATATAGATCGTTCTGATGGGACAAAATAATTTCGAATTAAAAAAAAACAGATTGGTGTACTCTCGATGAATTTATGTGATATGGCACACACAGGCTTCTGGTTCTGAATACTTCATGCTCGGTGGGTTTTGGAGATTGTTGTGACCCTGAACCTAGCTGGAGGCTTAGGGGCCTTGAAAAGACAAGACTTAATATTTCAGGACATCCTTGTACTTGGTCCCCACTGTTTACTGATTTCCTTACAGAGAATGAGCAGCCATCTACTCCTGCTGCCATGCCTTCCCCACATGAACAGAGAGAAGACCCTATACACACAGGTCACTTGTATCACATGTGAAGGCATAAGTCACAAACAAACTCCCACAGCAGTTTAGAATTGTGATTAATAGAATGATTAGTTCTTGAAAGGGGAAAAACTTAGAGATCACAATCCCTTACAAAAGCCCTCTGCAGGATCAGAAAAGGAGCCTAGTAGCCGGAAGGGAAGCTCAAGCAAGAGATCAAGCTGAAGGTAGAAGTTGCTTTGTAAAAGAGAGAGAGACGACAACTCAATGGGCTGGTATCTCAGTGGCTATTCAGGAAACATCACAGAGAAAGGATCTGCTTCATGCATGAGAGTCACCGATGGTTTCCCTTTAAGAAAAAAACCCATCAAAACTCCCAATAACATCATCAGCATTCAACAACATGTCTATGATTTCTTTGCCTTGCCTTTGATTGTGCAGTAAATGATGCTGATAGTTAATCTGTGCAATTAATGCAAATTTCCTTGTAACTGACTAGACAGAATTGACAGGTTATCTTAAACACAGCAGGGAGTCACTCTACGATGGAACTGGTTCATCATCACCTGTGTGACAGTGACATAATTAAGATCTTTCCTTTGTCTATAAATCTCATTATGTTCAACATGATATGTTGTCATACAGATTTCTTAGGGTTTTGTCCCACTGGTGGTTTCCTTGGTATGCTTACATAATTTTTGCCAGATCCAATCAGTTTTGCCATGCACTCTCAGCTCCACGTCATTGTGTTCCCCTTATGTTCCAGTCCAGGCATTTTAGAACTCTTGTAACTGTTGTAAGAGTATCTCATGTTCCACCTAAATTATTTAGGGTTTTATTTAGGCTGGGTTTTATCTTCCATCACTGAGTTCATTGACTTTCCTTGGGCATAATTCCTGGGACACTGAGCCTAACTCCTGGGGGATTCCTCCAGTTATTTCTCCTTTCTTAGATAGTTTACACTTTCACTATTACTGTGAGAGTGTTTCTGTAGCAAATATTCTTCTCAAGATGAGAAGAAACTTCAATATTACAATCCATTTGTTATTGTGATTTAAATACACACACACAAACACACACAATTTAATGCACATACACTGATGATATCTCAATTTATGGGGCCAATCTGGGGATGTCAAGATCGATATCTCTCGAGTGGTTCTCAGAAGGCCATAGGGTGACCCTCTCTAGGTACTTAAGCAGGGAGGAGAAGTTGACCGCACTGTGACATGTCCCTAGGAACTATGTGTGCCTTGTCCCATAGTCAGACTGATGACTGACTATCTTGAAAACCACCATGGAACTTTTGTTTGGCAAATGATGGAGATCAAGTCAGGGTCAAAATCAGAAACCTAGATGGAGCTTCCAAGCTCCAGTGGAAGAGCAGATGGATGGAGAAAAAGAGCAAGGATGTCAGGAATATAAGGGCTTGGTCCACACTATGAGACACTGTGCCTGAACTAAGGGGATTTCAACTAATCCAGTGACCTGGGAATGAAAGAACATGGGATCAAACTGGAAGCTCTGAATGTGGCTGACAATTGGGGCAGACGGAGAAGCCAAAGATAATGGCACTTGCAATTGTCTGCATATCATACACTGGCTTTTTGTGATCATACTTTTTGTGGATGCATACCTTGCTAAATCTGGATGGATGAAGGGTGGGCTTGGACTTCCCACAGCTCAAAGTACCCTGCCCTCTATTTGGA
This sequence comes from Microtus pennsylvanicus, assembly GCF_037038515.1. Lineage (NCBI taxonomy): Eukaryota > Metazoa > Chordata > Mammalia > Rodentia > Cricetidae > Microtus > Microtus pennsylvanicus. Next base: position 16,009,007 of record NC_134602.1, read on the forward strand.
CTGGTGTTTGAGTGGAGAGGTTTATTTGCGGAGCAAGAAGAATGTGGGAGGAGGAAGAGAAGTGGAAAGTTTGATAATTATTATTATGAAGTAATGGAAAAATCAATAGAAAATAACCAATGAGGACATTGGAGCTAGGAAAAAAAACATTCATGTGAGTTGTTGACTCAGACAAAAAATTATTTTACAGAAAAAAAAAACACATAAAGGGGTTGAGTTACTTGGAAAATATGTCTCAAGAAATTGGGAAGAAGATTGGGGTTTTTATTTTGGGTCTTCATGGGGCTGTATGAACAGCATTTTAGGACCTGTATGCTGGATATTTCTGGGGGTTAGTAGGGAAGAAACCTGGCTAGGAGGAGTTTTATGACATAAGTAGAGCCTTGATGATGTCACAAAGCTTTGGTTGGTGGTGGCAACTCTGTTCCACATGAAGCACTGGTCTTCTGTGAAGGTGGGCTTACTATCTTCACAGTGGCTGAGGAGGTCAGTTCAGCTCTTGGGCTCCACAACTGTTCAACCGAATTTCCAGAAGTTGGAATCTAGAGAGCCAAGATATTTTCTTTTGGTAAATATGTTTAGGAAGCAACTAGGACCTCTGTACTCAAAGAAAGGTTTCTTTCAAATCTGCTCTGGATCCAAATTTATGTCGTTAACAGCTCCTATATTTGATAGCTGGGGGACGGTTAATGTCAGGTATTCTCCCCACTCTATATTTGCTAAAAATGTCCAATTCCTCAGTCCACTTAAATGGCAAAGATCCTCTTTGTCCATATGTGTTTTAAAAGATAATTATTTCTAATATGTGCTGTTGCACAGATTAATGTTTCTTTCTTTTGGCAGTTTGACTCACAGTACTCACTTCTCTAATGAAGATACAGAATATCTTTATGTAATCAACCTGGATCTGGATCAGGAGACACAATTGAGAGAGCCAGTGGACTGGATTGCCATGACCTTCGGCAGGTGGTTATAGATCAGCCAACTAACCAGTAGCTTGAGTGGTAAGGAGAGGAGTGGCTATTCTTTGAATTCTTTGCCATCTGTTCAGATATTTCTTTCTCACTTTAGGTATAGGCATAGCTTCCTCTCTCATTGATATAGTAAGTCAGGAAGTAGGTTTCTCAGTAGAGGTCAATTGCATTTTGCAGCAGGAATATGTCTCTGATACACATATACTGAGCTGTAGACAAGAGTTTGATAATTTTCCTATTAATTTCTTAAGAACATATTACATTTAGGTATCCAAATCTATTCAGCCCTGCCTTTTTCACCTGCTCCCAAGTTATTCCTAAAAAGAGCCTTGACCTCACATGCTCACCTTCTTATCCTTGCAGGCACTTATGGTGGAGGAAACCACTTTGTGTCTGATTTAAACTGAATAGTTCTTCCTATGCAGAGATTGGCAGCTATGAAGCCCAAGCACAGAAACAGAGCCAAGAGACAGTGGAACAGGAGTGCTGTGGCCTATCTCAGAAAGTCTCCCGCCATGATGAAGATGTCTCTTAGTATGAGTTGCATGCCACATCTCCAGAAGAAGAATGGGCCATCGCTCCAGAAGCAAAAACTTAGTAAGCCTTTTGAGGCCCTGGAGAATATTGTTGGCCGCAGAATTTCTCATGGCTGGAAGGAAGCCAATGAACCAGTCACCCATTGGAAAGCCATCATTCTAGATCAACTGCCAACATATCCCTCTCTATATTTGTTGAAATATGATGGGATTGATTGTGTCTATGGCTTGGAGCTTCATAGTGATGAAAGGATTTTAAACCTGAAGATCCTGCCTAATAATGTGCCATTTCCTCAGGTGACAGACACTCATCTCTCAAACACCATAGTTGGCAGAGCAGTGAAACATACATTCATGGGCACAAATGGCTCTAAGAATGACTGGAACGGGATGGTCCTAGAAGAGGTGCCAATCATGAAGACCTGGTTTTATATTACCTACAAGAAAGATCCGGTCTTGTACATTTACCACCTCCTGGATGACTACCTGGAAGGCAACCTCCACATCATGCCAGGCTCTAAGGAAGAGTGGAGTGGCGTGGTCCCAGATGAGGTGCAGACCATAACGACCTGTTTCTACATTGTCAACGACAATGATCCGGTCCTGTACCTTTACCACCATCATGATGATTCCATTGAAGGCAACCTCCACATCACGCCTGAATGTCCTCCAGTAGAGGTGACTTTGGAATTAGGCAGGGATTCCTTGGAGGGCAAAAGAGTGCAGTACAACAAAAAAGATGGAACCCAAGAGATAGGTAAAATTATTTGCCAAGTTCCCAACAAACCTTCTGTGTATTTCATCAAGTTTGATAATGACTTCCATATCTATGTCTATGATTTGGTGAAGATCTGTTAAAGTGAAATTCTCAAATTTTGAGGGGGAGACTTAATTCTCTCTTTGGGAATGTGTTTTTTCAGAGATACCTCAGGTCTTCTATGAATCCTGGTATCTTTTCCAATGGATTATTCTTTCTCAAAGAATAAAAATTTGTTAACATGTTGTGTTATTTGGTCAATGATGGATTGTGTTTGGTGGATGGGGCATCACAGAAATACATGCCTCAAAACAAAGCAGGATTTATGGTCTTTTCCCCTTGGAGAGTAAAGGACTGGGGATGCGTGGTGTGGTAAAGGACAAGATGGCTGTCAAGGAAGCAGTGGAGAAGGGACAAAAAGTTGTATGATCTCGGGGCGGTATGAAGCTTGAGGGAAAACCATGTCAAATGGAAAGATGTGACCGATATCAGCGTGAGGTATTGGGACTTAAGAGGATAAAGAGTAGATTAATCAGGAAGGGACACAAATGTATACTCAAAATCAGAGAAAATTAGGTTTCATTTGATGATGATTTAATTCGTACTGGCTGTAAGTCAAAGGATGTTTGATCTCCACTAGAGCATGTTGCTTAGTGAAAAGTGTCTCCGCTCAGTTGCGCTTCTCCAGTAAGTTGGACATCAAGCTACCTACTTAGTTTTGCCAGAATTCTGTCTGCCACCTACTATGTCATGCCTGGATTCGGTATGGCTTGAACTCTCATAGGTCTTATCCATGCCATCCAACCCTTGTCAGTTCATTTAAATAATTGCCCTGCCATATCTGGAAAACAGTGTTCCCATTCATTGATCATGTTCTGTAGTACTTGGGCTATAAAACTCATGAACACACTCACCCACACACAGGATAAACATGTACATATGATGCCCACTAGTGTGTGACATGCACACATATGATGAATGCACCGAACTCCATAATATCAGTAAAGTAGGGAATCCATGATGCTAGGTGGAGTCTGGCAAAGAACCCACACACTCATCAAACCGCCAAACACCAGTATGGTACTGATGTCTGACTACCATCTTGTAAGGAACCTGCCATCCTGTAACTGGGCTATTTTTGGTTCCTTCATCTTCACAAACTTGGTTAAAATGTTAGAGTTGTCAAACTGGGAGTTAGGGTCCAGCATGTAGATCAGCTGTCCCAGGTCAGGTGATTTGGCTACAATTTGGGTGAGAAATTGTACCAGGGAATTCTGGTACACCCTCTCCTCTTATTCTCCCTGTCCTCATCATCACTCTTGTAGGTGGGCCTGGAGCACAAAGAAGGTAAAATGGAATAAGCCTCCTCCTTAGTGGAAAACCTTGTCAATCCTTAATTTGATCTGACTCTCTGAGGGAATGCAGCACATTTTTTCCTACTAGGTCTCCTCATTCATTGGTTCACTCATTTTTCCAATGAATGATTGAATTCATCCATTCTTCCCTGTCTCTCTCTCTTCTTTCTTCCCTTCTTCCATGTCCCCCTTGATTGTAGAAATTTGAGCAGCAGGGCTGCATCCCCATGGGGCCGCCTTGTAAGGTTATGCTCCGAAATAACAACACAAAACTATTCATTTCAACACTGCCTGCCCCATTATTTTCAGCCTCTTAACCCATTTCTAATAATGTATGTTGCAGCACGAGGTGCGCTTAGAAGGAAAGATTTAGCATGTCTGACATGGTGGCTGGCTGTATCGCCATCTGCCTCAGAGTGCAGAGCTACCATTTCTGCCCATGGGAGAGGTGCATAGCATCTCTAAGCTCAATTCCTATTCCTCCCAGCATTCTCTTATGTTTATTCCACCCACCTATGTTCTAACCTTGCAGGCCAAACAGTTTCTTATTTAATTAACCAATGACCTATACTCCATCATTACTCCCATTTCTGTTTAAACAAGAACGGAATCTTTAACTTTAACATAGCAAAATTACATATAACAAAACAGTTATCAAGCAAGAATTACAGTTACAATATTTATATCTATTTTATCTTTTATCATAACAATGGAAAACCATAACTGTCTATCTATTCTTCAACTCCATCAGAGACTCCAGAATAATACAGTATTACCTAAGCAAACAAAAAGTAAGCCATTTTCAAACTCTATAATTGACAGAGACATCTCGCTGCCTGGACAGTCACCCAAAGTTCCTCTGTACCGTTGGTGTTTCCATCCTCAGCCTACAGGCCCATAGTTTCCAGCAGACATTTCCATGAAGCAGGAAATTTCAAAGGCAGTCACTATCTGCTTGTCTTGAAGAATGTTTTGCTGACCCTTTCCTGAATCAGGAATTTCTCCTTTCTTAGATAGTTTACACTCTCACTATTACTGTGAGAGTGTTTCTGTAGCAAATATTCTTCTCAAGATGAGAAGAAACTTCAATATTACAATCCATTTGTTATTGTGATTTAAATACACACACACAAACACACACAACTTAATGCACATACACTGATGATATCTCAATTTATGGGGCCATTCTGGGGATGTCAATATCGATATCTCTCGAGTGGTTCTCAGAAGGCCATAGGGTGACCCTCTCTAGGTACTTAAGCAGGGAGGAGAAGTTGACCGCACTGTGACATGTCCCTAGGAACTATGTGTGCCTTGTCCCATAGTCAGACTGATGACTGACTATCTTGAAAACCACCATGGAACTTTTGTTTGGCAAATGATGGAGATCAAGTCAGGGTCAAAATCAGAAAACTAGATGGAGCTTCCATTTGATGTCACAAAGCTTTGGTTGGTGGTGGCAACTCTGTTCCACATGAAGCACTAGTCTTCTGTGAAGGTGGGCTTACTATCTTCACGGTGGCTGAGGAGGTCAGTTCAGCTCTTGGGCTCCACAACTGTTCAACCGAATTTCCAGTAGTTGGAATCTAGAGAGCCAAGATATTTTCTTTTGGTAAATATGTTTAGGAAGCAACTAGGACCTCTGTAGTCAAAGAAAGGTTTCCACTTTTGATAATTGCCTTCAATGGAATCATATATATTCTCCCTGTCCTCATCATCAATCTTGTGGGTGGGCCTGGAGCACAAAGAAATATGGCTGACAATTGGGTCAGAAGGAGAAGCCAAAGATAATGGCACTTGCAATTGTCTGCATATCATACACTGGCTTTTTGTGATCATATTTTTTGTGGATGCATACCTTGCTATGTTAGAGTTAAAGATTCCGTTCTTGTTTAAACAGAAATAGGAGTAATGATGGAGTATAGGTCATTGGTTAATTAAACCAATGCTTTAGTCCTACTGAGATTGCTTGGTAAATGAAACACTCATGTGGTCAGAAAAACAGAGAGAGAAATAGAGTAAAGAGAGATTCAAAGACAAAGAAAACATGCCATAGGTTAGAACATAGGTAGGTGGAGTAAACAAAATAGAATGCCGGGAGGAAGAGGTAGTGAGCTCAGAGAAGCCATGCTCCCCTCTCCCCGGCAGATGCCATAGCTCTGCTCTCTGAGGCAGATGTCGATGCAGCCAGCCACCATGTCAGACATGCTGAATTTTTCCTGGTAAGTGCACCTCGTTATACTACACTGATTATTAGAAATTTTTGTCATGCCTGGATTTGGTATGCCTTGAACTCTCATAGGTCTTATCCATGCCATCCAACCCTTTAAATTAATTTAATTAATTTTATTAAATAAAAAAAGAAACTGCTCTTGCCTGGATTGTTGCATAAACTGTACACAGAAAACACAATTAAATGATTTACAGTGTGTTAAAAATATGTGCAGGCTAAAATTTGAAGATCTTAAAGTTAAAAAAAAAGGAAGAGAGTTGTTGGGTGTGGTAGTACACACCTGTAAACCCAACACATGGGAGGCAGAGGGAGATTGACCTCTGTACCTTCAGGGTGAGGTAGCATATGCCTTTAATCTCAAATGCCTTGAAGGCAGAGACAAACAGGTCTTTGTGAGTTCAATGTGTAGTAGCATACACCTTTTATCCCAATGCCTGAAAGGCAGAGAGAGGCAGATCTCTGAGACTTCAAGGACAGACAGGTATACAGAGTTAGTTTTTACAGGTCAAAGATACAGAGAACCTGTCTCAAAAGGCAAAAAATAAAAAGGAAAAATAAACAAAATAGAGGTTAAATTGAAGCGCACAAAGATGGAAAATTCACAGCGAATTTTGATATTGTATGCTATTATGCTCTTTTTGAATCATTTGAATTTTGAGGCAGTAGCAATAGCTGCTAAAAGATGTTTCTTTATAAAAGCTGCTGAAATAATCCAACATAGATATTTTGAAAATGCCTTGACTTTGAAATTTGGATCTAAGGACATGATGCTTTGGAAAGGAGTTTCTATTTTGTTTTCACAGAGGGTGATAGTCTGTGGATGCCTCTATCCTAATATGGTAGGATGGACCACGCCCTACTTAAAGGTTGCTGTGAACACCTTTAAAAAATTGCTTCACTCAACTGCCAACTGAGATAAATCAATAATGATGCCACCATTCAGCAGGAAGCATTTTGGAGAGAAGAAACTGCACCCACGTTCCCAAATATGGCTTATAAACGTTCTTTTACATTTAAAGTGGGATGTGATATAGATATGAATATTTGCATTAGTATAGATTTTGCTTTACTGATAGAGATATTAGGTCAATTTTGTTATATGTATATGCATTTTTGATCTTAATTAAGGTATTGTGATTGTGTAGTTCATTTAAAAATATAATGTATATAGGTTATGAATGGATATTCATTAATAATAGTCAAGTTTGTAGTCATGTTAGTTAGATTTTCTAGCTACATAGATATATATATTTCAGTTAGATAGGCATTATTCATATCTCTCTAGACTACAAAATAGGCTATTTAATGTTTTAGTACCTTAGGGTTTTTCATGACAGTGAGACACTCTACTCTTAGCAGCACATATCTACTTCAGGAAGAAGATGGGCATCAAAGAGGATCCTTATGGAGTTTGATAGCCATTTGGGGAAGAAACTGCTCTTGCCTGGATTGTTGCATAAACTGTACACAGAAAACACTCAGAGAGAGGACTACTGAACTTGCCTAAAGGTGAGATGATCTTTTCATGTTCCTGATTCAGGAAAGGGTCAGCAAAACATTCTTCAAGACAAGCAGATAGTGACTGCCTTTGAAATTTCCTGCTTCATGGAAATGTCTGCTGGAAACTATGGGCCTGTAGGCTGAGGATGGAAACACTAACGGTACAGAGGAACTTTGGGTGACTGTCCAGGCAGCGAGATGTCTCTGTCATTTCTAGAGTTTGAAAATGGCTTACTTTTTGTTTGCTTAGGTAATACTGTATTATTCTGGAGTCTCTAATGGAGTTGAAGAATAGATAGATAGTTATAGTTTTCCATTGTTATGATAATAGATAAAATAGATATACATATTGTAACTGTAATTCTTGCTTGATAACTGTTTTGTTATATGTAATTTTGCTATGTTAAAGTTAAAGATTCCGTTCTTGTTTAAACAGAAATAGGAGTAGTGATGGAGTATAGGTCATTGGTTAATTAAATAAAGAAACTGTTTGGCCTGAAAGGTTAGAACATAGGTGGGTGGAATAAACATAAGAGAATGCTGGGAGGAATAGGAATTGAGCTTAGAGATGCCATGCACCTCTCCCATGGGCAGAAATGGTAGCTCTGCACTCTGAGGCAGATGGCGATACAGCCAGCCACCAGGTCAGACATGCTAAATCTTTCCTTCTAAGCGCACCTCGTGCTGCAACATACATTATTAGACATGGGTTAAGAGGCTGCAAAGATTGGGGCAGGCAGTGTTGAAATGAATAGTTTTGTGTTATTATTTCAGAGCATAACCTTACAAGGCGGCCCCATGTGGATGCAGCCCTGCTGCTCAAATTTCTACAATCAAGGGGGACATGGAACAAGGGAAGAAAGAAGAGAGAGAGACAAGGAAGAATGGATGAATTCAATCATTCATTGGAAAAATGAGTGAACCAATGAATGAGGAGACCTAGTAGGAAAAAATGTGCTGCATTCCCTCAGAGAGTCAGGTCAAATTAAGGATTGACAAGGTTTTCCACTAAGGAGGAGGCTTATTCCATTTTACCTTCTTTGTGCTCCAGGCCCACCCACAAGAGTGATGATGAGGACAGGGAGAAGAAGAGGAGATGGTGTACCAGAATTCCCTGGTACAACTTCTCACCCAAATTGTAGCCAAATCACCTGACCTGGGACAGCTGATCTCCATGCTGGACCCTAAATCCCAGTTTGACAACTCTAACATTTTAACCAAGTTTGTGAAGATGAAGGAACCAAAAATAGCCCAGTTACAGGATGGCAGGTTCCTTACAGGATGGGAGTCAGACATCAGTACCATACTGGTATTTGGCGGTTTGATGGGTGTGTGGGGTCTTTGCCAGACTCCACCTAGCATCATGGATTCCCTACTTTACTGATATTATGGAGTTCGGTGCATTCATCATATGTGTGCATGTCACACACTAGTGGGCATCATATGTACATGTTTATCCTGTGTGTGGGTGAGTGTGTTCATGAGTTTTATAGCCCAAGTACTACAGAACATGATCAATGAAAGGGAACACTGTTTTCCAGATATGGCAGGGCAATTATTTAAATGAACTGACAAGGGTTGGATGGCATGGATAAGACCTATGAGAGTTCAAGGCATACCGAATCCAGGCATGACAAAGTAGGTGGCAGACAGAATTCTGGCAAAACTAAGTAGGTAGCTTGATGTCCAACTTACTGGAGAAGAGCAACTGAGCGGAGACACTTTTCACTAAGCAACATGCTCTAGTGGAGATCAAACATCCTTTGACTTACAGCCAGTACGAATTAAACCATTCATCAAATGAAACCTAATTTTCTCTGATTTTGAGTATACATTTGTGTCCCTTCCTGATTAATCTACTCTTTATCCTCTTAAGTCCCAATACCTCACGCTGATATCGGTCACATCTTTCCATTTGACATGGTTTTCCCTCAAGCTTCGTACCGCCCCGAGATCATACAACTTTTTGTCCCCTCTCCACTGCTTCTTTGACAGCCATCTTGTCCTTTACCACACCACGCATCCCCAGTCCTGTACTCTCCAAGGGGAAAAGACCATAAATCCTGCTTTGTTTTGAGGCATGTATTTCTGTGATGCCCCATCCACCAAACACAATCCATCATTGACCAAATAACACAACATGTTAACAAATTTTTATTCTTTGAGAAATAATAATCCATTGGAAAAGATACCAGGATTCATAGAAGACCTGAGGTATCTCTGAAAAAACACATTCCCAAAGAGAGAATTAAGTCTGCCCCTCAAAATTTGAGAATTTCACTTTAACAGATCTTCACCAAATCATAGACATAGATATGGAAGTCATTATCAAACTTGATGAAATACACAGAAGGTTTGTTGGGAACTTGGCAAATAATTTTACCTATCCCTTGGGTTCCATCTTTTTTGTTGTACTGCACTCTTTTGCCCTCCAAGGAATCCCTGCCTAATTCCAAAGTCACCTCTACTGGAGGACATTCAGGCGTGATGTGGAGGTTGCCTTCAATGGAATCATCATGATGGTGGTAAAGGTACAGGACCGGATCATTCTCGTTGACAATGTAGAAACAGGTCGTTATGGTCTGCACCTCATCTGGGACCACGCCACTCCACTCTTCCTTAGAGCCTGGCATGATGTGGAGGTTGCCTTCCAGGTAGTCATCCAGGAGGTGGTAAATGTACAAGACCGGATCTTTCTTGTAGGTAATATAAAACCAGGTCTTCATGATTGGCACCTCTTCTAGGACCATCCCGTTCCAGTCATTCTTAGAGCCATTTGTGCCCATGAATGTATGTTTCACTGCTCTGCCAACTATCATGTTTGAGAGATGAGTGTCTGTCACCTGAGGAAATGGCACATTATTAGGCAGGATCTTCAGGTTTAAAATCCTTTCATCACTATGAAGCTCCAAGCCATAGACACAATCAATCCCATCATATTTCAACAAATAGAGAGAGGGATATGTTGGCAGTTGATCTAGAATGATGGCTTTCCAATGGGTGACTGGTTCATTGGCGTCCTTCCAGCCATGAGAAATTCTGCGGCCAACAATATTCTCCAGGGCCTCAAAAGGCTTACTAAGTTTTTGCTTCTGGAGCGATGGCCCATTCTTCTTCTGGAGATGTGGCATGCAACTCATACTAAGAGGCATCTTCATCATGGCGGGAGACTTTCTGAGATAGGCCACAGCACTCCTGTTCCACTGTCTCTTGGCTCTGTTTCTGTGCTTGGGCTTCATAGCTGCCAATCTCTGCATAGGAAGAACTCTTCAGTTTAAATCAGACACAAAGTGGTTTCCTCCACCATAAGTGCCTGCAAGGATAAGAAGGTGAGGATGTGAGGTCAAGGCTGTTTTTAGGAATAACTTTGGAGCAGGTGAAAAAGGCAGGGCTGAATAGATTTGGATACCTAAATGGAATATATTCTTAAGAAATTAATAGGAAAATTATCAAACTCTTGTCTACAGCTCAGTATATGTGTATCAGAGACATATTCCTGCTGCAAAATGCAATTGACCTCTACTGAGAAACCTACTTCCTGACTTACTATATCAATGAGAGAGGAAGCTATGCCTATACCTAAAGTGAGAAAGAAATATCTGAACAGATGGCAAAGAATTCAAAGAACAGCCACTTCTCTCCTTACCACTCAAGCTACTGGTTAGTTGGCTGATCTATAACCACCTGCCCAAGGTCATGGCACTCCAGTCCACTGGCTCTCTCTATTGTGTCTCCTGATCTAGATCCAGGTTGATTACATAATGATATTCTGTATCTTCATTAGAGAAGTGAGAACTGTGAGTCAAACTGCCAAAAGAAAGAATCATTAATCTGTGCATCAGTACATATTAGAAATAATTATCTTTTAAAACACATATGGACAAAGAGGATCTTTGCCATTTAAGTGGACTGAGGAATTGGACATTTTTAGCAAAGATAGAGTGGGGAGAATACCTGACATTAACCGTCCCCCAGCTATCAAATATAGGAGCTGTTAACGACATAAATTTTGGACCCAGAGCAGATTTGAAAGAAACCTTTCTTTGACTACAGAGGTCCTAGTTGCTTCCTAAACATATTTACCAAAAGAAAATATCTTGGCTCTCTAGATTCCAACTTCTGGAAATTAGGTTGAACAGTTGTGGAGCCCAAGGGCTGAACTGACCTCCTCAGCCACCGTGAACATAGTAAGCCCACCTTCACAGAAGACTAGTGCTTCATGTGGAACAGAGTTGCCACCCCCAACCAAAGCTTTGTGACATCATCAAGGCTCTACTTATGTCATAAAACTCCTCCTAGCCAGGTTTCTTCCCTACTAACCCCCAGAAATATCCAGCATCCAGGTCCTAAAATGCTGCTCATACAGCCCCATGAAGACCCAAAATAAAAACCCCAATCGTCTTCCCAATTACTTGAGACATATTTTCCAAGTAACTCAACCCCTTTATGTGTTTTTTTTTCCGTAAAATAATTTTTGGTCTGAGTCACCAACTCACATGAATGTTATTTTTCCTAGCTCCAATGTCCTCATTGGTTATTTTCTATTGATTTTTCCATTACTTCATAATAATAATTATCAAACTTTCCACTTCTCTTTCTCCTCCCACATTCTTCTTGCTCCGCAAATAAACCACTCCACTCAAACACAAGTCCAAATAGAGGGCAGGGTACTTTGAGCTGTGGGAAGTCCAAGCCCACCCTTCATCCATCCAGATTTAGCAAGGTATGCATCCACAAAAACTATGATCACAAAAAGCCAGTGTATGATATGCAGACAATTGCAAGTGCCATTATCTTTGGCTTCTCCGTCTGCCCCAATTGTCAGCCACATTCAGAGCTTCCAGTTTGATCCCATGTTCTTTCATTCCCAGGTCACTGGATTAGTTGAAATCCCCTTAGTTCAGGCACAGTGTCTCATAGTGTGGACCAAGCCCTTATATTCCTGACATACTTGCTCTTTTTCTCCATCCATCTGCTCTTCCACTGGAGCTTGGAAGCTCCATCTAGGTTTCTGATTTTGACCCTGACTTGATCTCCATCATTTGCCAAACAAAAGTTCCATGGTGGTTTTCAAGATAGTCAGTCATCAGTCTGACTATGGGACAAGGCACACATAGTTCCTAGGGACATGTCACAGTGCGGTCAACTTCTCCTCCCTGCTTAAGTACCTAGAGAGGGTCACCCTATGGCCTTCTGAGAACCACTCGAGAGATATCGATCTTGACATCCCCAGAATGGCCCCATAAATTGAGATATCATCAGTGTATGTGCATTAACTTGTGTGTGTTTGTGTGTGTATTTAAATCACAATAACAAATGGATTGTAATATTGAAGTTTCTTCTCATCTTGAGAAGAATATTTGCTACAGAAACACTCTCACAGTAATAGTGAGAGTGTCAACTATCTAAGAAAGGAGAAATAACTGGAGGAATCCCCCAGGAGTTAGGCTCAGTGTCCCAGGAATTACGCCCAAGGAAAGTCAATGAACTCAGTGATGGAAGATAAAACCCAGCCTAAATAAAACCCTAAATCATTTAGGTGGAACATGAGATACTCTTACAACAGTTACAAGAGGTCTAAAATGCCTGGACTGGAACATAAGGGGAACACAATGACGTGGAGCTGAGAGTGCATGGCAAAACTGATTGGATCTTGCAAAAATTATGTAAGCATACCAAGGAAACCACCAGTGGGACAAAACCCTAAGAAATCTGTATGACAACATATCATGTTGAACATAATGAGATTTATAGACAAAGGAAAGATCTTAATTATGTCACTGTCACACAGGTGATGATGAACCAGTTCCATCGTAGATTTACTCCCTGCTGTGTTTAAGATAACCTGTCAATTCTGTCTAGTCAGTTACAAGGAAATTTGCATTAATTGCACAGATTAACTATCAGCATCATTTACTGCACAATCAAAGGCAAGGCAAAGAAATCATAGACATGTTGTTGAATTCTGATGATGTTATTGGGAGTTTTGATGGTTTTTTTTCTTAAAGGGAAATCATCGGTGACTCTCATGCATGAAGCAGATCCTTTCTCTGTGATGTTTCCTGAATAGCCACTGAGATACGAGCCCATTGAGTTGTGGTCTCTCTCTCTTTTGAAAAGCAACTTCTACCTTCAGCTTGATCTCTTGCTTGAGCTTCCCTTCCGGCTACTAGGCTCCTTTTCTGATCCTGCAGAGGGCTTTTGTAAGGGATTGTGATCTCTAAGTTTTTCCCCATTCAAGAACTAATCATTCTATTAATCACAATTCTAAACTGCTGTGGGAGTTTGTTTGTGACTTATGCCTTCACATGTGATACAAGCGACCTGTGTGTATAGGGTCTTCTCTCTGTTCATGTGGTGAAGGCATGGCAGCAGGAGTAGATGGCTGCTGATTCTCTGTAAGGAAATCAGTAAACAGTGAGCACCAAGTACAAGGATGTCCTGAAATATTAAGTCTTGTCCTTTCAAGGCCCCAAAGCCTCCAGCTAGGTTCAGGGTCACGACAATCTCCAAAACCCACCGAGCATGAAGTATTCAGAACCAGAAGCCTGTGTGTGCCATATCACATAAATTCATCGTGAGTACACCAATCTGTTTTTTTTTTTAATGCTACATCATTTTTTCCCATCAGAACGATCTATATTACCAATTAACCAAATTTGCCGCATCTTTGGTGTCCTAGAATTGCTTTAAATTGTTGCTGGGACAGTCTTCCAAACCTTCCTGTGCTGTTATGAGACCTAAAGGGGACAGCACTTATTTCAGAAATCAAAGGCAGTTGGGTTCAATCCTATGGTTAGCTGTTAGCTAGACACTGGAAGGATGGATTTGACTAAGAAAGGGAGACAGCATACATGGAGGCAGGTAACCTTTCCTTTGCAAAATGACCCATTTTGAGGCCTTACTTCAGGCTCTTCTCTTCTCCTAATCTTGGTTTTTTTTATTAGTTTAGGAGAAGAATTAAAACTCCATTTACAGTATCTGTGAACCTGAATGATTTAAGTATGTGTGACCAACTTGATGTCTGCCTGTCTGTCAACAGGGCCAGAGTTCAGGGGCATCTGATGCATAGCACAGGAATGTCAGCCATCAATCTCTGGTCCACCTAACTCTACAGCATTAGAGTTGTCATGGTTGCTCATCTGATCTTTCTCATATGATCTCCATCCACAGAGATGTCAGAAAAATCCTCCCGTGAGAGTGCAAGTTCTTTACAAATGAAAGATTATACAACAGAAGACACATGGGAGATTTATATGGGCAAGCTGTTGAAAGGATAAAGTGACAGAAGAAGTTTATTGATTAATTAAAGAAAGAATCCGCTTCAGCTGATAGGTTAGAACATAGGTAGGTGGAGTAAACAAAATAGAATGCCTGGAGGAAGAGGTAGTGAGCTCAGAGAAGCCATGCTCCCCTCTCCCCGGCAGATGCCATAGCTCTGCTCTCTGAGGCAGATGTCGATGCAGCCAGCCACCATGTCAGACATGCTGAATTTTTCCTGGTAAGTGCACCTCGTTATACTACACTGATTATTAGAAATGGGTTAAAATGCTAAATCTAATGGGCCAGCGGTGTTTAAAAGAATACAGTTTTTGTGTATTTATTTCAGGCATAACCTTCATGCGGCCGTGGTGCTGGGGACACAGCCTCGCTGCTCAAATAACTACAGAATGATCTTGCAGCCTTGTGGACAACTGAATCCACTGAAAGCCTGAGAAAGCTTGGGAAAGTGTAAAGCATGTGTTCTTGGTAGCAGCGATTTCTCGGTCTCCTCTGCTTGCTAGAAGAAAGCAAGGGCTCTCATCTAAAAGAGGCTTGCTGACTCAGCTTCAGCTGCAAAACCCTGCAGCCCTTAAGAGGTCCTGCCACAAAACATTTAAATGGTGTTGATAAAAGCCAACTGAATGCTTGTATGTTTTCAGCAGTAGCAGGAAAAAAAACTGTGTTGTTTTAAAATGCCAGCTTTCTGGGCCATCCTGCCTGGGCAAACTCTGACTGTTTGAGGAAGGAGGGCCAGCTACAGAAAGAGGGCTTGAGTGTTGTTTGTTGCAGCCTCTTTGATGGCAAGGACCTTGAAACACTGTAGACTTGTGGCACTGAATGCGGCTCTGTTCGGTACCTCAGCCACAAGGTTGGAATGGCAGAAAGCTAAGGAATGGGCTACATCTGGCCAGCAAAGCCACGGCTTTAGTCCTACTGAGATTGCTTGGTAAATGAAAGACTCATGTGGTCAGAAAAACAGAGAGAGAAATAGAGTAAAGAGAGATTCAAAGACAAAGAAAATTTTTAAATGATTTACAGTGTGTTAAAAATATGTGCAGGCTAAAATTTGAAGTTCTTAAAGTTAAAAAAAGGAAGAGAGTTGTTGGGTGTGGTAGTACACACCTGTAAACCCAACACATGGGAGGCAGAGGGAGATTGACCTCTGTACCTTCAAGGTGAGGTAGCACATGCCTTTAATCCCAGTGCCTTGAAGGCAGAGACAAACAGATCTTTGTGAGTTCAATGTGTAGTAGCATACACCTTTTATCCCAGTTCCTGAAAGGCAGAGAGAGGCAGATCTCTGAGACTTCAAGGACAGACAGGTATACAGAGTTAGTTATTCCAGGTCAAAGATACAGAGAACCTGTCTCAAAAGGCAAAGAATAAAAAGGAAAAATAAACAAAATAGAGGTTAAATTGAAGCGCACAAAGATGGAAAATTCACAGCGAATTTTGATATTGTATGCTATTATGCTCTTTTTGAATCATTTGAATTTTGAGGCAGTAGCAATAGCTGCTAAAAGATGTTTCTTTATAAAAGCTGCTGAAATGATCCAACATAGATATTTTGAAAATGCCTTGACTTTGAAATTTGGATCTAAGGACATGATGCTTTGGAAAGGAGTTTCTATTTTGTTTTCACAGAGGGTGATAGTCTGTGGATGCCTCTATCCTAATATGGTAGGATGGACCACACCCTACTTAAAGGTTGCTGTGAACACTTTTAAAAAATTGCTTCGCTCAACTGCCAACTGAGATAAATCAATAATGATGCCACCATTCAGCAGGAAGCGTTTTGGAGAGAAAAACTGCACCCACGTTCCCAAATATGGCTTATAAACGTTCTTTTCCATTTAAAGTAGGACGTGATATAGATATGAATATTTGCATTAGTATAGATTTTGCTTTACTGATAGAGATTTTAGTTCAATTTTGTTATATGTATATGCATTTTTGATCTTGATTAAGGTATTGTGATTGTGTAGTTCATTTAAAAATATAATGTATATAGGTTATTAATGGATAATCATTAATAATAGTCAAGTTTGTAGTCATGTTAGTTAGATTTTCTAGCTACATAGATATATATATTTCAGTTAGATAGGCATTATTCATATCTCTCTAGACTACAAAATAGGCTATTTAATGTTTTAGTACCTTAGGGTTTTTCATGACAGTGAGACACTCTACTCTTGGCAGCACATATCTACTTCAGGAAGAAGATGGGCATCACAGAGGATCCTTATGGAGTTTGATAGCCATTTGGGGAAGAAACTGCTCTTGCCTGGATTGTTGCATAAACTGTACACAGAAAACACTCAGAGAGAGGACTACTGAACTTGCCTAAAGGTGAGATGATCTTTTCGTGTTCCTGATTCAGGAAAGGGTCAGCAAAACATTCTTCAAGACAAGCAGATAGTGACTGCCTTTGAAAATTCCTGCTTCATGGAAATGTCTGCTGGAAACTATGGGCCTGTAGGCTGAGGATGGAAACACCAACGGTACAGAGGAACTTTGGGTGACTGTCCAGGCAGCGAGATGCCTCTGTCATTTCTAGAGTTTGAAAATGGCTTACTTTTTGTTTGCTTAGGTAATACTGTATTATTTTGGAGTCTCTGATGGAGTTGAAGAATAGATACATAGTTATAGTTTTCCATTGTTATGATAAAAGATAAAATAGATATAAATATTGTAACTGTAATTCTTGCTTGATAACTGTTTTGTTATATGTAATTTTGCTATGTTAAAGTTAAAGATTCCGTTCTTGTTTAAACAGAAATAGGAGTAATGATGGAGTATAGGTCATTGGTTAATTAACTAAAGAAACTGTTTGGCCTGAAAGGTTAGAACATAGGTGGGTGGAATAAACATAAGAGAATGCTGGGAGGAATAGGAATTGAGCTTAGAGATGCCATGCACCTCTCCCATGGGCAGAAATGGTAGCTCTGCACTCTGAGGCAGATGGCGATACAGCCAGCCACCAGGTCAGACATGCTAAATCTTTCCTTCTAAGCGCACCTCGTGCTGCAACATACATTATTAGACATGGGTTAAGAGGCTGCAAAGATTGGGGCAGGCAGTCTTGAAATGAATAGTTTTGTGTTGTGATTTTAGAGCATAACCTTACAAGGCGGCCCAAATGGGGATGCAGCCCTGCTGCTCAAATTTCTACAATCAAGGGGGAAATGGAAGAAGGGAAGAAAGAAGAGAGAGACAAGGAAAAATGGATGAATTCAATCATTCCTTGGAAAAATGAGTGAACCAATGAATGAGGAGACCTAGTAGGAAAAAATGTGCTGCATTCCCTCAGAGAGTCAGGTCAAATTAAGGATTGACAAGGTTTTCCACTAAGGAGGAGGCTTATTCCATTTTACCTTCTTTGTGCTCCAGGACCACCCACAAGAGTGATGATGAGGACAGGGAGAAGAAGAGGAGAGGGTGTACCAGAATTCCCTGGTACAATTTCTCACCCAAATTGTAGCCAAATCACCTGACCTGGGACAGCTGATCTCCATGCTGGTCCCTAACTCCCAGTTTGACAACTCTAATATTTTAACCAAGTTTGTGAAGATGAAGGAACCAAAAATAGCCCAGTTACAGGACGGCAGGTTCCTTACAGGATGGGAGTTAGGCATCAGTACCATACTGGTGTTTGGCAGTTTGATGGGTGTGTGGGGTCTTTACCAGACTCCACCTAGCATCATGGATTCCCTACTTTACTGATATTATGGAGTTCGGTGCATTCATCATATGTGTGCATGTCACACATTAGTGGGCATCATATGTACATGTTTATCCTGTGTGTGGGTGAGTGTGTTCATGAGTTTTATAGCCCAAGTACTACAGAACATGATCAATGAAAGGGAACACTATTTTCCAGATATGGCAGGGCAATTATTTAAATGAACTGACAAGGGTTGGATGGCATGGATAAGACCTATGAGAGTTCAAGGCATACCGAATCCAGGCATGACAAAGTAGGTGGCAGACAGAATTCTGGCAAAACTAAGTAGGTAGCTTGATGTCCAACTTACTGGAGAAGAGCAACTGAGCGGAGACACTTTTCACTAAGCAACATGCTCTAGTGGAGATCAAACATCCTTTGACTTACAGCCAGTACGAATTAAACCACTCATCAAATGAAACCTAATTTTCTCTGATTTTGAGTATACATTTGTGTCCCTTCCTGATTAATCTACTCTTTATCCTCTTAAGTCCCAATACCTCACGCTGATATCGGTCACATCTTTCCATTTGACATGGTTTTCCCTCAAGCTTCGTACCGCCCCGAGATCATACAACTTTTTGTCCCCTCTCCACTGCTTCCTTGACAGCCATCTTGTCCTTTACCACACCACGCATCCCCAGTCCTTTACTCTCCAAGGGGAAAAGACCATAAATCCTGCTTTGTTTTGAGGCATGTATTTCTGTGATGCCCCATCCACCAAACACAATCCATCATTGACCAAATAACACAACATGTTAACAAACTTTTATTCTTTGAGAAAGAATAATCCATTGGAAAAGATACCAGGATTCATAGAAGACCTGAGGTATCTCTGAAAAAAACAAATTCCCAAAGAGAGCATTAAGTCTGCTTCTCAAAATTTGAGAATTTCACTTTAACAGATCTTCACCAAATCATAGACATAGATATGGAAGTCATTATCAAACTTGATGAAATACACAGAAGGTTTGTTGGGAACTTGGCAAATAATTTTACCTATCTCTTGGGTTCCATCTTTTTTGTTGTACTGCACTCTTTTGCCCTGCAAGGAATCCCTGCCTAATTCCAAAGTCACCTCTACTGGAGGACATTCAGGCGTGATGTGGAGGTTGCCTTCAATGGAATCATCATGATGGTGGTAAAGGTACAGGACCGGATCATTCTCGTTGACAATGTAGAAACAGGTCGTTATGGTCTGCACCTCATCTGGGACCACGCCACTCCACTCTTCCTTAGAGCCTGGCATGATGTGGAGGTTGCCTTCCAGGTAGTCATCCAGGAGGTGGTAAATGTAGAAGACGAGATCTTTCTTGTAGGTAATATAAAACCAGGTCTTCATGATTGGCACCTCTTCTAGGACCATCCCGTTCCAGTCATACTTAGAGCCATTTGTGCCCATGAATATATTTTTCACTGCTCTGCCAACTATGGTGTTTGAGAGATGAGTGTCTGTCACCTGAGGAAATGGCACATTATTAGGCAGGATCTTCAGGTTTAAAATCCTTTCATCACTGTGAAGCTCCAAGCCATAGACACAATCAATCCCATCATATTTCAACAAATAGAGAGAGGGATATGTTGGCAGTTGATCTAGAATGATGGCTTTCCAATGGGTGACTGGTTCATTGGCTTCCTTCCAGCCATGAGAAATTCTGCGGCCAACAATATTCTCCAGGGCCTCAAAAGGCTTACTAAGTTTTTGCTTCTGGAGCGATGGCCCATTCTTCTTCTGGAGATGTGGCATGCAACTCATACTAAGAGGCATCTTCATCATGGTGGGAGACTTTCTGAGATAGGCCACAGCACTCCTGTTCCACTGTCTCTTGGCTCTGTTTCTGTGCTTGGGCTTCATAGCTGCCAATCTCTGCATAGGAAGAACTCTTCAGTTTAAATCAGACACAAAGTGGTTTCCTCCACCATAAGTGCCTGCAAGGATAAGAAGGTGAGGATGTGAGGTCAAGGCTCTTTTTAGGAATAACTTTGGAGCAGGTGAAAAAGGCAGGGCTGAATAGATTTCGATACCTAAATGGAATATGTTCTTAAGAAATGAATAGGAAAATTATCAAACTCTTGTCTATAGCTCAGTATATGTGTATCAGAGACATATTCCTGCTGCAAAATGCAATTGACCTCTACTGAGAAACCTACTTTCTGACTAACTATATCAATGAGAGAGGAAGCTATGCCTATACCTAAAGTGAGAAAGAAATATCTGAACAGATGGCAAAGAATTCAAAGAACAGCCACTCCTCTCCTTACCACTCAAGCTACTGGTTAGTTGGCTGATCTATAACCACCTGCCCAAGGTCATGGCACTCCAGTCCACTGGCTCTCTCTATTGTGTCTCCTGATCCAGATACAGGTTGATTACATAAAGATATTCTGTATCTTCATTAGAGAAGTGAGTACTGTGAGTCAAACTGCCAAAAGAAAGAAACATTAATCTGTGCAACAGCACCTATTAGAAATAATTATCTTTTAAAACACATATGGACAAAGAGGATCTTTGCCATTTAAGTGGACTGAGGAATTGGACATTTTTAGCAAAGATAGAGTGGGGAGAATACCTGACATTAACCGTCCCCCAGCTATCAAATATAGGAGCTGTTAACGACATAAATTTTGGACGCAGAGCAGATTTGAAAGAAACCTTTCTTTGACTACAGAGGTCCTAGTTGCTTCCTAAATATATTTACCAAAAGAAAATATCTTGACTCTCTAGATTCCAACTTCTGGAAATTCGGTTGAACAGTTGTGGAGCCCAAGAGCTGAACTGACCTCCTCAGCCACCGTGAACATAGTAAGCCCACCTTCACAGAAGACTAGTGCTTCATGTGGAACAGAGTTGCCACCCCCAACCAAAGCTTTGTGACATCATCAAGGCTCTTCTTATGTCATAAAACTCCTCCTAGCCAGGTTTCTTCCCTACTAACCCCCAGAAATATCCAGCATACAGGTCCTAAAATGCTGCTCATACAGCCCCATGAAGACCCAAAATAAAAACCCCAATCTTCTTCCCAATTACTTGAGTCATATTTTCCAAGTAACTCAACCCCTTTATGTGTTTTTTTTTCCGTAAAATAATTTTTGGTCTGAGTCAACAACTCACGTGAATGTTTTTTTTTCCTTGCTCCAATGTCCTCATTGGTTATTTTCTATTGATTTTTCCATTACTTCATAATAATAATTATCAAACTTTCCACTTCTCTTTCTCCTCCCACATTCTTCTTGCTCCGCAAATAAACCTCTCCACTCAAACACCAGTCCAAATAGAGGGCAGGGTACTTTGAGCTGTGGGAAGTCCAAGCCCACCCTTCATCCATCCAGATTTAACAAGGTATGCATCCACAAAAAATATGATCACAAAAAGCCAGTGTATGATATGCAGACAATTGCAAGTGGCATTATCTTTGGCTTCTCCGTCTGCCCCAATTGTCAGCCACATTCAGAGCTTCCAGTTTGATCCCATGTTCTTTCATTCCCAGGTCACTGGATTAGTTGAAATCCCCTTAGTTCAGGCACAGTGTCTCATAGTGTGGACCAAGCCCTTATATTCCTGACATCCTTGCTCTTTTTCTCCATCCATCTGCTCTTCCACTGGAGCTTGGAAGCTCCATCTAGGTTTCTGATTTTGACCCTGACTTGATCTCCATCATTTGCCAAACAAAAGTTCCATGGTGGTTTTCAAGATAGTCAGTCATCAGTCTGACTATGGGACAAGGCACACATAGTTCCTATAGACAAGTCACAGTGCGGTCAACTTCTCCTCCCTGCTTAAGTACCTAGAGATGGTCACCCTATGGCCTTCTAAGAACCACTCAAGAGATATCGATCTTGACATCCCCAGAATGGCCCCATAAATTGAGATATCATCAGTGTATGTGCATTAACTTGTGTGTGTGTGTGTGTGTGTGTGTATTTAAATCACAATAACAAATGGATTGTAATATTGAAGATTCTTTTTTTTTCTTTTTTTTTTTCTTTTTTTTTTTAATTTTTTTATTGATAAAAGGAGGATAAAGAAAAGAAAAAAAAACAAATTTCCACCTCCTCCCACCAGCCTCCCATTTCCTTCCCCCTCCTCCCACTCTTCTCCCCCTCCTCCCACTCTTCTTTCCCTCCTCCCACCCCTCTCCCCTTCCTCCCACCCTTTCCCCCTCCCTTTCCAGTCCATAGAGCTGTCAGGGTTCCCTGCCCTGTGGTACGTCCTAGGTCCTCCCCCCTCCATCCATATCTAGGAAGGTGAACATCCAGACGGGCTAGGCTCCCACCAAGCCAGCACATTGCGTAGGATCAAAACCGCATGCCATTTTCTTGGCGTCTCATCAGCCCTCATTGTTCGCCATGTTCCGAGAGTCCAGTTTTATCCCATGCTTTTTCTGGTAACAGTCCAGCTGGCCTTGGTGAGCTCCCAGTAGATCATCTCCAGTGTCTCAGTGGGTGGGTGCACTCCTCGTGGTCCCGACATCTTTGCTCATGTTCTCACTCCTTCTGCTCCTCATTGGGACCTTGGGAGCTCAGTCCAGTGCTCCAGTGTGGTTCTCTGTCTCTATCTCCATCCATCGCCAGATGCAATTTCTAGGATGATATGCAATATATTCGTCAGTATTGCTCTAGGGTAGGGTCATTTCAGGTTCCCTATCCTCAGCTGCCCAGGGAACTAACTGGGGACCTCAGCTTGGGCACCTGGGAGCCCCTCTAGGGTCAAGTCTCCTGCCCACCCTAAAGTGGGTCCCTTAACTAAGAATTGTGGTTCCGTGCTCCCCTATCCAACCTTCCTTTATCCCGATCCTCCTGTTTCCCCAAGTCCACCCTCCTTCCCTTCTACCTTTTCTCTCCCCATCTCCCCTAACCCCCATCACACCCCACCCCCAAGATCCCACTTTTCCCCCCCCGGCAATTTTGTCTACTTCCCTTATCCAAGAAGATAACTATATGTTTTTCCTTGGGTTCACCTTCTTACTTAGCTTCTTTAGATTCGCCTATTGTAGACTCCGTGAACCCTATTTATGGCTAGAAACCAATTATGAGTGAGTACATCCCATGTTCGTCTTTTTGGGCCTGGGATACCTCACTCAGGATAGTGTTTTCTATTTCCATCCATTTGCATGCAAAATTCGAGAAGTCATTGTTTTTTACCGCAGCGTAGTACTCTAGTGTGTATATATTCCATACTTTCTTCATCCATTCTTCCATTGAAGGGCATCTAGGTTGTTTCCAGGTTCTGGCTATTACAAATAATACTGCTATGAACATAGTTGAACAAATGCTTTTGACATGTGATAGAGCATCTCTT
The DNA here is from genome assembly GCF_037038515.1 of Microtus pennsylvanicus. Lineage (NCBI taxonomy): Eukaryota > Metazoa > Chordata > Mammalia > Rodentia > Cricetidae > Microtus > Microtus pennsylvanicus. The sequence goes on from NC_134602.1 coordinate 16,032,648, forward strand.
GGGTAAATTCCCAAGAGTGGTATTGCTGGGTCCAGGGGTAGGTTGATCCCGAATTTCCGGAGAAACCGAAACACTGACTTCCACAGTGGTTGCACAAGATTGCATTTCCACCAGCAATGGATGAGGGTACCCCTTCCTCCACAGCCTCTCCAGCAAAGGCTATCCTTGGTGTTTTTGACTTTAGCCAATCTTACAGGTGTAAGATGATATCTCAAAGTTGTTTTGATTTGCATTTCCCTGATCGCTAAGGAGGTTGAGCATGACCTTAAGTGTCTTTTGGTCATTTGAACTTCTTCTGTTGAGAATTCTCTGTTCAGTTCAGCGCCCCATTTTTTAATTGGGTTAATTAGCATTTTAAAGTCTAGTTTCTTGAGTTCTCTATATATTTTGGAGATCAGACCTTTGTCTGTTGCGGGGTTGGTGAAGATCTTCTCCCAGTCAGTAGGTTGCCTTTGTGTCTTAGTGACAGTGTCCTTTGCTTTACAGAAGCTTCTCAGTTTTAGTAGGTCCCATTTATTCAATGTTGCCCTTAATGTCTGTGCTTCTGGGGTTATACCTAAGAAGCGATCGCCTGTGCCCATCTGTTGTAGGGTATTGCCCACTTTCTCTTCTATCAGATTCAGTGTTTTCGGGCTGATATTGAGGTCTTTAATCCATTTGGCCTTGAGTTTTGTGCACGGTGATAGATAGGGGTCTATTTTCATTCTTCTACAGGTTGACATCCAGTTGTGCCAGCACCATTTGTTGAAGATGCTTTCTTTCTTCCAATGTAAACTTTTAGCTCCTTTATCGAAAATGAGGTGTTCATAGGTTTGTGGGATAAAGTCCGGGTCTTCTATACGATTCCATTGGTCGACTTCTCTGTTTTTATGCCAGTACCACCCTGTTTTCATTACTGTAGCTCTGTAATAGAGTTTGAAGTCAGGGATGGTAATGCCTCCAGAAGATCCTTTATTGTATAGGATTGTTTTGGCTATCCTGGGTTTTTTGTTTTTCCATATAAAGTTGATTATTGTCCTCTCCAGATCTGTGAAGAATTTTGATGGGATCTTGATGGGGATTGCATTGAATCTATAAATTGCCTTTGGTAGAATTGCCATTTTTACTATGTTGATCCTCCCAATCCAAGAGCAAGGGATGTCCATCCATTTTTTGGTATCCTCTTCAATTTCTTTCTTCAATGCCTTAAAGTTCTTGTCAAATAGATCTTTCACTTCCTTGGTTAGATTTACCCCAAGATATTTTATGCTGTTTGTGGCTATCGTGAATGGAGAAGCTTCTCTGATTTCCCTCTCTGCTTCCATATCCTTTGAGTATAGGAGGGCGACTGATTTTTTGGAGTTGATCTTGTATCCTGCCACATTACTAAAGCTGTTTATCAGCTGTAAAAGTTCTTTGGTGGAATTTTGGGGGTCGCTTATGTACACTATCATATCATCTGCGAATAACGAAAGTTTAACTTCTTCATTTCCAATTCGAATCCCCTTGATCCCATTATGCTGTCTTATTGCTATTGCTAGAACTTCCAGCACTATATTGAAGAGGTATGGCGAAAGTGGGCAGCCTTGTCGTGTTCCTGAGTTAAGCGGGATGGCTTTGAGTTTCTCTCCATTTAATTTGATGTTAGCTGTCGGCTTGCTGTATATAGCTTTTATTATATTTAGGTATGACCCTTGTATCCCTAATCTCTCCAAGACTTTTAACATAAATGGATGTTGAATTTTGTCAAATGCTTTTTCAGCATCTAATGAAATGATCATATGGTTTTTTTCTTTCAGTTTATTTATATGATGGATTACATTGATAGATTTTCGTATGTTGAACCAGCCCTGCATCTCAGGAATGAAGCCTACTTGATCATAATGGATAATTTTTCGGATGTGTTCTTGGATTCGGTTTGCCAGTATTTTGTTGAGGATTTTTGCGTCGATATCCATGAGTGAGATCGGCCTGTAATTCTCTTTCCTGGTTGAGTCTTTGTGTGGTTTTGGTATCAGAGTAACTGTAGCTTCATAAAAGGAATTTGGTAATGACCCTTCTGTTTCTATATTGTGGAATACATTGAGGAGTATAGGTATTAGGTCTTCTTGGAAGTTCTGGTAGAATTCCGCATTGAAACCATCTGGCCCTGGGCTTTTTTTGGTAGGGAGGTTTTTGATAACAGCTTCTAGTTCTTCGCGACTGACAGGTCTGTTTAGCTTGTTCACCTGGTCCTGATTTAATTTTGGTAAATCGTATTTATCTAAGAAAGTGTCCATTTCTTTTACATTTTCCAGTTTAGTGGCATACAAGCTTTTGTAGTAAGATCTAATGACTCTCTGAATTTCCTCTGTGTTTGTGGTTATGTCCCCCTTTTCATTTCTGATCTTATTAATTTGCAAATTTTCTCTCTGCCGTTTGATTAGTTTGGATAGGGGTTTGTCAATCTTGTTGATTTTTTCCAGGAACCAGCTTCTTGATTCATTGATTCTTTGGATTGTTTTTTGTGTTTCTATTTTGTTGATTTCAGCCCTCAGTTTGATTATTTCCAGTCTTCTACTCCTCCTAGGTGAGTCTGCTTCTTTTTTTCTAGAGCTTTCAGGTGGGCTGTTAAGTCTCCAATATGTGCTTTCTCTGTTTTCTTTAAGTGGGCACTTAGTGCTATGAACTTTCCTCTCAGGACTGCTTTCATAGTGTCCCATAAGTTCGAGTATGTTGTTTCTTTATTTTCATTGAATTCAAGGAAGACTTTAATTTCTTTCTTTATTTCCTCCTTAATCCAGGTATGGTTCAGTAGTTGACTGTTCAGTTTCCATGAGTTTGTAGGCTTTCTGGGGGTAGCATTGTTGTTGAATTCTAACTTTAATCCATGGTGGTCTGATAAGACACAGGTGGTTAGTAATATTTTTTTGTAGCTGTGTAAGTTAGCTTTGTTACCAAGTATGTGGTCAATTTTCGAGAAGGTTCCATGAGCTGCAGAGAAAAAGGTATATTCTTTCCTATTTGGGTGGAATATTCTATAGATGTCTGTTAAGTCCATTTGCTTCAATACCTCCATTAATTCTCTAATTTCTCTGTTAGGTTTCTGTCTGATTGACCTGTCCATTGGTGAAAGAGGAGTGTTGAAGTCTCCTACTATTAGTGTGTGCGGTTTGATGGTTGCCTTGAATTTTAGCAATGTTTCTTTTACATACGTGGGTGCTTTGATATTAGGGGCATAGATATTCAGGATTGAGATTTCTTCCTGATGAATTTTTCCTGTTATGAGTATAAAATGTCCCTCTCCATCTCTTTTGATTGATTTAAGTTTGACGTCAACTTTGTTAGAAATTAGTATGGCCACACCTGCTTGTTTCTTAGGTCCATTTGCTTGATAAGCCTTTTCCCAGCCCTTTACTCTGAGTAGGTGCCTGTCTTTGTGGTTGAGGTGTGTTTCTTGTAGACAGCAGAATGTTGGATCCTGTTTTCGTATCCAGTCTCTTAGCCTGTGCCTTTTTATAGGTGAGTTGAGTCCATTGACATTAAGTGATATTAATGACCAGTGGTTGTTAACTCCGGTCACTTTTTAAGTAGTAGGGTTTGTGTGTTTCCCTTCTTTGAGTTGCGCTGGTGAAGGGTCTCTAGATGTCTGAGTTATTGAGGTCTTTGTTGGACTCCTTGGTTAGTGATTTTCCTTCTATTATTTTCTGTAAGGCTGGATTTGTGGCTACGTATTGCTTAAATTTGTTTTTATCCTGGAAAATTTTCTTTTCTCCATTTATGGTGAACGAAAGCTTGGCTGGATATAGTAGTCTGGGCTTGCATCCATGGTCTCTTAGTTTTTGCAGTACATCTATCCAGGACCTTCTGGCTTTCATGGTTTCCATAGAGAAGTCAGGTGTAAGTCTGATAGGTTTACCTTTATAAGTAAGTTGGCCTTTTTCCTTTGCGGCTCTTAATATTCTTTCTTTATTCTGTATATTTTGTGTTTTGATTATTATATGGCGAGGGGATGTTTTTTTTGATCCAGCCTATTTGGGGTTCTGTATGCCTCTTGAACCTTCATAGGTACATCCTTCTTCAGGTTGGGAAAGTTTTCTTCTATAATTTTGTTAAGTATATTTTCTGGACCGTTGAGCTGCACTTCTTCTCCTTCTTCTACTCCAATTATTCTTAGGTTTGGTCTTTTTATTGTGTCCCATATTTCCTGAATGTTTTGTGATGAGAGTTTGTTGGACTTGCTGTTTTCTTTGATCAGTGCGTTTATTTTCTCTATGTTATCCTCAGACTCTGAGATTCTTTCTTCTATCTCTTGTATTCTGCTGGTTATGCTTGTTTCTGTAGTCTCTATTCATTTACCTAGATTTTCCATGTCCAGCCGGCCCTCTGTTTGTGTTTTCTTCTTTGCCTCCATTTCATTTTTCAAATCATGAACTGTTTCCATTATCTGCTTGATTGTTTTTCCTTGCTTTCCTAGGGTGTCATTCACTGATTTACTCAATTCCTCGAACATTCTGTTATACTTCTCATCCATTTCTATAAGGGCGTTTTTTATATGCTGTTTAAGGGTGTCAATCACTGTCATGAAGTCAGTTTTTTCTCCTTCTTCATGACTAAGGTGTTCATGTCCTCCTGTTGTGAGGTCGCTGGCTTCTGGTGGTTTCGTGTTGTTCTTCAGATTGTTGGGTGAATTCTTGCATTGGCGTCTCCCCATCTCTTCCTTCCAATATTCTCCTATGGATCTTCTTTTACAGGATCAGGTCTTCTTGCCAACTGATGTACCTTCCAAGTGATGTCACTCCCCTGTGATGTTTCTCCTGGAGTCCAGTTCCGATCTCCTTGCTGCTTGGTTAGCTTGCAAACAAAGGCCCACCCTGCTTGCTGCAGGCAGGTTATGGAGACAAAGGAGCTACCACCTTCCCCTTTGCACTCACCTTCGGGTTCAGTCCCAGCGCCCAGGCAGGCTGAACAGGGAGGCACTCTGCTCCAAGAAGGGAGGGATGGAGGGAGACAGGGGGTAGGGGGATCTGGATGTAAGCTGGATGGGATAGGAAGAGAGAGGAGGTACCGGGCAGTGTAGCCCTGTAGGTTGATCAGGAAGTGTAGGCGGGCTGTTCCCGGGTGCCGCAGCACTCACTCACCACAATGATGTCTCACTAGGTGCCCCGATGAAACTCCTTGCTGCTTGGTTCGCTCGCAGACAAAGGGCCCACCCTGCTTGCTGCAGGCGGGCTATGGGGACAAAGAAGCCCCCGAGCTCCCCTTTACCCTACGCTTGGGGTTAGGACCCAGCGCCCAAGCAGGCAGAGCAGGGAGGCTCTCTGCCACCAGGGAAGGGAGGGGGGAGAGAAACAGAGGGTGGGGGGATCTGGATGTAAGCTGGATGGGATAGGAAGAGAGAGGAGGTACCGGGCAGTGTAGCCCTGTATGTTGATCAGGAAGTGTAGGCGGGCTGTTCCCGGGTGCTGAAGCACTCACTCACAACAATGATGTCTCACTAGGTGCCCGGATCGAAACTCCATGCTGCTTGGTTCGCTCGCAGACAAAGGGCCCACCCTGCTTGCTGCAGGCGGGCTATGGGGACAAAGAAGCCCCCGAGCTCCCCTTTACCCTACGCTTGGGGTTAGGACCCAGCGCCCAAGCAGGCAGAGTAGGGAGGCTCTCTGCCACCAGGGAAGGGAGGGGGGAGAGCTGAAGATTCTTCTCATCTTGAGAAGAATATTTGCTACAGGAACACTCTCACAGTAATAGTGAGAGTGTAAACTATCTAAGAAAGGAGAAATAACTGGAGGAATCCCCCAGGAGTTAGGCTCAGTGTCCCAGGAATTACGCCCAAGGAAAGTCAATGAACTCAGTGATGGAAGATAAAACCCAGCCTAAATAAAACCCTAAATCATTTAGGTGGAACATGAGATACTCTTACAACAGTTAGAAGAGGTCTAAAATGCCTGGACTGGAACATAAGGGGAACACAAGGACGTGGAGCTGAGAGTGCATGGCAAAACTGATTGGATCTGGCAAAAATTATGTAAGCATACCAAGGAAAACACCAGTGGGACAAAACCCTAAGAAATCTGTATGACAACATATCATGTTGAACATAATGAGATTTATAAACAAAGGAAAGATCTTAATTATGTCACAGTCACACAGGTGATGATGAACCAGTTCCATCGTAGAGTGACTCCCTGCTGTGTTTAAGATAACCTGTCAATTCTGTCTAGTCAGTTACAAGGAAATTTGCATTAATTGCACAGATTAACTATCAGCATCATTTACTGCACAATGAAAGGCAAGGCAAAGAAATCATTGACATGTTGTTGAATGCTGATGATGTTATTGGGAGTTTTGATGGGTTTTTTTCTTAAAGGGAAATCATCGGTGACTCTCATGCATGTAGCAGATCCTTTCTCTGTGATGTTTCCTGAATCGCCACTGAGATACCAGCCCATTGAGTTGTGGTCTCTCTCTCTTTTAAAAAGCAACTTCTACCTTCAGCTTGATCTCTTGCTTGAGCTTCCCTTCCGGCTACTAGGCTCCTTTTCTGATCCTGCAGAGGGCTTTTGTCAGGGATTGTGATCTCTAAGATTTTCCCCTTTCAAGAACTAATCATTCTATTAATCACAATTCTAAACTGCTGTGGGAGTTTGTTTGTGACTTATGCCTTCACATGTGATACATGTGACTTGTGTGTATAGGGTCTTCTCTCTGTTCATGTGGGGAAGGCATGGCAGCAGGAGTAGATGGCTGCTCATTCTCTGTAAGTAAATCAGTAAACAGTGGGGACCAAGTACAAGGATGTCCTGAAATATTAAGTCTTGTCCTTTCAAGGCCCCAAAGCCTCCAGCTAGGTTCAGGGTCACGACAATCTCCAAAACCCACTGAGCATGAAGTATTCAGAACCAGAAACCTGTGTGTGCCATATCACATAAATTCATCGTGAGTACACCAATCTGTTTTTTTTTTAATTCTAAATTATTTTGTCCCATCAGAACGATCTATATTACCAATTAACCAAATTTGCTGCATCTTTGGTGTCCTAGAATTGCTTTAAATTGTTGCTGGGACAGTCTTACAAACCTTCCTGTGCTGTTATGAGACCTTAAGGGGACAGCACTTATTTCAGAAATCAAAGGCAGTTGGGTTCAATCCTATGGTTAGCTGTTAGCTAGACACTGGAAGGATGGATTTGACTAAGAAAGGGAGACAGCATACATGGAGGCAGGTAACCTTTCCTTTGCAAAATGACCCATTTTGAGGCCTTACTTCAGGCTCTTCTCTTCTCCTAATCTTGGTTTTTTTATTAGTTTAGGAGAAGAATTAAAACTCCATTTACAGTATCTGTGAACCCGAATGAGTTAAGTATGTGTGACCAACTTGATGTCTGCCTGTCTGTCAACAGGGCCAGACTTCAGGGGCATCTGATGCATAGCACAGGAATGTAAGCCATCAATCTCTGGTCCACCTAACTCTACAGCATTAGAGTTGTCATGGTTGCTCATCTGATCTTCCTCATATGATCTCCATCCACAGAGATGTCAGAAAAATCCTCCCCTGAGAGTGCAAGTTCATTACAAATGAATGATTATACAACAGAAGACACATGGGAGATTTATATGGGCAAGCTGTTGAAAGGATAAAGTGACAGAAGAAGTTTATTGATTAATTAAAGAAAGAATCCGCTTCAGCTGATAGGTTAGAACATAGGTAGGTGGAGTAAACAAAATAGAATGCCGGGAGGAAGAGGTAGTGAGCTCAGAGAAGCCATGCTCCCCTCTCCCCGGCAGATGCCATAGCTCTGCTCTCTGAGGCAGATGTCGATGCAGACAGCCACCATGTCAAACATGCTGAATTTTTCCTGGTAAGTGCACCTCGTTATACTACACTGATTATTAGAAATGGGTTAAAATGCTGAATCTAATGGGCCAGCAGTGTTTAAAAGAATACAGATTTTGTGTATTTATTTCAGGCATAACCTTCATGCGTCCGTGGTGCCGGGGACACAGCCTCGCTGCTCAAAGAACTACAGAATGGCTTGCAGCCTTGTGGACAACTGAATCCAATGAAAGCCTGAGAAAGCTTGGGAAAGAGTAAAGCATGTTTTCTTGGTAGCAGCGATTTCTCGGTCTGCTCTGCTTGCTAGAAGAAAGCAAGGGCTCTCATCTAAAAGAGGCTTGCTGACTCAGCTTCAGCTGCAAAACCCTGCAGCCCTTAAGAGGTCCTGCCACAAAACATTTAAATGATGTTGATAAAAGCCAACTGAATGCTTGTATGTTTTCAGCAGTAGCAGGAAAAAAAACTGTGTTGTTTTAAAATGCCGGCTTTCTGGGCCATCCTGCCTGGGCAAACTCTGACTGTTTGAGGAAGGAGGGCCAGCTACAGAAAGAGGGCTTGAGTGTTGTCTGTTGCAGCCTCTTTAATGGCAAGGACCTTGAAACACTGTAGACTTGTGGCTCTGAATGCGGCTCTGTTCGGTACCTCAGCCACAAGGTTGGAATGGCAGAAAGCTAAGGAATGGGCTACATCTGGCCAGCAAAGCCATGGCTTTAGTCCTACTGAGATTGCTTGGTAAATGAAAGACTCATGTGGTCAGAAAAACAGAGAGAGAAATAGAGTAAAGAGAGATTCAAAGACAAAGAAAATTTTTAAATGATTTACAGTGTGTTAAAAATATGTGCAGGCTAAAATTTGAAGTTCTTAAAGTTAAAAAAAGGAAGAGAGTTGTTGGGTGTGGTAGTACACACCTGTAAACCCAAAACATGGGAGGCAGAGGGAGATTGACCTCTGTACCTTCAAGGTGAGGTAGCACACGCCTTTAATCCCAGTGCCTTGAAGGCAGAGACAAACAGATCTTTGTGAGTTCAATGTGTAGTAGCATACACCTTTAATCCCAATGCCTGAAAGGCAGAGAGAGGCAGATCTCTGAGACTTCAAGAACAGACAGGTATACAGAGTTAGTTTTTCCAGGTCAAAGATACAGAGAACCTGTCTCAAAAGGCAAAAAATACAAAGGAAAAATAAACAAAATAGAGGTTAAATTGAAGCGCACAAAGATGGAAAATTCACAGCGAATTTTGATATTGTATGCTATTATGCTCTTTTTGAATCATTTGAATTTTGAGACAGTAGCAATAGCTGCTAAAAGATGTTTCTTTATAAAAGCTGCTGAAATAATCCAACATAGATATTTTGAAAATGCCTTGACTTTGAAATTTGGATCTAAGGACATGATGCTTTGGAAAGGAGTTTCTATTTTGTTTTCACAGAGGGTGATAGTCTGTGGATGCCTCTATCCTAATATGGTAGGATGGACCACGCCCTACTTAAAGGTTTCTGTTAACACCTTTAAAAAATTGCTTCGCTCAACTGCCAACTGAGACAAATCAATAATGATGCCACCATTCAGCAGGAAGCATTTTGGAGAGAAAAACCTGCACCCACGTTCCCAAATATGGCTTATAAACGTTCTTTTACATTTAAAGTGGGATGTGATATAGATATGAATATTTGCATTAGTATAGATTTTGCTTTACGGATAGAGATTTTAGGTCAATTTTGTTATATGTATATGCATTTTTGATCTTGATTAAGGTATTGTGATTGTGTAGTTCATTTAAAAATATAATGTATATAGGTTATTAATGGATAATCATTAATAATAGTCAAGTTTGTAGTCATGTTAGTTAGATTTTCTAGCTACATAGATATATATATTTCAGTTAGATAGGCATTATTCATATCTCTCTAGACTACAAAATAGGCTATTTAATGTTTTAGCACCTTAGGGTTTTTCATGACAGTGAGACACTCTACTCTTGGCAGCACATATCTACTTCAGGAACAAGATGGGCATCAAAGAGGATCCTTATGGAGTTTGATAGCCATTTGGGGAAGAAACTGCTCTTGCCTGGATTGTTGCATAAACTGTACACAGAAAACACTCAGAGACAGCACTACTGAACTTGCCTAAAGGTGAGATGATCTGTTCGTGTTCCTGATTCAGGAAAGGGTCAGCAAAACATTCTTCAAGACAAGCAGATAGTGACTGCCTTTGAAATTTCCTGCTTCATGGAAATGTCTGCTGGAAACTATGGGCCTGTAGGCTGAGGATGGAAACACTAACGGTACAGAGGAACTTTGGGTGACTGTCCAGGCAGCGAGATGTCTCTGTCATTTCTAGAGTTTGATAATGGCTGACTTTTTGTTTGCTTAGGTAATACTGTATTATTCTGGAGTCTCTGATGGAGTTGAAGAATAGATAGATTGTTATAGTTTTCCATTGTTATGATAAAAGATAAAATAGATATAAATATTGTAACTGTAATTGTTGCTTGATAACTGTTTTGTTATATGTAATTTTGCTATGTTAAAGTTAAAGATTCCGTTCTTGTTTAAACAGAAATAGGAGTAATGATGGAGTATAGGTCATTGGTTAATTAAATAAAGAAACTGTTTGGCCTGAAAGGTTAGAACTTAGGTGGATGGAATAAACATAAGAGAATGCTGGGAGGAATAGGAATTGAGCTTAGAGATGCCATGCACCTCTCCCATGGGCAGAAATGGTAGGTCTGCACACTGAGGCAGATGGCGATACAGCCAGCCACCAGGTCAGACATGCTAAATCTTTCTTCTAAGCGCACCTCGTGCTGCAACATACATTATTAGACATGGGTTAAGAGGCTGAAAATAATGGGGCAGGCAGTGTTGAAATGAAAATTTTGTGTTGTTATTTCCGAGCATAACCTTACAAGGCAGCCCCATGGGGATGTTGCCCTGCTACTCACATTTCTACAATCAAGGGGGAAATGGAAGAAGGGAAGAAAGAAGAGAGAGAGAGACAAGGAAGAATGGATGAATTCAATCATTCATTGGAAAAATGAGTGAACCAATGAATGAGGAGACCTAGTAGGAAAAAATGTGCTGCATTCCCTCAGAGAGTCAGGTCAAATTAAGGATTGACAAGGTTTTCCACTAAGGAGGAGGCTTATTCCATTTTACCTTCTTTGTGCTCCAGGCCCACCCACAAGAGTGATGAAGAGGACAGGGAGAAGAAGAGGAGAGGGTGTACCAGAATTCCCTGATACAATTTCTCACCCAAATTGTAGCCAAATCACCTGACCTGGGACAGCTGATCTACATGCTGGACCCTAACTCCCAGTTTGACAACTCTAACATTTTAACCAAGTTTGTGAAGATGAAGGAACCAAAAATAGCCCAGTTACAGGATGGCAGGTTCCTTACAGGATGGGAGTCAGACATCAGTACCATACTGGTATTTGGCAGTTTGATGGGTGTGTGGGGTCTTTGCCAGACTCCACCTACCATCATGGATTCCCTACTTTACTGATATTATGGAGTTCGGTGCATTCATCATATGTGTGCATGTCACACACTAGTGGGCATCATATGTACATGTTTATCCTGTGTGTGGGTGAGTGTGTTCATGAGTTTTATAGCCCAAGTACTACAGAACATGATCAATGAAAGGGAAAACTGTTTTCCAGATATGGCAGGGCAATTATTTAAATGAACTGACAAGGGTTGGATGGCATGGATAAGACCTATGAGAGTTCAAGGCATACCGAATCCAGGCATGACAAAGTAGGTGGCAGACAGAATTCTGGCAAAACTAAGTAGGTAGCTTGATGTCCAACTTACTGGAGAAGAGCAACTGAGCGGAGACACTTTTCACTAAGCAACATGCTCTAGTGGAGATCAAACATCCTTTGACTTACAGCCAGTACGAATTAAACCATTCATCAAATGAAAACTAATTTTCTATGATTTTGAGTATACATTTGTGTCCCTTCCTGATTAATCTACTCTTTATCCTCTTAAGTCCCAATACCTCACGCTGATAGCGGTCACATCTTTCCATTTGACATGGTTTTCCCTCAAGCTTCATACCGCCCCGAGATCATACAACTTTTTGTCCCCTCTCCACTGCTTCCTTGACAGCCATCTTGTCCTTTACCACACCACGCATCCCCAGTCCTTTACTCTCCAAGGGGAAAAGACCATAAATCCTGCTTTGTTTTGAGGCATGTATTTCTGTGATGCCCCATCCACCAAACACAATCCATCATTGACCAAATAACACAACATGTTAACAAATTTTTATTCATTGAGAAAGAATAATCCATTGGAAAAGATACCAGGATTCATAGAAGACCTGAGGTATCTCTGAAAAAACACATTCCCAAAGAGTAAATTAAGTCCGCCCCTCAAAATTTGAGAATTTCACTTTAACAGATCTTCACCAAATCATAGACATAGATATGGAAGTCATTATCAAACTTGATGAAATACACAGAAGGTTTGTTGGGAACTTGGCAAATAATTTTACCTATCTCTTGGGTTCCATCTTTTTTGTTGTACTGCATTCTTTTGCCCTCCAAGGAATCCCTGCCTAATTCCAAAGTCACGTCTACTGGAGGACATTCAGGCGTGATGTGGAGGTTGCCTTCAATGGAATCATCATGATGGTGGTAAAGGTACAGGACCGGATCATTCTCGTTGACAATGTAGAAACAGGTCGTTATGGTCTGCACCTCATCTGGGACCACGCCACTCCACTCTTCCTTAGAGCCTGGCATGATGTGGAGGTTGCCTTCCAGGTAGTCATCCAGAAGGTGGTAAATGTACAAGACCGGATCTTTCTTGTAGGTAATATAAAACCAGGTCTTCATGATTGGCACCTCTTCTAGGACCCTTCCGTTCCAGTCATTCTTAGAGCCATTTGTGCCCATGAATGTATGTTTCACTGCTCTGCCAACTATGGTGTTTGAGAGATGAGTGTCTGTCACCTGAGGAAATGGCACATTATTAGGCAGGATCTTCAGGTTTAAAATCATTTCATCACTATGAATTTCCAAGCCATAGACACAATCAATCCCATCATATTTCAACAAATAGAGAGAAGGATATGTTGGCAGTTGATCTAGAATGATGGCTTTCCAATGGGTGACTGGTTCATTGGCTTCCTTCCAGCCATGAGAAATTCTGCGGCCAACAATATTCTCCAGGGCCTCAAAAGGCTTACTACGTTTTTGCTTCTGGAGCGATGGCCCATTCTTCTTCTGGAGATGTGGCATGCAACTCATACTAAGAGGCATCTTCATCATGGCGGGAGACTTTCTGAGATAGGCCACAGCACTCCTGTTCCACTGTCTCTTGGCTCTGTTTCTGTGCTTGGGCTTCATAGCTGCCAATCTCTGCATAGGAAGAACACTTCAGTTTAAATCAGACACAAAGTGGTTTCCTCCACCATAAGTGCCTGCAAGGATAAGAAGGTGAGGATGTGAGGTCAAGGCTCTTTTTAGGAATAACTTTGGAGCAGGTGAAAAAGGCAGGGCTGAATAGATTTGCATACCTAAATGTAATATGTTCTTAAGAAATTAATAGGAAAATTATCAAACTCTTGTCTACAGCTCAGTATATGTGTATCAGAGACATATTCCTGCTGCAAAATGCAATTGACCTCTACTGAGAAACCTACTTCCTGACTTACTATATCAATGAGAGAGGAAGCTATGCCTATACCTAAAGTGAGAAAGAAATATCTGAACAGATGGCAAAGAATTCAAAGAACAGCCACTCCTCTCCTTACCACTCAAGCTACTGGTTAGTTGGCTGATCTATAACCACCTGCCCAAGGTCATGGCACTCCAGTCCACTGGCTCTCAATTGTGTCTCCTGATCCAGATCCAGGTTGATTACATGAAGGTATTCTGAATCTTCATTAGAGAAATGAGTACTGTGAGTCAAACTGCCAAAAGAAAGAAACATTAATCTGTGCAACAGCACCTATTAGAAATAATTATCTTTTAAAACACATATAGACAAAGAGGATCTTTGCCATTTAAGTGGACTGAGGAATTGGATATTTTTAGCAAAGATAGAGTGGGGAGAATACCTGACATTAACCGTCCCCCAGCTATCAAATATAGGAGCTGTTAACGACATAAATTTTGGACCCAGAGCAGATTTGAAAGAAACCTTTCTTTGACTACAGAGGTCCTAGTTGCTTCCTAAACATATTTACCAAAAGAAAATATCTTGGCTCTCTAGATTCCAACTTCTGAAAATTCGGTTAAACAGTTGTGGAGCCCAAGAGCTGAACTGACCTCCTCAGCCACCGTGAAGATAGTAAGCCCACCTTCACAGAAGACTAGTGCTTCATGTGGAACAGAGTTGCCACCCCCAACCAAAGCTTTGTGACATCATCAAGGCTCTACTTATGTCATAAAACTCCTCCTAGCCAGGTTTCTTCCCTACTAACCCCCAGAAATATCCAGCATACAGGTCCTAAAATGCTGCTCATACAGCCCCATGAAGACCCAAAATAAAAACCCCAATCTTCTTCCCAATTACTTGAGTCATATTTTCCAAGTAACTCAACCCCTTTATGTGTTTTTTTTTCTGTAAAATAATTTTTGGTCTGAGTCAACAACTCACATGAATGTTTTTTTTTTCCTAGCTCCAATGTCCTCATTGGTTATTTTCTATTGATTTTTCCATTACTTCATAATAATAATTATCAAACTTTCCACTTCTCTTCCTCCTCCCACATTCTTCTTGCTCCGCAAATAAACCTCTCCACTCAAACACCAGTCCAAATAGAGGGCAGGGTACTTTGAGCTGTGGGAAGTCCAAGCCCACCCTTCATCCATCCACATTTAGCAAGGTATGCAACCACAAAAATATGATCCCAAAAAGCCAGTGTATGATATGCAGACAATTGCAAGTGCCATTATCTTTGGCTTCTCCGTCTGCCCCAATTGTCAGCCACATTCAGAGCTTCCAGTTTGATCCCATGTTCTTTCATTCACAGGTCACTGGATTAGTTGAAATCCCCTTAGTTCAGGCACAGTGTCTCATAGTGTGGACCAAGCCCTTATGTTCCTGACATCCTTGCTCTTTTTCTCCATCCATCTGCTCTTCCACTGGAGCTTGGAAGCTCCATCTAGTTTTCTGATTTTGACCCTGACTTGATCTCCATCATTTGCCAAACAAAAGTTCCATGGTGGTTTTCAAGATAGTCAGTCATCAGTCTGACTATGGGACAAGGCACACATAGTTCCTAGGGACATGTCACAGTGCGGTCAACTTCTCCTCCCTGCTTAAGTACCTAGAGAGGGTCACCCTATGGCCTTCTGAGAACCACTCGAGAGATATCGATCTTGACATCCCCAGAATGGCCCCATAAATTGAGATATCATCAGTGTATATGCATTAATTTGTGTGTGTTTGTGTGTGTGTATTTAAATCACAATAACAAATGGATTGTAATATTGAAGTTTCTTCTCATCTTGAGAAGAATATTTGCTACAGAAACACTCTCACAGTAATAGTGAGAGTGTAAACTATCTAAGAAAGGAGAAATAACTGGAGGAATCCCCCAGGAGTTAGGCTCAGTGTCCCAGGAATTACGCCCAAGGAAAGTCAATGAACTCAGTGATGGAAGATAAATCCCAGCCTAAATAAAACCCTAATTCATTTAGGTGGAACATGAGATACTCTTACAACAGTTACAAGTGGTCTAAAATGCCCGGACTGGAACATAAGGGGAACACAATGACGTGGAGCTGAGAGTGCATGGCAAAACTGATTGGATCTGGCAAAAATTATGTAAGCATACCAAGGAAACCACCAGTGGGACAAAACCCTAAGAAATCTGTATGACAACATATCATGTTGAACATAATGAGATTTATAGACAAAGGAAAGATCTTAATTATGTCACTGTCACACAGGTGATGATGAACCAGTTCCATCGTAGAATGACTCCCTGCTGTGTTTAAGATAACCTGTCAATTCTGTCTAGTCAGTTACAAGGAAATTTGCATTAATTGCACAGATTAACTATCAGCATCATTTACTGCACAATCAAAGGCAAGGCAAAGAAATCATAGACATGTTGTTGAATGCTGATGATGTTATTGGGAGTTTTGATGGGTTTTTTTCTTAAAGGGAAATCATCGGTGACTCTCATGCATGAAGCAGATCCTTTCTCTGTGATGTTTCCTGAATAGCCACTGAGATACCAGCCCATTGAGTTGTGGTCTCTCTCTCTTTTAAGAAGCAACTTCTACCTTCAGCTTGATCTCTTGCTTGAGCTTCCCTTCCGGCTACTAGGCTCCTTTTCTGATCCTGCAGAGGGCTTTTGTAAGGGATTGTGATCTCTAAGTTTTTCCCCTTTCAAGAACTAATCATTCTATTAATCACAATTCTAAACTGCTGTGGGAGTTTGTTTGTGACTTATGCCTTCACATGTGATACAAGCTAACTGTGTGTATAGGGTCTTCTCTCTGTTCATGTGGAGAAGGCATGGCAGCAGGAGTAGATGGCTGCTCATTCTCTGTAAGGAAATCAGTAAACAGTGGAGACCAAGTACAAGGATGTCCTGAAATATTAAGTCTAGTCCTTTCAAGGCCCCAAAGCCTCCAGCTAGCTTCAGGGTCACGACAATCTCCAAAACCCACCGAGCATGAAGTATTCAGAACCAGAAGCCTGTGTGTGCCATATCACATAAATTCATCGTGAGTACACCAATCTGTTTTTTTTTTTTTAATTCTAAATTGTTTTGTCCCATCAGAACGATCTATGTTACCAATTATCCAAATTTGCTGCATCTTTGGTGTCCTAGAGTTGCTTTAAATTGTTGCTGGGACAGTCTTACAAACCTTCCTGTGCTGTTATGAGACATTAAGGGGACAGCACTTATTTCAGAAATCAAAGGCAGTTGGGTTCAATCCTATGGTTAGCTGTTAGCTAGACACTGGAAGGATGGATTTGACTAAGAAAGGGAGACAGCATACATGGAGGCAGGTAACCTTTCCTTTGCAAAATGACCCATTTTGAGGCCTTACTTCAGGCTCTTCTCTTCTCCTATTCTTGGTTTTTTTATTAGTTTAGGAGGAAAATTAAAACTCCATTTACAGTATCTGTGAACCCGAATGAGTTAAGTATGTGAGACCAACTTGATGTCTGCCTGTCTGTCAACAGGGCCAGAGTTCAGGGGCATCTGATGCATAGCACAGGAATGTCAGCCATCAATCTCTGGTCCACCTAACTCTACAGCATTAGAGTTGTCATGGTTGCTCATCTGATCTTCCTCATATGATCTCCATCCACAGAG
Source organism: Microtus pennsylvanicus (assembly GCF_037038515.1). Lineage (NCBI taxonomy): Eukaryota > Metazoa > Chordata > Mammalia > Rodentia > Cricetidae > Microtus > Microtus pennsylvanicus. The sequence goes on from NC_134602.1 coordinate 16,049,746, forward strand.
ATGTCAGAAAAATCCTCCCCTGAGAGTGCAAGTTCATTACAAATGAATGATTATACAACAGAAGACACATGGGAGATTTATATGGGCAAGCTGTTGAAAGGATAAAGTGACAGAAGAAGTTTATTGATTAATTAAAGAAAGAATTCGCTTCAGCTGACAGGTTAGAACATAGGTAGGTGGAGTAAACAAAATAGAATGCCGGGAGGAAGAGGTAGTGAGCTCAGAGAAGCCATGCTCCCCTCTCCCCGGCAGATACCATAGCTCTGTTCTCTGAGGCAGATGTCGATGTAGCCAGCCACCATGTCAGACATGCTGAATTTTTCCTGGTAAGTGCACCTCGTTATACTACACTGATTATTAGAAATGAGTTAAAATGCTGAATCTAATGGGCCAGCAGTGTTTAAAAGAATACAGTTTTTGTGTATTTATTTCAGGCATAACCTTCATGCGGCCGTGGTGCTGGGGACACAGCCTCGCTGCTCAAATAACTACAGAATGGCTTGCAGCCTTGTGGACAACTGAATCCACTGAAACCCTGAGAAAGCTTGGGAAAGAGTAAAGCATGTTTTCTTGGTAGCAGCGATTTCTCGGTCTGCTCTGCTTGCTAGAAGAAAGCAAGGGCTCTCATCTAAAAGAGGCTTGCTGACTCAGCTTCAGCTGCAAAACCCTGCAGCCCTTAAGAGGTCCTGCCACAAAACATTTAAATGGTGTTGATAAAAGCCAACTGAATGCTTGCATGTTTTCAGCAGTAGCAGGAAAAAAAAACTGTGTTGTTTTAAAATGCCGGCTCTCTGGGCCATCCTGCCTGGGCAAACTCTGACTGTTTGAGGAAGGAGGGCCAGCTACAGAAAGAGGGCTTGAGTGTTGTCTGTTGCAGCCTCTTTGATGGCAAGGACCTTGAAACACTGTAGACTTGTGGCACTGAATGCGGCTCTGTTCGGTACCTCAGCCACAAGGTTGGAATGGCAGAAAGCTAAGGAATGGGCTACATCTGGCCAGCAAAGCCACGGCTTAATCCTACTGAGATTGCTTGGTAAATGAAAGACTCATGTGGTCAGAAAAACAGAGAGAGAAATAGAGTAAAGAGAGATTCAAAGACAAAGAAAATTTTTAAATGATTTACAGTGTGTTAAAAATATGTGCAGGCTAAAATTTGAAATTCTTAAAGTTAAAAAAAGGAAGAGAGTTGTTGGGTGTGGTAGTACACACCTGTCAACCCAACACATGGGAGGCAGAGGGAGATTGACCTCTGTACCTTCAAGGTGAGGTAGCACACGCCTTTAATCCCTGTGCCTTGAAGGCAGAGACAAACAGATCTTTGTGAGTTCAATGTGTAGTAGCATACACCTTTAATCCCAATGCCTGAAAGGCAGAGAGAGGCAGATCTCTGAGACTTCAAGGACAGACAGGTATACAGAGTTATTCCAGGTCAAAGATACAGAGAACCTGACTCAAAAGGCAAAAAATAAAAAGGAAAAATAAACAAAATAGAGGTTAAATTGAAGCGCACAAAGATGGAAAATTCACAGCGAATTTTGATATTATATGCTATTATGCTCTTTTTGAATCATTTGAATTTTGAGGCAGTAGCAATAGCTGCTAAAAGATGTTTCTTTATAAAAGCTGCTGAAATAATCCAACATAGATATTTTGAAAATGCCTTGACTTTGAAATTTGGATCTAAGGACATGATGCTTTGGAAAGGAGTTTCTATTTTGTTTTCACAGAGGGTGATAGTCTGTGGATGCCTCTATCCTAATATGGTAGGATGGACCACGCCCTACTTAAAGGTTGCTGTGAACACCTTTAAAAAATTGCTTCACTCAACTGCCAACTGAGATAAATCAATAATGATGCCACCATTCAGCAGGAAGCATTTTGGAGAGAAAAAACTGCACCCACGTTCCCCAATATGGCTTATAAACGTTCTTTTTCATTTAAAGTGGGATGTGATATAGATATGAATATTTGCATTAGTATAGATTTTGCTTTACTGATAGAGATTATAGGTCAATTGTGTTATATGTATATGCATTTTTGATCTTAATTAAGGTATTGTGATTGTGTAGTTCATTTAAAAATATAATGTATATAGGTTATTAGTGGATAATCATTAATAATAGTCAAGTTTGTAGTCATGTTAGTTAGATTTTCTACCTACATAGATATATATATTTCAGTTAGATAGGCATTATTCATATCTCTCTAGACTACAAAATAGGCTATTTAATGTTTTAGTACCTTAGGGTTTTTCATGACAGTGAGACACTCTACTCTTGGCAGCACATATCTACTTCAGGAAGAAGATGGGCATCAAAGAGGATCCTTATGGACTTTGATAGCCATTTGGGGAAGAAACTGCTCTTGCCTGGATTGTTGCATAAATTATACACAGAAAACACTCAGAGAGAGGACTACTGAACTTGCCTAAAGGTGAGATGATCTTTTCGTGTTCCTGATTCAGGAAAGGGTCAGCATAACATTCCTCAAGACAAGCAGATAGTGACTGCCTTTGAAATTTCCTGCTTCATGGAAATGTCTGCTGGAAACAATGGGCCTGTAGGCTGAGGATGTAAACACCAACGGTACAGAGGAACTTTGGGTGACTGTCCAGGCAGCGAGATGTCTCTGTCATTTCTAGAGTTTTAAAATGGCTGACTTTTTGTTTGCTTAGGTAATACTGTATTATTCTGGAGTCTCTGATGGAGTTGAAGAAGAGATAGATAGTTATAGTTTTCCATTGTTATGATAAAAGATAAAATAGATATAAATATTGTAACTGTAATTCTTGCTTGATAACTGTTTTGTTATATGTAATTTTGCTATGTTAAAGTTAAAGATTCCGTTCTTGTTTAAACAGAAATAGGAGTAATGATGGAGTATAGGTCATTGGTTAATTAAATAAAGAAACTGTTTGGCCTGAAAGGTTAGAACATAGGTGGGAGGAATAAACATAAGAGAATGCTGGGAGGAATAGGAATTGAGCTTAGAGATGCCATGCACCTCTCCCATGGGCAGAAATGGTAGGTCTGCACACTGAGGCAGATGGCGATACAGCCAGCCACCAGGTCAGACATGCTAAATCTTTCTTCTAAGCGCAACTCGTGCTGCAACATACATTATTAGACATGGGTTAAGAGGCTGAAAATAATGGGGCAGGCAGTGTTTAAATGAAAATTTTGTGTTGTTATTTCCGAGCATAACCTTACAAGGCAGCCCCATGGGGATGTTGCCCTGCTACTCACATTTCTACAATCAAGGGGGAAATGGAAGAAGGGAAGAAAGAAGAGAGAGAGAGACAAGGAAGAATGGATGAATTCAATCATTCATTGGAAAAATGAGTGAACCAATGAATGAGGAGACCTAGTAGGAAAAAATGTGCTGCATTCCCTCAGAGAGTCAGGTCAAATTAAGGATTGACAAGGTTTTCCACTAAGGAGGAGGCTTATTCCATTTTACCTTCTTTGTGCTCCAGGCCCACCCACAAGAGTGATGAAGAGGACAGGGAGAAGAAGAGGAAAGGGTGTACCAGAATTCCCTGGTACAATTTCTCACCCAAATTGTAGCCAAATCACCTGACCTGGGACAGCTGATCTACATGCTGGACCCTAACTCCCAGTTTGACAACTCTAACATTTTAACCAAGTTTGTGAAGATGAAGGAACCAAAAATAGCCCAGTTACAGGATGGCAGGTTCCTTACAGGATGGGAGTCAGACATCAGTACCATACTGGTATTTGGCAGTTTGATGGGTGTGTGGGGTCTTTGCCAGACTCCACCTACCATCATGGATTCCCTACTTTACTGATATTATGGAGTTGGGTGCATTCATCATATGTGTGCATGTCACACACTAGTGGGCATCATATGTACATGTTTATCCTGTGTGTGGGTGAGTGTGTTCATGAGTTTTATAGCCCAAGTACTACAGAACATGATCAATGAAAGGGAAAACTGTTTTCCAGATATGGCAGGGCAATTATTTAAATGAACTGACAAGGGTTGGATGGCATGGATAAGACCTATGAGAGTTCAAGGCATACCGAATCCAGGCATGACAAAGTAGGTGGCAGACAGAATTCTGGCAAAACTAAGTAGGTAGCTTGATGTCCAACTTACTGGAGAAGAGCAACTGAGCGGAGACACTTTTCACTAAGCAACATGCTCTAGTGGAGATCAAACATCCTTTGACTTACAGCCAGTACGAATTAAACCATTCATCAAATGAAAACTAATTTTCTATGATTTTGAGTATACATTTGTGTCCCTTCCTGATTAATCTACTCTTTATCCTCTTAAGTCCCAATACCTCACGCTGATAGCGGTCACATCTTTCCATTTGACATGGTTTTCCCTCAAGCTTCATACCGCCCCGAGATCATACAACTTTTTGTCCCCTCTCCACTGCTTCCTTGACAGCCATCTTGTCCTTTACCACACCACGCATCCCCAGTCCTTTACTCTCCAAGGGGAAAAGACCATAAATCCTGCTTTGTTTTGAGGCATGTATTTGTGTGATGCCCCATCCACCACACACAATCCATCATTGACCAAATAACACAACATGTTAACAAATTTTTATTCATTGAGAAAGAATAATCCATTGGAAAAGATACCAGGATTCATAGAAGACCTGAGGTATCTCTGAAAAAACACATTCCCAAAGAGAGCATTAAGTCTGCTTCTCAAAATTTGAGAATTTCACTTTAACAGATCTTCACCAAATCATAGACATAGATATGGAAGTCATTATCAAACTTGATGAAATACACAGAAGGTTTGTTGGGAACTTGGCAAATAATTTTACCTATCTCTTGGGTTCCATCTTTTTTGTTGTACTGCACTCTTTTGCCCTGCAAGGAATCCCTGCCTAATTCCAAAATCACCTCTACTGGAGGACATTCAGGCGTGATGTGGAGGTTGCCTTCAATGGAATCATCATGATGGTGGTAAAGGTACAGGACCGGATCATTGTCGTTGACAATGTAGAAACAGGTCGTTATGGTCTGCACCTCATCTGGGACCACGCCACTCCACTCTTCCTTAGAGCCTGGCATGATGTGGAGGTTGCCTTCCAAGTAGTCATCCAGGAGGTGGTAAATGTACAAGACGGGGTCTTTCCTGTAGGTAATATAAAACCAGGTCTTCATGATTGGCACCGCTTCTAGGACCATCCCGTTCCAGTCATTCTTAGAGCCATTTGTGCCCATGAATGTATGTTTCACTGCTCTGCCAACTATGGTGTTTGAGAGATGAGTGTCTGTCACCTGAGGAAATGGCACATTATTAGGCAGGATCTTCAGGTTTAAAATCCTTTCATCACTATGAAGCTCCAAGCCATAGACACAATCAATCCCATCATATTTCAACAACTAGAGAGAGGGATATGTTGGCAGTTGATCTAGAATGATGGCTTTCCAATGGGTGACAGGTTCATTGGCTTCCTTCCGGCCATGAAAAATTCTGCAGACAACAATATTCTCCAGGGCCTCAAAAGTCTTACTAAGTTTTTGCTTCTGGAGCGATGGCCCATTCTTCTTCTGGAGATGTGGCATGCCACTCATACTAAGAGGCATCTTCATCATGGCGGGAGACTTTCTGAGATAGGCCACAGCACTCCTGTTCCACTGACTCTTGGCTCTGTTTCTGTGCTTGGGCTTCATAGCTGCCAATCTCTGCATAGGAAGAACTCTTCAGTTTAAATCAGACACAAAGTGGTTTCCTCCACCATAAGTGCCTGCAAGGATAAGAAGGTGAGGATGTGAGGTCAAGGCTCTTTTTAGGAATAACTTTGGAGCAGGTGAAAAAGGAAGGGCTGAATAGATTTGGATACCTAAATGGAATATGTTCTTAAGAAATTTATAGGAAAATTATCAAACTCTTGTCTAGAGCTCAGTATATGTGTATCAGAGACATATTCCTGCTGCAAAATGCAATTGACCTCTACTGAGAAACCTACTTCCTGACTTACTATATCAATGAGAGAGGAAGCTATGCCTATACCTAAAGTGAGAAAGAAATATCTGAACAGATGGCAAAGAATTCAAAGAACAGCCACTCCTCTCCTTACCACTCAAGCTACTGGTTAGTTGGCTGATCTATAACCACCTGCTCAAGGTCATGGCACTCCAGTCCACTGGCTCTCTCTATTGTGTCTCCTGATCCAGATCCAGGTTGATTACATAAAGATATTCTGTATCTTCATTAGAGAAGTGAGTACTGTGAGTCAAACTGCCAAAAGAAAGAAACATTAATCTGTGCAACAGCACCTATTAGAAATAATTATCTTTTAAAACACATATGGACAAAGAGGATCTTTGCCATTTAAGTGGACTGAGGAATTGGACATTTTTAGCATAGATAGAGTGGCGAGAATACCCGACATTAACCGTCCCCCAGCTATCAAATATAGGAGCTGTTAACGACATAAATTTTGGACCCAGAGCAGATTTGAAAGAAACCTTTCTTTGACTACAGAGGTCCCAATTGCTTCCTAAACATATTTATCAAAAGAAAATATCTTGGCTCTCTAGATTCTCACTTCTGGAAATTCGATTGAACAGTTGTGGAGCGCAAGAGCTGAACTGACCTCCTCAGCCACCGTGAAGATAGTAAGCCCACCTTCACAGAAGACCAGTGCTTCATGTGGAACAGAGTTGCCACCCCAACCAAAGCTTTGTGACATCATTAAGGCTCTACTTATGTCATAAAACTCCTCCTAGCCAGGTTTCTTCCCTACTAACCCCCAGAAATATCCAGCATACAGGTCCTAAAATGCTGCTCATACAGCCCCATGAAGACCCAAAATAAAAACCCCAATCTTCTTCCCAATTACTTGAGTCATATTTTCCAAGTAACTCAACCCCTTTATGTGTTTTTTTTTTCTTCTGTAAAATAATATTTGGTCTGAGTCAACAACTCACATGAATGTTTTTTTTTCCTGGCTCCAATGTCCTCATTGGTTATTTTCTATTGATTTTTCCATTACTTCATAATAATAATTATCAAACTTTCCACTTCTCTTCCTCCTCCCACATTCTTCTTGCTCCGCAAATAAACCTCTCCACTCAAACACCAGTCCAAATAGAGGGCAGGGTACTTTGAGCTGTGGAAAGTCCAAGCCCACCCTTCATCCATCCAGATTTAGCAAGGTATGCATCCACAAAAAATATGATCACAAAAAGCCAGTGTATGATATGCAGACAATTGCAAGTGCCATTATCTTTGGCTTCTCCGTCTGCCCCAATTGTCAGCCACATTCAGAGCTTCCAGTTTGATCCCATGTTCTTTCATTCCCAGGTCACTGGATTATTTGAAATCCCCTTAGTTCAGGCACAGTGTCTCATAGTGTGGACCAAGCCCTTATATTCCTGACATCCTTGCTCTTTTTCTCCATCCATCTGCTCTTCCACTGGAGCTTGGAAGCTCCATCTAGTTTTCTGATTTTGACCCTGACTTGATCTCCATCATTTGCCAAACAAAAGTTCCATGGTGGTTTTCAAGATAGTCAGTCATCAGTCTGACTATGGGACAAGGCACACATAGTTCCTAGGGACATGTCACAGTGCGGTCAACTTCTCCTCCCTGCTTAAGTACCTAGAGGGTCACCCTATGGCCTTCTGAGAACCACTCGAGAGATATCGATCTTGACATCCCCAGAATGGCCCCATAAATTGAGATATCATCAGTGTATATGCATTAACTTGTGTGTGTTTGTGTGTGTATTTAAATCACAATAACAAATGGATTGTAATATTGAAGTTTCTTCTCATCTTGAGAAGAATATTGCTACAGAAACACTCTCACAGTAATAGTGAGAGTGTAAACTATCTAAGAAAGGAGAAATAACTGGAGGAATCCCCCAGGAGTTAGGCTCAGTGTCCCAGGAATTACGCCCAAGGAAAGTCAATGAACTCAGTGATGGAAGATAAAACCCAGCCTAAATAAAACCCTAAATCATTTAGGTGGAACATGAGATACTCTTACAACAGTTACAAGAGGTCTAAAAGGCTGGACTGGAACCTAAGGGGAACACAATGACGTGGAGCTGAGAGTGCATGGCAAAACTGATTGGATCTGGCAAAAATTATGTAAGCATACCAAGGAAACCACAAGTGGGACAAAACCCTAAGAAATGTGTATGACAACATATCATGTTGAACATAATGAGATTTATAGACAAAGGAAAGATCACAATTATGTCACTGTCACACAGGTGATGATGAAACAGTTCCATCGTAGAGTGACTCCCTGCTGTGTTTAAGATAACCTGTCAATTCTGTCTAGTCAGTTACAAGGAAATTTGCATTAATTGCACAGATTAACTATCAGCATCATTTACTGCACAATCAAAGGCAAGGCAAAGAAATCATAGATATGTTGTTAATGCTTATGATGTTATTGGGAGTTTTGATGGGTTTTTTTCTTAAAGGTTGACTCTCATCGGTGACTCTCATGCATGAAGCAGATCCTTTCTCTGTGATGTTTCCTGAATAGCCACTGAGATACCAGCCCATTGAGTTGTGGTCTCTCTCTCTTTTAAAAAGCAACTTCTACCTTCAGCTTGATCTCTTGCTTGAGCTTCCCTTCCGGCTACTAGGCTCCTTTTCTGATCCTGCAGAGGGCTTTTGTAAGGGATTGTGATCTCTAAGTTTTTCCCCTTTCAAGAACTAATCATTCTATTAATCACAATTCTAAACTGCTGTGGGAGTTTGTTTGTGACTTATGCCTTCACATGTGATACAAGCTAACTGTGTGTATAGGGTCTTCTCTCTGTTCATGTGGGGAAGGCATGGCAGCAGGAGTAGATGGCTGCTCATTCTCTGTAAGGAAATCAGTAAACAGTGGGCACCAAGTACAAGGATGTCCTGAAATATTAAGTCTTGTCCTTTCAAGGCCCCAAAGCCTCCAGCTAGGTTCAGGGTCACAACAATCTCCAAAACCCACCGAGCATGAAGTATTCAGAACCAGAAGCCTGTGTGTGCCATATCACATAAATTCATCGTGAGAACACCAATCTGTTTTTTTTTTTATTCTAAATTATTTTGTCCCATCAGAACGATCTATATTACCAATTAACCAAATTTGCTGCATCTTTGGTGTCCTAGAATTGCTTTAAATTGTTGCTGGGACAGTCTTACAAACCTTTCTGTGCTGTTATGAGACCTGAAGGGGACAGCACTTATTTCAGAAATCAAAGGCAGTTGGGTTCAATCCTATGGTTAGCTGTTAGCTAGACACTGGAAGGATGGATTTGACTAAGAAAGGGAGACAGCATACATGGAGGCAGGTAATCTTTACTTTGCAAAATGACCCATTTTGAGGCCTTACTTCAGGCTCTTCTCTTCTCCTAATCTTGGTTTTTTTATTAGTTTAGGAGAAGAATTAAAACTCCATTTACAGTATCTGTGAACCTGAATGAGTTAAGTATGTGTGACCAACTTGATGTCTGCCTGTCTGTCAACAGGGCCAGAGTTCAGGGGCATCTGATGCATAGCACAGGAATGTAATCCATCAATCTCTGGTCCACCTAACTCTACAGCATTAGAGTTGTCATGGTTGCTCATCTGATCTTCCTCATATGATCTCATCCACAGAGATGTCAGAAAAATCCTCCCCTGAGAGTGCAAGTTCTTTACAAATGAAAGATTATACAACAGAAGACACATGGGAGATTTATATGGGCAAGCTGTTGAAAGGATAAAGTGACAGAAGAAGTTAATTGATTAATTAAAGAAGGAATCCGCTTCAGCTGATAGGTTAGAACATAGGTAGGTGGAGTAAACAAAATAGAATGCCGGGAGGAAGAGGTAGTGAGCTCAGAGAAGCCATGCTCCCCTCTCCCCGGCAGATGCCATAGCTCTGCTCTCTGAGGCAGATGTCGATGCAGCCAGCCACCATGTCAGACATGCTGAATTTTTCCTGGTAAGTGCACCTCATAATACAACACTGATTATTAGAAATGGGTTAAAATGCTGAATCTAATGGGCCAGCAGTGTTTAAAAGAATACAGTTTTTGTGTATTTATTTCAGGCATAACCTTCATGCGGCCGTGGTGCTGGGGACACAGCCTCGCTGCTCAAATAACTACAGAATGATCTTGCAGCCTTGTGGACAACTGAATCCACTGAAAGCCTGAGAAAGCTTGGGAAAGAGTAAAGCATGTTTTCTTGGTAGCAGCGATTTCTCGGTCTGCTCTGCTTGCTAGAAGAAAGCAAGCGCTCTCATCTAAAAGAGGCTTGCTGACTCAGCTTCAGCTGCAAAACCCTGCAGCCCTTAAGAGGTCCTGCCACAAAACATTTAAATGGTGTTGATAAAAGCCAACTGAATGCTTGTATGTTTTCTGCAGTAGCAGGAAAAAAAAACTGTGTTGTTTTAAAATGCCGGCTTTCTGGGCCATCCTGCCTGGGCAAACTCTGACTGTTTGAGGAAGGAGGGCCAGCTACAGAAAGAGGGCTTGAGTGTCGTCTGTTGCAGCCTCTTTGATGGCAAGGACCTTGAAACACTGTAGACTTGTGGCACTGAATGCGGCTCTGTTCGGTACCTCAGCCACAAGGTTGGAATGACAGAAAGCTAAGGAATGGGCTACATCTGGCCAGCAAAGCCACGGCTTTAGTCCTACTGAGATTGCTTGGTAAATGAAAGATTCATGTGGTCAGAAAAACAGAGAGAGAAATAGAGTAAAGAGAGATTCAAAGACAAAGAAAATCTTTAAATGATTTACAGTGTGTTAAAAATATGTGCAGGCTAAAATTTGAAGTTCTTAAAGTTAAAAAAAGGAAGAGAGTTGTTGGGTGTGGTAGTACACACGTGTAAACCCAACAGAGATTGACCTCTGTACCTTCAAGGTGAGGTAGCACACGCCTTTAATCCCAGTGCCTTGAAGGCAGAGACAAACAGATCTTTGTGAGTTCAATGTGTAGTAGCATACACCTTTAATCCCAATGCCTGAAAGGCAGAGAGAGGCAGATCTCTGAGACTTCAAGGACAGACAGGTATACAGAGTTATTCCAGGTCAAAGATACAGAGAACCTGTCTCAAAAGGCAAAAAATAAAAAGGAAAAGTAAACAAAATAGAGGTTAAATTGAAGCACACAAAGATGGAAAATTCACAGTGAATTTTGATATTGTATGCTAGTATGCTTTTTTTTGAATCATTTGAATTTTGAGGCAGTAGCAATAGCTGCTAAAAGATGTTTCTTTATAAAAGCTGCTGAAATAATCCAACATAGATATTTTGAAAATGCCTTGACTTTGAAATTTGGATCTAAGGACATGATGCTTTGGAAAGGAGTTTCTATTTTGTTTTCACAGAGGGTGATAGTCTGTGGATGCCTCTATCCTAATATGGTAGGATGGACCACGCCCTACTTAAAGGTTGCTGTGAACACCTTTAAAAATTTGCTTCGCTCAACTGCCAACTGAGATAAATCAATAATGATGCCACCATTCAGCAGGAAGCATTTTGGAGAGAAGAAACTGCACCCACGTTCCCAAATATGGCTTATAAACGTTCTTTTACATTTAAAGTGGGATGTGATATAGATATGAATATTTGCATTAGTATAGATTTTGCTTTACTGATAGAGATTTTAGGTCAATTTTGTTATATGTATATGCATTTTTGATCTTCATTAAGGTATTGTGATTGTGTAGTTCATTTAAAAATATAATGTATATAGGTTATTAATGGATAATCATTAATAATAGTCAAGTTTGTAGTCATGTTAGTTAGATTTTCTAGCTACATAGATATATATATTTCAGTTAGATAGGCATTATTCATATCTCTCTAGACTACAAAATAGGCTATTTAATGTTTTAGCACCTTAGGGTTTTTCATGACAGTGAGACACTCTACTCTTGGCAGCACATATCTACTTCAGGAACAAGATGGGCATCAAAGAGGATCCTTATGGAGTTTGATAGCCATTTGGGGAAGAAACTGCTCTTGCCTGGATTGTTGCATAAACTGTACACAGAAAACACTCAGAGACAGCACTACTGAACTTGCCTAAAGGTGAGATGATCTGTTCGTGTTCCTGATTCAGGAAAGGGTCAGCAAAACATTCTTCAAGACAAGCAGATAGTGACTGCCTTTGAAATTTCCTGCTTCATGGAAATGTCTGCTGGAAACTATGGGCCTGTAGGCTGAGGATGGAAACACCAACGGTACAGAGGAACTTTGGGTGACTGTCCAGGCAGCGAGATGTCTCTGTCATTTCTAGAGTTTGAAAATGGCTTACTTTTTGTTTGCTTAGGCAATACTGTATTATTCTGGAGTCTCTGATGGAGTTGAAGAATAGATAGATAGTTATAGTTTTCCATTGTTATTTTAAAAGATAAAATAGATATAAATATTGTAACTGTAATTCTTGCTTGATAACTGTTTTGTTATATGAAATTTTGCTATGTTAAAGTTAAAGATTCCGTTCTTGTTTAAACAGAAATAGGAGTAATGATGGAGTATAGGTCATTGGTTAATTAAATAAAGAAACTGTTTGGCCTGAAAGGTTAGAACATAGGTGGGTGGAATAAACATAAGAGAATGCTGGGAGGAATAGGAATTGAGCTTAGAGATGCCATGCACCTCTGCCATGGGCAGAAATGGTAGCTCTGCACTCTGAGGCAGATGGCGATACAGCCAGCCACCAGGTCAGACATGCTAAATCTTTCCTTCTAAGCGCACCTCGTGCTGCAACATACATTATTAGACATGGGTTAAGAGGCTGAAAATAATGGGGCAGGCAGTGTTGAAATGAATAGTTTTGTGTTGTTATTTCAGAGCATAACCTTACAAGGCGGCCCCATGGGGATGCAGCCCTGCTGCTCAAATTTCTACAATCAAGGGGGAAATGGAAGAAGGGAAGAAAGAAGAGAGAGAGACAAGGAAGAATGGATGAATTCAATCATTCCTTGGAAAAATGAGTGAACCAATGAATGAGGAGATCTAGTAGGAAAAAATGTGCTGCATTCCCTCAGAGAGTCAGATCAAATTAAGGATTGACAAGGTTTTCCACTAAGGAGGAGGCTTATTCCATTTTACCTTCTTTGTGCTCCAGGCCCACCCACAAGAGTGATGATGAGGACAGGGAGAAGAAGAGGAGAGGGTGTACCAGAATTCCCTGGTACAATTTCTCACCCAAATTGTAGCCAAATCACCTGACCTGGGACAGCTGATCTACATGCTGTACCCTAACTCCCAGTTTGACAACTCTAACATTTTAACCAAGTTTGTGAAGATGAAGGAACCAAAAATAGCCCAGTTACAGGATGGCAGGTTCCTTACAAGATGGGAGTCAGACATCAGTACCATACTGGTATTTGGCGGTTTGATGGGTGTGTGGGGTCTTTGCCAGACTCCACCTAGCATCATGGATTCCCTACTTTATTGATATTATGGAGTTCGGTGCATTCATCATATGTGTGCATGTCACACACTAGTGGGCATCATATGTACATGTTTATCCTGTGTGTGGGTGAGTGTGTTCATGAGTTTTATAGCCCAAGTACTACAGAACATGATCAATGAAAGGGAACACTGTTTTCCAGATATGGCAGGGCAATTATTTAAATGAACTGACAAGGGTTGGATGGCATGGATAAGACCTATGAGAGTTCAAGGCATACCGAATCCAGGCATGACAAAGTAGGTGGCAGACAGAATTCTGGCAAAACTAAGTAGGTAGCTTGATGTCCAACTTACTGGAGAAGAGCAACTGAGCGGAGACACTTTTCACTAAGCAACATGCTCTAGTGGAGATCAAACATCCTTTGACTTACAGCCAGTACGAATTAAACCATTCATCAAATGAAACCTAATTTTCTCTGATTTTGAGTATACATTTGTGTCCCTTCCTGATTAATCTACTCTTTATCCTCTTAAGTCCCAATACCTCACGCTGATATCGGTCACATCTTTCCATTTGACATGGTTTTCCCTCAAGCTTCATACCGCCCCGATAACATACAACTTTTTGTCCCCTCTCCACTGCTTCCTTGACAGCCATCTTGTCCTTTACCACACCACGCATCCCCAGTCCTTTACTCTCCAAGGGGAAAAGACCATAAATCCTGCTTTGTTTTGAGGCATGTAATTCTGTGATGCCCCATCCACCAAACACAATCCATCATTGACCAAATAACACAACATGTTAACAAATTTTTATTCTTTGAGAAAGGATAATCCATTGGAAAAGATACCAGGATTCATAGAAGACCTGAGGTATCTCTGAAAAAACACATTCCCAAAGAGTAAATTAAGTCTGCTTCTCAAAATTTGAGAATTTCACTTTAACAGATCTTCACCAAATCATAGACATAGATATGGAAGTCATTATCAAACTTGATGAAATACACAGAAAGTTTGTTGGGAACTTGGCAAATAATTTTACCTATCTCTTGGGTTCCATCTTTTTTGTTGTACTGCACTCTTTTGCCCTGCAAGGAATCCCTGCCTAATTCCAAAATCACCTCTACTGGAGGACATTCAGGCATGATGTGGAGGTTGCCTTCAATGGAATCATCATGATGGTGGTAAAGGTACAGGACCGGATCATTCTCGTTGACAATGTAGAAACAGGTCGTTATGGTCTGCACCTCATCTGGGACCACGCCACTCCACTCTTCCTTAGAGCCTGGCATGATGTGGAGGTTGCCTTCCAGGTAGTCATCCAGGAGGTGGTAAATGTACAAGACAGGGTCTTTCCTGTAGGTAATATAAAACCAGGTCTTCATGATTGGCACCTCTTCTAGGACCCTCCCGTTCCAGTCATTCTTAGAGCCATTTGTGCCCATGAATGTATGTTTCACTGCTCTGCCAACTATGGTGTTTGAGAGATGAGTGTCTGTCACCTGAGGAAATGGCACATTATTAGGCAGGATCTTCAGGTTTAAAATCCTTTCATCACTATGAAGCTCCAAGCCATAGACACAATCAATCCCATCATATTTCAACAAATAGAAAGAGGGATATGTTGGCAGTTGATCTAGAATTATGGCTTTCCAATGGGTGACTGGTTCATTGGCTTCCTTCCAGCCATGAGAAATTCTGTGGCCAACAATATTCTCCAGGGCCTCAAAAGTCTTACTAAGTTTTTGCTTCTGGAGCGATGGCCCATTCTTCTTCTGGAGATGTGGCATGCAACTCATACTAAGAGACATCTTCATCATGGCGGGAGACTTTCTGAGATAGGCCACAGCACTCCTGTTCCACTGTCTCTTGGCTCTGTTTCTGTGCTTGGGCTTCATAGCTGCCAATCTCTGCATAGGAAGAACTCTTCAGATTAAATCAGACACAAAGTGGTTTCCTCCACCATAAGTGCCTGCAAGGATAAGAAGGTGAGCATGTGAGGTCAAGGCTCTTTTTAGGAATAACTTTGGAGCAGGTGAAAAAGTCAGGGCTGAATAGATTTGGATACCTAAATGGAATATGTTCTTAAGAAATGAATAGGAAAATTATCAAACTCTTGTCTACAGCTCAGTATATGTGTATCAGAGACATATTCCTGCTGCAAAATGCAATTGACCTCTACTGAGAAACCTACTTCCTGACTTACTATATCAATGAGAGAGGAAGCTATGCCTATACCTAAAGTGAGAAAGAAATATCTGAACAGATGGCTAAGAATTCAAAGAACAGCCACTCCTCTCCTTACCACTCAAGCTACTGGTTAGTTGGCTGATATATAACCACCTGCCGAAGGTCATGGCACTCCAGTCCACTGGCTCTATCTATTGTGTCTCCTGATCCAGATCCAGGTTGATTACATAAAGATATTCTGTATCTTCATTAGAGAAGTGAGTACTGTGAGTCAAACTGCCCAAAGAAAGAAACATTAATCTGTGCAACAGCACCTATTAGAAATAATTATCTTTTAAAACACATATGGACAAAGAGGATCTTTGCCATTTAAGTGGACTGAGGAATTGGACATTTTTAGCAAAGATAGAGTGGGGAGAATACCTGACATTAACCGTCCCCCAGCTATCAAATATAGGAGCTGTTAACGACATAAATTTTGGATCCAGAGCAGATTTGAAAGAAACCTTTCTTTGACTACAGAGGTCCTAGTTGCTTCCTAAACATATTTACCAAAAGAAAATATCTTGGCTCTCTAGATTCCAACTTCTGGAAATTCGGTTGAACAGTTGTGGAGCCCAAGAGCTGAACTGACCTCCTCAGCCACCGTGAAGATAGTAAGCCCACCTTCACAGAAGACCAGTACTTCATTTGGAACAGAGTTGCCACCCCAACCAAAGCTTTGTGACATCATCAAGGCTCTAATTATGTCATAAAACTCCGCCTAGCCAGGTTTCTTCCCTACTAACCCCCAGAAATATCCAGCATACAGGTCCTAAAATGCTGCTCATACAGCCCCATGAAGACCCAAAATAAAAATCCCGATCTTCTTCCCAATTACTTGAGACATATTTTCCAAGTAACTCAACCCCTTTATGTGTTTTTTTTTCTGTAAAATAATTTTTGGTCTGAGTCAACAACTCACATGAATGTTTTTTTTTCCTAGCTCCAATGTCCTCATTGGTTATTTTCTATTGATTTTTCCATTACTTCATAATAATAATTATCAAACTTTCCACTTCTCTTCCTCCTCCCACATTCTTCTTGCTCCTCAAATAAACCTCTCCACTCAAACACCAGTCCAAATAGAGGGCCGGGTACTTTGAGCTGTGGGAAGTCCAAGCCCACCCTTCATCCATTCAGATTTAGCAAGGTATGCATCCACAAAAAATATGATCACAAAAAGCCAGTGTATGATATGCAGACAATTGCAAGTGCCATTATCTTTGGCTTCTCCGTCTGCCCCAATTGTCAGCCACATTCAGAGCTTCCAGTTTGATTTCATGTTCTATCATTCCCAGGTCACTGGATTAGTTGAAATCCCCTTAGTTCAGGCACAGTGTCTCATAGTGTGGACCAAGCCCTTATATTCCTGACATCCTTGCTCTTTTTCTCCATCCATCTGCTCTTCCACTGGAGCTTGGAAGCTCCATCTAGTTTTCTGATTTTGACCCTGACTTGATCTCCATCATTTGCCAAACAAAAGTTTCATGGTGGTTTTCAAGATAGTCAGTCATCAGTCTGACTATGGGACAAGGCACACATAGTTCCTAGGGACATGTCACAGTGCGGTCAACTTCTCCTCCCTGCTTAAGTACCTAGAGGGTCACCCTATGGCCTTCTGAGAACCACTCGAGAGATATCGATCTTGACATCCCCAGAATGGCCCCATAAATTGAGATATCATCAGTGTATGTGCATTAACTTGTGTGTGTTTGTGTGTGTGTGTATTTAAATCACAATAACAAATGGATTGTAATATTGAAGTTTCTTCTCATCTTGAGAAGAATATTTGCTACAGAAACACTCTCATAGTAATAGTGAGAGTGTAAACTATCTAAGAAAGGAGAAATAACTGGAGGAATCCCCCAGGAGTTAGGCTCAGTGTCCCAGGAATTATGCCCAAGGAAAGTCAATGAACTCAGTGATGGAAGATAAAACCCAGCCTAAATAAAACCCTAAATCATTTAGCTGGAACATGAGATACTCTTACAACAGTTACAAGAGGTCTAAAAGGCTGGACTGGAACCTAAGGGGAACACAATGACGTGGAGCTGAGAGTGCATGGCAAAACTGATTGGATCTGGCAAAAATTATGTAAGCATACCAAGGAAACCACAAGTGGGACAAAACCCTAAGAAATGTGTATGACAACATATCATGTTGAACATAATGAGATTTATAGACAAAGGAAAGATCTCAATTATGTCACTGTCACACAGGTGATGATGAAACAGTTCCATCGTAGAGTGACTCCCTGCTGTGTTTAAGATAACCTGTCAATTCTGTCTAGTCAGTTACAAGGAAATTTGCATTAATTGCACAGATTAACTATCAGCATCATTTACTGCACCATCAAAGGCAAGGCAAAGAAATCATAGATATGTTGTTAATGCTTATGATGTTATTGGGAGTTTTGATGGGTTTTTTTCTTAAAGGTTGACTCTCATCGGTGACTCTCATGCATGAAGCAGATCCTTTCTCTGTGATGTTTCCTGAATAGCCACTGAGATACCAGCCCATTGAGTTGTGGTCTCTCTCTCTTTTAAAAAGCAACTTCTACCTTCAGCTTGATCTCTTGCTTGAGCTTCCCTTCCGGCTACTAGGCTCCTTTTCTGATCCTGCAGAGGGCTTTTGTCAGGGATTGTGATCTCTAAGTTTTTCCCCTTTCAAGAACTAATCATTCTATTAATCACAATTCTAAACTGCTGTGGGAGTTTGTTTGTGACTTATGCCTTCACATGTGATACAAGCGACCTGTGTGTATAGGGTCTTCTCTCTGTTCATGTGGGGAAGGCATGGCAGCAGGAGTAGATGGCTGCTCATTCTCTGTAAGGAAATCAGTAAACAGTGGGCACCAAGTACAAGGATGTCCTGAAATATTAAGTCTTGTCCATTCAAGGCCCCAAAGCCTCCAGCTAGGTTCAGGGTCACAACAATCTCCAAAACCCACCGAGCATGAAGTATTCAGAACCAGAAGCCTGTGTGTGCCATATCACATAAATTCATCGTGAGTACACCAATCTGTTTTTTTTTTTATTCTAAATTATTTTGTCCCATCAGAACGATCTATATTACCAATTAACCAAATTTGCTGCATCTTTGGTGTCCTAGAATTGCTTTAAATTGTTGCTGGGACAGTCTTACAAACCTTTCTGTGCTGTTATGAGACCTTAAGGGGACAGCACTTATTTCAGAAATCAAAGGCAGTTGGGTTCAATCCTATGGTTAGCTGTTAGCTAGACACTGGAAGGATGGATTTGACTAAGAAAGGGAGACAGCATACATGGAGGCAGGTAACCTTTCCTTTGCAAAATGACCCATTTTGAGGCCTTACTTCAGGCTCTTCTCTTCTCCTAATCTTGGTTTTTTTATTAGTTTAGGAGAAGAATTAAAACTCCATTTACAGTATCTGTGAACCTGAATGAGTTAAGTATGTGTGACCAACTGGATGTCTGCCTGTCTGTCAACAGGGCCAGAGTTCAGGGGCATCTGATGCATAGCACAGGAATGTCAGCCATCAATCTCTGGTCCACCTAACTCTACAGCATTAGAGTTGTCATGGTTGCTCATCTGATCTTCCTCATATGATCTCCATCCACAGAGATGTCCGAAAAATCCTCCCCTGAGAGTGCAAGTTCTTTACAAATGAAAGATTATACAACAGAAGACACATGGGAGATTTATATGGGCAAGCTGTTGAAAGGATAAAGTGACAGAAGAAGTTAATTGATTAATTAAAGAAGGAATCCGCTTCAGCTGATAGGTTAGAACATAGGTAGGTGGAGTAAACAATATAGAATGCCGGGAGGAAGAGGTAGTGAGCTCAGAGAAGCCATGCTCCCCTCTCCCCGGCAGATGCCATAGCTCTGCTCTCTGAGTCAGTTGTCGATGCAGCCAGCCACCATGTCAGACATGCTGAATTTTTCCTGGTAAGTGCACCTCGTTATACTACACTGATTATTAGAAATGGGTTAAAATGCTGAATCTAATGGGCCAGCAGTGTTTAAAAGAATACAGTTTTTGTGTATTTATTTCAGGCATAACCTTCATGCGGCCGTGGTGCTGGGGACACAGCCTCGCTGCTCAAATAACTACAGAATGGCTTGCAGCCTTGTGGACAACTGAATCCACTGAAAGCCTGAGAAAGCTTGGGAAAGAGTAAAGCATGTTTTCTTGGTAGCAGCGATTTCTCGGTCTGCTCTGCTTGCTAGAAGAAAGCAAGCGCTCTCATCTAAAAGAGGCTTGCTGACTCAGCTTCAGCTGCAAAACCCTGCAGCCCTTAAGAGGTCCTGCCACAAAACATTTAAATGGTGTTGATAAAAGCCAACTGAATGCTTGTATGTTTTCAGCAGTAGCAGGAAAAAAAAACTGTGTTGTTTTAAAATGCCGGGTTTCTGGGCCATCCTGCCTGGGCAAACTCTGACTGTTTGAGGAAGGAGGGCCAGCTACAGAAAGAGGGCTTGAGTGTCGTCTGTTGCAGCCTCTTTGATGGCAAGGACCTTGAAGCAGTGTAGACTTGTGGCACTGAATGCGGCTCTGTTCAGTACCTCAGCCACAAGGTTGAAATGACAGAAAGCTAAGGAATGGGCTACATCTGGCCAGCAAAGCCACGGCTTTAGTCCTACTGAGATTGCTTGGTAAATGAAAGATTCATGTGGTCAGAAAAACAGAGAGAGAAATAGAGTAAAGAGAGATTCAATGACAAAGAAAATCTTTAAATGATTTACAGTGTGTTAAAAATATGTGCAGGCTAAAATTTGAAGTTCTTAAAGTTAAAAAAAGGAAGAGAGTTGTTGGGTGTGGTAGTACACACGTGTAAACCCAACAGAGATTGACCTCTGTACCTTCAAGGTGAGGTAGCACACGCCTTTAATCCCAGTGCCTTGAAGGCAGAGACAAACAGATCTTTGTGAGTTCAATGTGTAGTAGCATACACCTTTAATCCCAATGCCTGAAAGGCAGAGAGAGGCAGATCTCTGAGACTTCAAGGACAGACAGGTATACAGAGTTATTCCAGGTCAAAGATACAGAGAACCTGTCTCAAAAGGCAAAAAATAAAAAGGAAAAATAAACAAAATATAGGTTAAAGGAAGCGCACAAAGATGGAAAATTCACAGCGAATTTTAATATTGTATGCTATTATGCTCTTTTTGAATCATTTGAATTTTGAGACAGTAGCAATAGCTGCTAAAAGATGTTTCTTTATAAAAGCTGCTGAAATAATCCAACATAGATATTCTGAAAATGCCTTGACTTTGAAATTTGGATCTAAGGACATGATGCTTTGGAAAGGAGTTTCTATTTTGTTTTCACAGAGGGTGATAGTCTGTGGATGCCTCTATCCTAATATGGTAGGATGGACCACGCCCTACTTAAATGTTGCTGTGAACACCTTTAAAAAATTGCTTCGCTCAACTGCCAATTGAGATAAATCAATAATGATGCCACCATTCAGCAGGAAGCATTTTGGAGAGAAGAAACTGCACCCACGTTATCAAATATGGCTTATAAACGTTCTTTTACATTTACAGTAGGATGTGATATAGATAAGAATATTTGCATTAGTATAGATTTTGCTTTACTGATAGAGATTTTAGGTCAATTTTGTTATATGTATATGCATTTTTGATCTTCATTAAGGTATTGTGATTGTGTAGTTCATTTAAAAATATAATGTATATAGGTTATTAATGGATAATCATTAATAATAGTCAAGTTTGTAGTCATGTTAGTTAGATTTTCTAGCTACATAGATATATATATATTTCTGTCAGATAGGCATTATTCATATCTCTCTAGACTACAAAATAGGCTATTTAATGTTTTAGTACCTTAGGGTTTTTCATGACAGTGAGACACTCTACTCTTGGCAGCACATGTCTACTTCAGGAAGAAGATGGGCATCAAAGAGGATCCTTATGGAGTTTGATAGCCATTTGGGGAAGAAACTGCTCTTGCCTGGATTGTTGCATAAACTGTACACAGAAAACACTCAGAGAGAGGACTACTGAACTTACCTAAAGGTGAGATGATCTTTTCGTGTTCCTGATTCAGGAAAGGGTCAGCAAAACATTCTTCAAGACAAGCAGATAGTGACTGCCTTTGAAATTTCCTGCTTCATGGAAATGTCTGCTGGAAACTATGGGCCTGTAGGCTGAGGATGGAAACACCAACGGTGCAGAGGAACTTTGGGTGACTGTCCAGGCAGCGAGATGTCTCTGTCATTTCTAGAGTTTGAAAATGGCTTACTTTTTGTTTGCTTAGTTAATACTGTATTATTCTGGAGTCTCTGATGGAGTTGAAGAATAGATAGATAGTTATAGTTTTCAATTGTTATGATAAAAGATATAATAGATATAAATATTGTAACTGTAATTCTTGCTTGATAACTGTTTTGTTATATGTAATTTTGCTATGTTAAAGTTAAAGATTCCGTTCTTGTTTAAACAGAAATAGGAGTAATGATGGAGTATAGGTCATTGGTTAATTAAATAAAGAAACTGTTTGGCCTGAAAGGTTAGAACATAGGTGGGTGGAATAAACATAAGAGAATGCTGGGAGGAATAGGAATAGAGCTTAGAGATGCCATGCACCTCTCCCATGGGCAGAAATGGTAGCTCTGAACTCTGAGGCAGATGGCGATACAGCCAGCCACCAGGTCAGACATGCTAAATCTTTCCTTCTAAGCACACCTCGTGCTGCAACATACATTATTAGACATGGGTTAAGAGGCTGAAAATAATGGGGCAGGCAGTGTTGATATGAATAGTTTTGTGTTGTTATTTCGGAGCATAACCTTACAAGGCGGCCTCATGGGGATGCAGCCCTGCTGCTCAAATTTCTACAATCAAGGGGGAAATGGAAGAAGGGAAGAAAGAAGAGAGAGAGACAAGGAAGAATGGATGAATTCAATCATTCCTTGGAAAAATGAGTGAACCAATGAATGAGGAGACCTAGTAGGAAAAAATGTGCTGCATTCCCTCAGAGTCAGGTCAAATTAAGGATTGACAAGGTTTTCCACTAAGGAGGAGGCTTATTCCATTTTACCTTCTTTGTGCTCCAGGCCCACCTACAAGAGTGATGATGAGGACAGGGAGAAGAAGAGGAGAGGGTGTACCAGAATTCCCTGGTCCAATTTCTCACCCAAATTGTAGCCAAATCACCTGACCTGGGACAGCTGATCTACATGCTGGACCCTAACTCCCAGTTTGACAACTCTAACATTTTAACCAAGTTTGTGAAGATGAAGGAACCAAAAATAGCCCAGTTACAGGATGGCAGGTTCCTTACAGGATGGGAGTCAGACATCAGTACCATACTGGTGTTTGGCGGTTTGATGTGTGTGTGGGGTCTTTGCCAGACTCCACCTAGCATCATGGATTCCCTACTTTACTGATATTATGGAGTTCGGTGCATTCATCATATGTGTGCATGTCACACACTAGTGGGCATCATATGTACATGTTTATCCTGTGTGTGGGTGAGTGTGTTCATGAGTTTTATAGCCCAAGTACTACAGAACATGATCAATGAAAGGGAACACTGTTTTCCAGGTATGGCAGGGCAATTATATAAATGAACTGACAAGGGTTGGATGGCATGGATAAGACCTATGAGAGTTCAAGGCATACCGAATCCAGGCATGACAAAGTAGGTGGCAGACATAATTCTGGCAAAACTAAGTAGGTAGCTTGATGTCCAACTTACTGGAGAAGAGCAACTGAGCGGACACACTTTTAACTAAGCAATATGCTCTAGTGGAGATCAAACATCCTTTGACTTACAGCCAGTACAAATTAAACCATTCATCAAATGAAACCTAATTTTCTCTGATTTTGAGTATACATTTGTGTCCCTTCCTGATTAATCTACTCTTTATCCTCTTAAGTCCCAATACCTCACGCTGATATCGGTCACATCTTTCCATTTGACATGGTTTTCCCTCAAGCTTCATACCGCCCCGAGATCATACAACTTTTTGTCCCCTCTCCACTGCTTCCTTGACAGCCATCTTGTCCTTTACCACACCACGCATCCCCAGTCCTTTACTCTCCAAGGGGAAAAGACCATAAATCCTGCTTTGTTTTGAGGCATGTATTTCTGTGATGCCCCATCCACCAAACACAATCCATCATTGACCAAATAACACAACATGTTAACAAATTTTTATTCTTTGAGAAAGAATAATCCATTGGAAAAGATACCAGGATTCATAGAAGACCTGAGGTATCTCTGAAAAAACACATTCCCAAAGAGAACATTAAGTCTGCCCCTCAAAATTTGAGAATTTCACTTTAACAGATCTTCAACAAATCATAGACATAGATATGGAAGTCATTATCAAACTTGATGAATTACACAGAAGGTTGTTGGGAACTTGGCAAATAATTTTACCTATCTCTTGGGTTCCATCTTTTTTGTTGTACTGCACTCTTTTGCCCTCCAAGGAATCCCTGCCTAATTCCAAAGTCACGTCTACTGGAGGACATTCAGGCGTGATGTGGAGGTTGCCTTCAATGGAATCATCATGATGGTGGTAAAGGTACAGGACCGGATCATTGTCGTTGACAATGTAGAAACAGGTCGTTATGGTCTGCACCTCATCTGGGACCACGCCACTCCACTCTTCCTTAGAGCCTGGCATGATGTGGAGGTTGCCTTCCAGGTAGTCATCCAGGAGGTGGTAAATGTACAAGACCGGATCTTTCTTGTAGGTAATATAAAACCAGGTCTTCATGATTGGCACCTCTTCTAGGACCATCCCGTTCCAGTCATTCTTAGAGCCATTTGTGCCCATGAATGTATGTTTCACTGCTCTGCCAACTATGGTGTTTGAGAGATGAGTGTCTGTCACCTGAGGAAATGGCACATTATTAGGCAGGATCTTCAGGTTTAAAATCCTTTCATCACTATGAAGCTCCAAGCCATAGACACAATCAATCCCATCATATTTCAACAAATAGAGAGAGGGATATGTTGGCAGTTGATCTAGAATGATGGCTTTCCAATGGGTGACTGGTTCATTGGCTTCCTTCCAGCCATGAGAAATTCTGCGGCCAACAATATTCTCCAGGGCCTCAAAAGGCTTACTAAGTTTTTGCTTCTGGAGCGATGGCCCATTCTTCTTCTGGAGATGTGGCATGTCACTCATACTAAGAGGCATCTTCATCATGACGGGAGACTTTCTGAGATAGGCCACAGCACTCCTGTTCCACTGTCTCTTGGCTCTGTTTCTGTGCTTGGGCTTCATAGCTGCCAATCTCTGCATAGGAAGAACTCTTCAGTTTAAATCAGACACAAAGTGGTTTCCTCCACCATAAGTGCCTGCAAGGATAAAAGGTGAGGATGTGAGGTCAAGGCTCTTTTTAGGAGTAACTTTGGAGCAGGTGAAAAAGTCAGGGCTGAATAGATTTGGATACCTAAATGGAATATGTTCTTAAGAAATGAATAGGAAAATTATCAAACTCTTGTCTACAGCTCAGTATATGTGTATCAGAGAAATATTCCTGCTGCAAAATGCAATTGACCTCTACTGAGAAACCTACTTCCTGACTTACTATATCAATGAGAGAGGAAGCTATGCCTATACCTAAAGTGAGAAAGAAATATCTGAACAGATGGCAAAGAATTCAAAGAACAACCACTCCTCTCCTTACCACTCAAGCTACTGGTTAGTTGGCTGATCTATAACCACCTGCCCAAGGTCATGGCACTCCAGTCCACTGGCTCTCTCTATTGTGTCTCCTGATCCAGATCCAGGTTGATTACATAAAGATATTCTGTATCTTCATTAGAGAAGTGAGTACTGTGAGTCAAACTGCCAAAAGAAAGAAACATTAATCTGTGCAACAGCACCTCTTAGAAATAATTATCTTTTAAAACACATATGGACAAAGAGGATCTTTGCCATTTAAGTGGACTGAGGAATTGGACATTTTTAGCAAAGATAGAGTGGGGAGAATACCTGACATTAACCGTCCCCCAGCTATCAAATATAGGAGCTGTTAACGACATAAATTTTGGACCCAGAGCAGATTTGAAAGAAACCTTTCTTTGACTACAGAGGTCCTAGTTGCTTCCTAAACATATTTACCAAAAGAAAATATCTTGGCTCTCTAGATTCCAACTTCTGGAAATTCGGTTGAACAGTTGTGGAGCCCAAGAGCTGAACTGCCCTCCTCAACCACCATGAAGATAGTAAGCCCACCTTCACAGAAGACTAGTGTTTCATGTGGAACAGAGTTGCCACCCCCAGCCAAAGCTTTGTGACATCATCAAGGCTCTACTTATGTCATAAAACTCCTCCTAGCCAGGTTTCTTCCCTACTAACCCCCAGAAATATCCAGCATACAGGTCCTAAAATGCTGCTCATACAGCCCCATGAGACCCAAAATAAACACCCCAATCTTCTTCCCAATTACTTGAGTCATATTTTCCAAGTAACTCAACCCCTATATGTGTTTTTTTTTTTCTGTAAAATAATTTTTGGTCTGAGTCAACAACTCACATGAATGTTTTTTTTTTCCTAGCTCCAATGTCCTCATTGGTTATTTTCTATTGATTTTTCCATTACTTCATAATAATAATTATCAAACTTTCCACTTCTCTTCCTCCTCCCACTTTCTTCTTGCTCCGCAAATAAACCTCTCCACTCAAACACCAGTCCAAATAGAGGGCAGGGTACTTTGAGCTGTGGGAAGTCCAAGCCCACCCTTCATCCATCCAGATTTAGCAAGGTATGCATCCACAGAAAATATGATCACAAAAAGCCAGTGAATGATATGCAGACAATTGCAAGTGCCATTATCTTTGGCTTCTCCGTCTGCCCCAATTGTCAGCCACATTCAGAGCTTCCAGTTTGATTCCATGTTCTTTCATTCCCAGGTCACTGGATTAGTTGAAATCCCCTTAGTTCAGGCACAGTGTCTCATAGTGTGGACCAAGCCCTTATATTCCTGACATCCTTGCTCTTTTTCTCCATCCATCTGCTCTTCCACTGGAGCTTCGAAGCTCCATCTAGTTTTCTGATTTTGACCCTGACTTGATCTCCATCATTTGCCAAACAAAAGTTCCATGGTGGTTTTCAAGATAGTCAGTCATCAGTCTGACTATGGGACAAGGCACACTTAGTTCCTAGGGACAAGTCACAGTGCGGTCAACTTCTCCTCTCTGCTTAAGTACCTAGAGATGGTCACCCTATGGCCTTCTAAGAACCATTCAAGAGATATCGATGTTGACATCCCAAAGATGGCCCCATAAATTGAGATATCATCAGTGTATGTGCATTAACTTGTGTGTGTGTGTGTATTTAAATCACAATAACAAATGGATTGTAATATTGAAGATTCTTTTTTTTTCTTTTTTTTATTTTTTTTTAATTTTTTCATTGATAAAAGGAGGATAAAGAAAAGAAAAAAAAAACAAATTTCCACCTCCTCCCACCAGCCTCCCATTTCCCTCCCCCTCCTCCCACTCTTCTCCCCCTCCTCCCACTCTTCTCCCCCTCCTCCCACCCCTCCCCCTCCTCTCACCCCTTCCCCCTCCCTTTCCAGTCCAAAGAGCTGTCAGGGTTCCCTGCCCTGTGGTACGTCCTAGGTCCTCCCCCCTCCATCCATATCTAGGAAGGTGAACATCCAGACTGGCTAGGCTCCCACCAAGCCATCACATTGTGTAGGATCAAAACCGCATGCCATTGTCTTGGCGTCTCATCAGCCCTCATTGTTCGCCATGTTCCGAGAGTCCAGTTTTATCCCATGCTTTTTCTGGTAACAGTCCAGCTGGCCTTGGTGAGCTCCCAGTAGATCATCTCCACTGTCTCAGTGGGTGGGTGCACTCCTCATGGTCCCGACATCTTTGCTCATGTTCTCACTCCTTCTGCTCCTCATTGGGACCTTGGGAGCTCAGTCCAGTGCTCCAGTGTGGGTCTCTGTCTCTATCTCCATCCATTGCCAGATGCAAGTTCTAGGATGATATGCAATATATTCGTCAGTATTGCTCTAGGGTAGGGTCATTTCAGGTTCCCTATCCTCAGCTGCCCAGGGAACTAACTGGGGACCTCAGCTTGGGCACCTGGGAGCCCCTCTAGGGTCAAGTCTCCTGCCCACCCTAAAGTGGGTCCCTTAACTAAGAATTGTGGTTCCGTGCTCCCCTATCCAACCTTCCTTTATCCCGATCCTCCTGTTTCCCCAAGTCCACCCTCCTTCCCTTCTACCTTTTCTCTCCCCATCTCCCCTAACCCCCATCACACCCCACCCCCAAGATCCCACTTTTCCCCCCCCGGCAATTTTGTCTACTTCCCTTATCCAAGAGGATAACTATATGTTTTTCCTTGGGTTCACCTTCTTACTTAGCTTCTTTAGATTCGCCTATTGTAGACTCCGTGAACCCTATTTATGGCTAGAAACCAATTATGAGTGAGTACATCCCATGTTCGTCTTTTTGGGCCTGGGATACCTCACTCAGGATAGTGTTTTCTATTTCCATCCATTTGCATGCAAAATTCGAGAAGTCATTGTTTTTTACCGCAGCGTAGTACTCTAGTGTGTATATATTCCATACTTTCTTCATCCATTCTTCCATTGAAGGGCATCTAGGTTGTTTCCAGGTTCTGGCTATTACAAATAATACTGCTATGAACATAGTTGAACAAATGCTTTTGACATGTGATAGAGCATCTCTTGGGTAAATTCCCAAGAGTGGTATTGCTGGGTCCAGGGGTAGGTTGATCCCGAATTTCCGGAGAAACCGAAACACTGACTTCCACAGTGGTTGCACAAGATTGCATTTCCACCAGCAATGGATGAGGGTACCCCTTCCTCCACAGCCTCTCCAGCAAAGGCTATCCTTGGTGTTTTTGACTTTAGCCAATCTTACAGGTGTAAGAAGATATCTCAAAGTTGTTTTGATTTGCATTTCCCTGATCGCTAAGGAGGTTGAGCATGACCTTAAGTGTCTTTTGGTCATTTGAACTTCTTCTGTTGAGAATTCTCTGTTCAGTTCAGCGCCCCATTTTTTAATTGGGTTAATTAGCATTTTAAAGTCTAGTTTCTTGAGTTCTCTATATATTTTGGAGATCAGACCTTTGTCTGTTGCGGGGTTGGTGAAGATCTTCTCCCAGTCAGTAGGTTGCCTTTGTGTCTTAGTGACAGTGTCCTTTGCTTTACAGAAGCTTCTCAGTTTTAGTAGGTCCCATTTATTCAATGTTGCCCTTAATGTCTGTGCTTCTGGGGTTATACCTAAGAAGCGATCGCCTGTGCCCATCTGTTGTAGGGTATTGCCCACTTTCTCTTCTATCAGATTCAGTGTTTTCGGGCTGATATTGAGGTCTTTAATCCATTTGGACTTGAGTTTTGTGCACGGTGATAGATATGGGTCTATTTTCATTCTTCTACAGGTTGACATCCAGTTGTGCCAGCACCATTTGTTGAAGATGCTTTCTTTCTTCCAATGTAAACTTTTAGCTCCTTTATCGAAAATGAGGTGTTCATAGGTTTGTGGGATAAAGTCCGGGTCTTCTATATGATTCCATTGGTCGACTTCTCTGTTTTTATGCCAGTACCACCCTGTTTTCATTACTGTAGCTCTGTAATAGAGTTTGAAGTCAGGGATGGTAATGCCTCCAGAAGATCCTTTATTGTATAGGATTGTTTTGGCTATCCTGGGTTTTTTGTTTTTCCATATAAAGTTGATTATTGTCCTCTCCAGATCTGTGAAGAATTTTGATGGGATCTTGATGGGGATTGCATTGAATCTATAAATTGCCTTTGGTAGAATTGCCATTTTTACTATGTTGATCCTCCCAATCCAAGAGCAAGGGATGTCCATCCATTTTTTGGTATCCTCTTCAATTTCTTTCTTCAATGCCTTAAAGTTCTTGTCAAATAGATCTTTCACTTCCTTGGTTAGATTTACCCCAAGATATTTTATGCTGTTTGTGGCTATCGTGAATGGAGAAGCTTCTCTGATTTCCCTCTCTGCTTCCATATCCTTTGAGTATAGGAGGGCGACTGATTTTTTGGAGTTGATCTTGTATCCTGCCACATTACTAAAGCTGTTTATCAGCTGTAAAAGTTCTTTGGTGGAATTTTGGGGGTCGCTTATGTACACTATCATATCATCTGCGAATAACGAAAGTTTAACTTCTTCATTTCCAATTCGAATCCCCTTGATCCCATTATGCTGTCTTATTGCTATTGCTAGAACTTCCAGCACTATATTGAAGAGGTATGGCGAAAGTGGGCAGCCTTGTCGTGTTCCTGAGTTAAGCGGGATGGCTTTGAGTTTCTCTCCATTTAATTTGATGTTAGCTGTCGGCTTGCTGTATATAGCTTTTATTATATTTAGGTATGACCCTTGTATCCCTAATCTCTCCAAGACTTTTAACATAAATGGATGTTGAATTTTGTCAAATGCTTTTTCAGCATCTAATGAAATGATCATATGTTTTTTTTCTTTCAGTTTATTTATATGATGGATTACATTGATAGATTTTCGTATGTTGAACCAGCCCTGCATCTCAGGAATGAAGCCTACTTGATCATAATGGATAATTTTTCGGATGTGTTCTTGGATTCGGTTTGCCAGTATTTTGTTGAGGATTTTTGCGTCGATATCCATGAGTGAGATCGGCCTGTAATTCTCTTTCCTGGTTGAGTCTTTGTGTGGTTTTGGTATCAGAGTAACTGTAGCTTCATAAAAGGAATTTGGTAATGACCCTTCTGTTTCTATATTGTGGAATACATTGAGGAGTATAGGTATTAGGTCTTCTTGGAAGTTCTGGTAGAATTCCGCATTGAAACCATCTGGCCCTGGGCTTTTTTTGGTAGGGAGGTTTTTGATAACAGCTTCTAGTTCTTCGCGACTGACAGGTCTGTTTAGCTTGTTCACCTGGTCCTGATTTAATTTTGGTAAATCGTATTTATCTAAGAAAGTGTCCATTTCTTTTACATTTTCCAGTTTAGTGGCATACAAGCTTTTGTAGTAAGATCTAATGACTCTCTGAATTTCCTCTGTGTTTGTGGTTATGTCCCCCTTTTCATTTCTGATCTTATTAATTTGCAAATTTTCTCTCTGCCGTTTGATTAGTTTGGATAGGGGTTTGTCAATCTTGTTGATTTTTTCCAGGAACCAGCTTCTTGATTCATTGATTCTTTGGATTGTTTTTTGTGTTTCTATTTTGTTGATTTCAGCCCTCAGTTTGATTATTTCCAGTCTTCTACTCCTCCTAGGTGAGTCTGCTTCTTTTTTTTCTAGAGCTTTCAGGTGGGCTGTTAAGTCTCCAATATGTGCTTTCTCTGTTTTCTTTAAGTGGGCACTTAGTGCTATGAACTTTCCTCTCAGGACTGCTTTCATAGTGTCCCATAAGTTCGAGTATGTTGTTTCTTTATTTTCATTGAATTCAAGGAAGACTTTAATTTCTTTCTTTATTTCCTCCTTAATCCAGGTATGGTTCAGTAGTTGACTGTTCAGTTTCCATGAGTTTGTAGGCTTTCTGGGGGTAGCATTGTTGTTGAATTCTAACTTTAATCCATGGTGGTCTGATAAGACACAGGTGGTTAGTAATATTTTTTTGTAGCTGTGTAAGTTAGCTTTGTTACCAAGTATGTGGTCAATTTTCGAGAAGGTTCCATGAGCTGCAGAGAAAAAGGTATATTCTTTCCTATTTGGGTGGAATATTCTATAGATGTCTGTTAAGTCCATTTGCTTCAATACCTCCATTAATTCTCTAATTTCTCTGTTAGGTTTCTGTCTGATTGACCTGTCCATTGGTGAAAGAGGAGTGTTGAAGTCTCCTACTATTAGTGTGTGCGGTTTGATGGTTGCCTTGAATTTTAGCAATGTTTCTTTTACATACGTGGGTGCTTTGATATTAGGGGCATAGATATTCAGGATTGAGATTTCTTCCTGATGAATTTTTCCTGTTATGAGTATAAAATGTCCCTCTCCATCTCTTTTGATTGATTTAAGTTTGACGTCAACTTTGTTAGAAATTAGTATGGCCACACCTGCTTGTTTCTTAGGTCCATTTGCTTGATAAGCCTTTTCCCAGCCCTTTACTCTGAGTAGGTGCCTGTCTTTGTGGTTGAGGTGTGTTTCTTGTAGACAGCAGAATGTTGGATCCTGTTTTCGTATCCAGTCTCTTAGCCTGTGCCTTTTTATAGGTGAGTTGAGTCCATTGACATTAAGTGATATTAATGACCAGTGGTTGTTAACTCCGGTCACTTTTTAAGTAGTAGGGTTTGTGTGTTTCCCTTCTTTGAGTTGCGCTGGTGAAGGGTCTCTAGATGTCTGAGTTATTGAGGTCTTTGTTGGACTCCTTGGTTAGTGATTTTCCTTCTATTATTTTCTGTAAGGCTGGATTTGTGGCTACGTATTGCTTAAATTTGTTTTTATCCTGGAAAATTTTCTTTTCTCCATTTATGGTGAACGAAAGCTTGGCTGGATATAGTAGTCTGGGCTTGCATCCATGGTCTCTTAGTTTTTGCAGTACATCTATCCAGGACCTTCTGGCTTTCATGGTTTCCATAGAGAAGTCAGGTGTAAGTCTGATAGGTTTACCTTTATAAGTAAGTTGGCCTTTTTCCTTTGCGGCTCTTAATATTCTTTCTTTATTCTGTATATTTTGTGTTTTGATTATTATATGGCGAGGGGATGTTTTTTTTGATCCAGCCTATTTGGGGTTCTGTATGCCTCTTGAACCTTCATAGGTACATCCTTCTTCAGGTTGGGAAAGTTTTCTTCTATAATTTTGTTAAGTATATTTTCTGGACCGTTGAGCTGCACTTCTTCTCCTTCTTCTACTCCAATTATTCTTAGGTTTGGTCTTTTTATTGTGTCCCATATTTCCTGAATGTTTTGTGATGAGAGTTTGTTGGACTTGCTGTTTTCTTTGATCAGTGCGTTTATTTTCTCTATGTTATCCTCAGACTCTGAGATTCTTTCTTCTATCTCTTGTATTCTGCTGGTTATGCTTGTTTCTGTAGTCTCTATTCATTTACCTAGATTTTCCATGTCCAGCCGGCCCTCTGTTTGTGTTTTCTTCTTTGCCTCCATTTCATTTTTCAAATCATGAACTGTTTCCATTATCTGCTTGATTGTTTTTCCTTGCTTTCCTAGGGTGTCATTCACTGATTTACTCAATTCCTCGAACATTCTGTTATACTTCTCATCCATTTCTATAAGGGCGTTTTTTATATGCTGTTTAAGGGTGTCAATCACTGTCATGAAGTCAGTTTTTTCTCCTTCTTCATGATTAAGGTGTTCATGTCCTCCTGTTGTGAGGTCGCTGGCTTCTGGTGGTTTCGTGTTGTTCTTCAGATTGTTGGGTGAATTCTTGCATTGGCGTCTCCCCATCTCTTCCTTCCAATATTCTCCTATGGATCTTCTTTTACAGGATCAGGTCTTCTTGCCAACTGATGTACCTTCCAAGTGATGTCACTCCCCTGTGATGTTTCTCCTGGAGTCCAGTTCCGATCTCCTTGCTGCTTGGTTAGCTTGCAAACAAAGGCCCACCCTGCTTGCTGCAGGCAGGTTATGGAGACAAAGGAGCTACCACCTTCCCCTTTGCACTCACCTTCGGGTTCAGTCCCAGCGCCCAGGCAGGCTGAACAGGGAGGCACTCTGCTCCAAGAAGGGAGGGATGGAGGGAGACAGGGGGTAGGGGGATCTGGATGTAAGCTGGATGGGATAGGAAGAGAGAGGAGGTACCGGGCAGTGTAGCCCTGTAGGTTGATCAGGAAGTGTAGGCGGGCTGTTCCCAGGTGCCGCAGCACTCACTCACCACAATGATGTCTCACTAGGTGCCCCGATGAAACTCCGTGCTGCTTGGTTCGCTCGCAGACAAAGGGCCCACCCTGCTTGCTGCAGGCGGGCTATGGGGACAAAGAAGCCCCCGAGCTCCCCTTTACCCTACGCTTGGGGTTAGGACCCAGCGCCCAAGCAGGCAGAGCAGGGAGGCTCTCTGCCACCAGGGAAGGGAGGGGGGAGAGAAACAGAGGGTGGGGGGATCTGGATGTAAGCTGGATGGGATAGGAAGAGAGAGGAGGTACCGGGCAGTGTAGCCCTGTATGTTGATCAGGAAGTGTAGGCAGGCTGTTCCCGGGTGCTGAAACACTCACTCACAACAATGATGTCTCACTAGGTGCCCGGATTGAAACTCCATGCTGCTTGGTTCGCTCGCAGACAAAGGGCCCACCCTGCTTGCTGCAGGCGGGCTATG
Organism: Microtus pennsylvanicus; assembly: GCF_037038515.1. Classification (NCBI taxonomy): domain Eukaryota; kingdom Metazoa; phylum Chordata; class Mammalia; order Rodentia; family Cricetidae; genus Microtus; species Microtus pennsylvanicus. Next base: position 16,083,546 of record NC_134602.1, read on the forward strand.
GGGACAAAGAAGCCCCCGGGCTCCCCTTTACCCTACGCTTGGGGTTAGGACCCAGCGCCCAAGCAGGCAGAGTAGGGAGGCTCTCAGCCACCAGGGAAGGGAGGGGGGAGAGCTGAAGATTCTTCTCATCTTGAGAAGAGTATTTGCTACAGGAACACTCTCACAGTAATAGTGAGAGTGTAAACTATCTAAGAAAGGAGAAATAACTGGAGGAATCCCCCAGGAGTTAGGCTCAGTGTCCCAGGAATTACGCCCAAGGAAAGTCAATGAACTCAGTGATGGAAGATAAAACCCAGCCTAAATAAAACCCTAAATAATTTAGGTGGAACATGAGATACTCTTACAACAGTTAGAAGGGGTCTAAAATGCCTGGACTGGAACATAAGGGGAACACAAGGACGTGGAGCTGAGAGTGCATGGCAAAACTGATTGGATCTGGCAAAAATTATGTAAGCATACCAAGGAAAACACCAGTGGGACAAAACCCTAAGAAATCTGTATGACAACATATCATGTTGAACATAATGAGATTTATAAACAAAGGAAAGATCTTAATTATGTCACAGTCACACAGGTGATGATGAACCAGTTCCATCGTAGAGTGACTCCCTGCTGTGTTTAAGATAACCTGTCAATTCTGTCTAGTCAGTTACAAGGAAATTTGCATTAATTGCACAGATTAACTATCAGCATCATTTACTGCACAATGAAAGGCAAGGCAAAGAAATCATTGACATGTTGTTGAATGCTGATGATGTTATTGGTAGTTTTGATGGGTTTTTTTCTTAAAGGGAAATCATCGGTGACTCTCATGCATGTAGCAGTTCCTTTCTCTGTGATGTTTCCTGAATCGCCACTGAGATACCAGCCCATTGAGTTGTGGTCTCTCTCTCTTTTAAAAAGCAACTTCTACCTTCAGCTTGATCTCTTGCTTGAGCTTCCCTTCCGGCTACTAGGCTCCTTTTATGATCCTGCAGAGGGCTTTTGTCAGGGATTGTGATCTCTAAGATTTTCCCCTTTCAAGAACTAATCATTCTATTAATCACAATTCTAAACTGCTGTGGGAGTTTGTTTGTGACTTATGCCTTCACATGTGATACATGTGACCTGTGTGTATAGGGTCTTCTCTCTGTTCATGTGGGGAAGGCATGGCAGCAGGAGTAGATGGCTGCTCATTCTCTGTAAGGAAATCAGTAAACAGTGGGGACCAAGTACAAGGATGTCCTGAAATATTAAGTCTTGTCCTTTCAAGGCCCCAAAGCCTCCACCTAGGTTCAGGGTCACGACAATCTCCAAAACCCACTGAGCATGAAGTATTCAGAACCAGAAACCTGTGTGTGCCATATCACATAAATTCATCGTGAGTACACCAATCTGTTTTTTTTTAATTCTAAATTATTTTGTCCCATCAGAACGATCTATATTACCAATTAACCAAATTTGCTGCATCTTTGGTGTCCTAGAATTGCTTTAAATTGTTGCTGGGACAGTCTTACAAACCTTCCTGTGCTGTTATGAGACCTTAAGGGGACAGCACTTATTTCAGAAATCAAAGGCAGTTGGGTTCAATCCTATGGTTAGCTGTTAGCTAGACACTGGAAGGATGGATTTGACTAAGAAAGGGAGACAGCATACATGGAGGCAGGTAACCTTTCCTTTGCAAAATGACCCATTTTGAGGCCTTACTTCAGGCTCTTCTCTTCTCCTAATCTTGGTTTTTTTATTAGTTTAGGAGAAGAATTAAAACTCCATTTACAGTATCTGTGAACCCGAATGAGTTAAGTATGTGTGACCAACTTGATGTCTGCCTGTCTGTCAACAGGGCCAGACTTCAGGGGCATCTGATGCATAGCACAGGAATGTAAGCCATCAATCTCTGGTCCACCTAACTCTACAGCATTAGAGTTGTCATGGTTGCTCATCTGATCTTCCTCATATGATCTCCATCCACAGAGATGTCAGAAAAATCCTCCCCTGAGAGTGCAAGTTCATTACAAATGAATGATTATACAACAGAAGACAGATGGGAGATTTATATGGGCAAGCTGTTGAAAGGATAAAGTGACAGAAGAAGTTTATTGATTAATTAAAGAAGGAATCCGCTTCAGCTGATAGGTTAGAACATAGGTAGGTGGAGTAAACAAAATAGAATGCCGGGAGGAAGAGGTAGTGAGCTCAGAGAAGCCATGCTCCCCTCTCCCCGGCAGATGCCATAGCTCTGCTCTCTGAGGCAGATGTCGATGCAGACAGCCACCATGTCAAACATGCTGAATTTTTCCTGGTAAGTGCACCTCGTTATACTACACTGATTATTAGAAATGGGTTAAAATGCTGAATCTAATGGGCCAGCAGTGTTTAAAAGAATACAGATTTTGTGTATTTATTTCAGGCATAACCTTCATGCGTCCGTGGTGCCGGGGACACAGCCTCGCTGCTCAAATAACTACAGAATGGCTTGCAGCCTTGTGGACAACTGAATCCACTGAAAGCCTGAGAAAGCTTGGGAAAGAGTAAAGCATGTTTTCTTGGTAGCAGCGATTTCTCGGTCTGCTCTGCTTGCTAGAAGAAAGCAAGCGCTCTCATCTAAAAGAGGCTTGCTGACTCAGCTTCAGCTGCAAAACCCTGCAGCCCTTAAGAGGTCCTGCCACAAAACATTTAAATGATGTTGATAAAATCCAACTGAATGCTTGTATGTTTTCAGTAGTAGCAGGAAAAAAAACTGTGTTGTTTTAAAATGCCGGCTTTCTGGGCCATCCTGCCTGGGCAAACTCTGACTGTTTGAGGAAGGAGGGCCAGCTACAGAAAGAGGGCTTGAGTGTTGTCTGTTGCAGCCTCTTTAATGGCAAGGACCTTGAAGCAGTGTAGACTTGTGGCTCTGAATGCGGCTCTGTCCGGTACCTCAGCCACAAGGTTGGAATGGCAGAAAGCTAAGGAATGGGCTACATCTGGCCAGCAAAGCCACGGCTTTAGTCCTACTGAGATTGCTTGGTAAATGAAAGACTCATGTGGTCAGAAAAACAGAGAGAGAAATAGAGTAAAGAGAGATTCAAAGACAAAGAAAATTTTTAAATGATTTACAGTGTGTTAAAAATATGTGCAGGCTAAAATTTGAAGTTCTTAAAGTTAAAAAAAGGAAGAGAGTTGTTGGGTGTGGTAGTATACACCTGTAAACCCAACACATGGGAGGCAGAGGGAGATTGACCTCTGTACCTTCAAGGTGAGGTAGCACACGCCTTTAATCCCAGTGCCTTGAAGGCAGAGACAAACAGATCTTTGTGAGTTCAATGTGTAGTAGCATACACCTTTAATCCCAATGCCTGAAAGGCAGAGAGAGGCAGATCTCTGAGACTTCAAGGACAGACAGGTATACAGAGTTAGTTTTTCCAGGTCAAAGATACAGAGAACCTGTCTCAAAAGGCAAAAAATACAAAGGAAAAATAAACAAAATAGAGGTTAAATTGAAGCGCACAAAGATGGAAAATTCACAGCGAATTTTGATATTGTATGCTATTATGCTCTTTTTGAATCATTTGAATTTTGAGACAGTAGCAATAGCTGCTAAAAGATGTTTCTTTATAAAAGCTGCTGAAATAATCCAACATAGATATTTTGAAAATGCCTTGACTTTGAAATTTGGATCTAAGGACATGATGCTTTGGAAAGGAGTTTCTATTTTGTTTTCACAGAGGGTGATAGTCTGTGGATGCCTCTATCCTAATATGGTAGGATGGACCACGCCCTACTTAAAGGTTTCTGTTAACACCTTTAAAAAATTGCTTCGCTCAACTGCCAACTGAGACAAATCAATAATGATGCCACCATTCAGAAGGAAGCATTTTGGAGAGAAAAACCTGCACCCACGTTCCCAAATATGGCTTATAAATGTTCTTTTACATTTAAAGTGGGATGTGATATAGATATGAATATTTGCATTAGTATAGATTTTGCTTTACGGATAGAGATTTTAGGTCAATTTTGTTATATGTATATGCATTTTTGAACTTGATTAAGGTATTGTGATTGTGTAGTTCATTTAAAAATATAATGTATATAGGTTATTAATGGATAATCATTAATAATAGTCAAGTTTGTAGTCATGTTAGTTAGATTTTCTAGCTACATAGATATATATATTTCAGTTAGATAGGCATTATTCATATCTCTCTAGACTACAAAATAGGCTATTTAATGTTTTAGCACCTTAGGGTTTTTCATGACAGTGAGACACTCTACTCTTGGCAGCACATATCTACTTCAGGAAGAAGATGGGCATCAAAGAGGATCCTTATGGAGTTTGATAGCCATTTGGGGAAGAAATTGCTCTTGCCTGGATTGTTGCATAAACTGTACACAGAAAACACTCAGAGAGAGGACTACTGAACTTGCCTAAAGGTGATATGATCTTTTCATGTTCCTGATTCAGGAAATGGTCAGCAAAACATTCTTCAAGACAAGCCGATAGTGACTGCCTTTGAAATTTCCTGCTTCTTGGAAATGTCTGCTGGAAACTATGGGCCTGTAGGCTGAGGATGGAAACACCAACGGTACAGAGGAACTTTGGGTGACTGTCCAGGCAGCGAGATGTCTCTGTCATTTCTAGAGTTTGAAAACGGCTTACTTTTTGTTTGCTTAGGTAATACTGTATTTCTGGAGTCTCTGATGGAGTTGAAGAATAGATAGATAGTTATAGTTTTCCATTGTTATGATAATAGATAAAATAGATATACATATTGTAACTGTAATTCTTGCTTGATAACTGTTTTGTTATATGTAATTTTGCTATGTTAAAGTTAAAGATTCCATTCTTGTTTAAACAGAAATAGGAGTAATGATGGAGTATAGGTCATTGGTTAATTAAATAAAGAAACTGTTTGGCCTGAAAGGTTAGAACATAGGTGGGTGGAATAAACATAAGAGAATGCTGGGAGGAATAGGAATTGAGCTTAGAGATGCCATGCACCTCTCCCATGGGCAGAAATGGTAGCTCTGCACTCTGAGGCAGATGGCGATACAGCCAGCCACCAGGTCAGACATGCTAAATCTTTCCTTCTAAGCGCACCTCGTGCTGCAACATACATTATTAGACATGGGTTAAGAGGCTGAAAAGAATGGGGCAGGCAGTGTTGAAATGAATAGTTTTGTGTTGTTATTTCGGAGCATAACCTTACAAGGCGGCCCCATGGGGATGCAGCCCTGCTGCTCAAATTTCTACAATCAAGGGGGAAATGGAAGAAGGGAAGAAAGAAGAGAGAGACAAGGAAGAATGGATGAATTCAATCATTCATTGGAAAAATGAGTGAACCAATGAATGAGAAGACCTAGTAGGAAAAAATGTGCTGCATTCCCTCAGAGAGTCAGGTCAAATTAAGGATTGACAAGGTTTTCCACTAAGGAGGAGGCTTATTTCATTTTACCTTCTTTGTGCTCCAGGCCCACCCACAAGAGTGATGATGAGGACAGGGAGAAGAAGAGGAGAGGGTGTACCAGAATTCCCTGGTCCAATTTCTCACCCAAATTGTAGCCAAATCACCTGACCTGGGACAGCTGATCTACATGCTGGACCCTAACTCCCAGTTTGACAACTCTAACATTTTAACCAAGTTTGTGAAGATGAAGGAACCAAAAATAGCCCAGTTACAGGATGGCAGGGTCCTTACAGGATGGGAGTCAGACATCAGTACCATACTGGTATTTGGCGGTTTGATGGGTGTGTGGGGTCTTTGCCAGACTCCACCTAGCATCATGGATTCCATACTTTACTGATATTATGGAGTTCGGTGCATTCATCATATGTGTGCATGTCACACACTAGTGGGCATCATATGTACATGTTTATCCTGTGTGTGGGTGAGTGTGTTCATGAGTTTTATAGCCCAAGTACTACAGAACATGATCAATGAAAGGGAACACTGTTTTCCAGATATGGCAGGGCAATTATTTAAATGAACTGACAAGGGTTGGATGGCATGGATAAGACCTATGAGAGTTCAAGGCATAACGAATCCAGGCATGACAAAGTAGGTGGCAGACAGAATTCTGGCAAAACTAAGTAGGTAGCTTGATGTCCAACATACTGGAGAAGAGCAACTGAGCGGAGACACTTTTCACTAAGCAACATGCTCTAGTGGATATCAAACATCCTTTGACTTACATCCAGTACGAATTAAACCATTCATCAAATGAAACCTAATTTTCTCTGATTTTGAGTAGACATTTGTGTCCCTTCCTGATTAATCTACTCTTTATCCTCTTAAGTCCCAATACCTCACGCTGATATCGGTCACATCATTCCATTTGACATGGTTTTCCCTCAAGCTTCATACCGCCCCGAGATCATACAACTTTTTGTGCCCTCTCCACTGCTTCCTTGACAGCCATCTTGTCCTTTACCACACCACGCATCCCCAGTCCTTTACTCTCCAAGGGGAAAAGACCATAAATCCTGCTTTGTTTTGAGGCATGTATTTCTGTGATGCCCCATCCATCAAACACAATCCATCATTGACCAAATAACACAACATGTTATCAAATTTTTATTCTTTGAGAAAGAATAATCCATTGGAAAAGATGCCAGGATTCATAGAAGACCTGAGGTATCTCTGAAAAAACACATTCCCAAAGAGAGAATTAAGTCTGCCCCTCAAAATTTGAGAATTTCACTTTAATAGATCTTCACCAAATCATAGACATAGATATGGAAGTCATTATCAAACTTGATGAAATACACAGAAGGTTTGTTGGGAACTTGGCAAATAATTTTACCTATCTCTTGGGTTCCATCTTTTTTGTTGTACTGCACTCTTTTGCCCTCCAAGGAATCCCTGCCTAATTCCAAAGTCACCTCTACTTGAGGACATTCAGGCGTGATGTGGAGGTTGCCTTCAATGGAATCATCATGATGGTGGTAAAGGTACAGGACCGGATCATTCTCGTTGACAATGTAGAAACAGGTCGTTATGGTCTGCACCTCATCTGGGACCACGCCACTCCACTCTTCCTTAGAGCCTGGCATGATGTGGAGGTTGCCTTCCAGGTAGTCATCCAGGAGGTGGTAAATGTACAAGACCGGATCTTTCTTGTAGGTAATATAAAACCAGGTCTTCATGATTGGCACCTCTTCTAGGACCATCCCGTTCCAGTCATTCTTAGAGCCATTTGTGCCCATGAATGTATGTTTCACTGCTCTGCCAACTATGGTGTTTGAGAGATGAGTGTCTGTCACCTGAGGAAATGGCACATTATTAGGCAGGATCTTCAGGTTTAAAATCCTTTCATCACTATGAAGCTCCAAGCCATAGACACAATCAATCCCATCATATTTCAACAAATAGAGAGAGGGATATGTTGGCAGTTGATCTAGAATGATGGCTTTCCAATGGGTGACTGGTTCATTGGCTTCCTTCCAGCCATGAGAAATTCTGCGGCCAACAATATTCTCCAGGGCCTCAGAAGGCCTACTAAGTTTTTGCTTCTGGAGCGATGGCTCATTCTTCTTCTGGAGATGTGGCATGCAACTCATACTAAGAGGCATCTTCATCATGGCGGGAGACTTTCTGAGATAGGCCACAGCACTCCTGTTCCACTGTCTATTGGCTCTGTTTCTGTGCTTGGGCTTCATAGCTGCCAATCTCTGCATAGGAAGAACTCTTCAGTTTAAATCAGACACAATGTGGTTTCCTCCACCATAAGTGCCTGCAAGGATAAGAAGGAGAGGATGTGAGGTCAAGGCTCGTTTTAGGAATAACTTTGGAGCAGGTGAAAAAGGCAGGGCTGAATACATTTGCATACCTAAATGGAATATGTTCTTAAGAAATTAATAGGAAAATTATCAAACTCTTGTCTACAGCTCAGTATATGTGTATCAGAGACATATTCCTGCTGCAAAATGCAATTGACCTCTACTGAGAAACCTACTTCCTGACTTACTATATCAATGAGAGACGAAGCTATGCCTATACCTAAAGTGAGAAAGAAATATCTGAACAGATGGCAAAGAATTCAAAGAACAGCCACTCCTCTCCTTACCACTCAAGCTACTGGTTAGTTGGCTGATCTATAACCACCTGCCCAAGGTCATGGCACTCCAGTCCACTGGCTCTCTCTATTGTGTCTCCTGATCCAGATCCAGGTTGATTACATAAAGATATTCTGTATCTTCATTAGAGAAGTGAGTACTGTGAGTCAAACTGCCAAAAGAAAGAAACATTAATCTGTGCAACAGCACCTATTAGAAATAATTATCTTTTAAAACACATATGGACAAAGAGGATCTTTGCCATTTAAGTGGACTGAGGAATTGGACATTTTTAGCAAAGATAGAGTGGGGAGAATACCTGACATTAACCATCCCCCAGCTATCAAATATAGGAGCTGTTAACGACATAAATTTTGGACCCAGAGCAGATTTGAAAGAAACCTTTCTTTGACTACAGAGGTCCTAGTTGCTTCCTAAACATATTTACCAAAAGAAAATATCTTGGCTCTCTAGATTCCAACTTCTGGAAATTCGGTTGAACAGTTGTGGAGCCCAAGAGCTGAACTGACCTCCTCAGCCACCGTGAACATAGTAAGCCCACCTTCACAGAAGACTAGTGCTTCATGTGGAACAGAGTTGTCACCCCCAACCAAAGCTTTGTGACATCATCAAGGCTCTTCTTATGTCATAAAACTCCTCCTAGCCATGTTTCTTCCCTACTAACCCCCAGAAATATCCAGCATACAGGTCCTAAAATGCTGCTCATACAGCCCCATGAAGACCCAAAATAAAAACCCCAATCTTCTTCCCAGTAACTTGAGTCATATTTTCCAAGCAACTCAACCCCTTTATGTGTTTTTTTTTTCTGTAAAATAATTTTTGGTCTGAATCAACAACTCACGTGAATGTTTTTTTTTTTTCCTAGCTCCAATGTCCTCATTGGTTATTTTCTATTGATTTTTCCATTACTTCATAATAATAATTATCAAACTTTCCACTTCTCTTCCTCCTCCCACAGTCTTCTTGCTCCGCAAATAAACCTCTCCACTCAAACACCAGTCGAAATAGAGGACAGGGTACTTTGAGCTGTGGGAAGTCCAAGCCCACCCTTCATCCATCCAGATTTAGCAAGGTATGCATCCACAGAAAATATGATCACAAAAAGCCAGTGTATGATATGTAGACAATTGCAAGTGCCATTATCTTTGGCTTCTCCGTCTGCCCCAATTGTCAGCCACATTCAGAGCTTCCAGTTTGATCCCATGTTCTATCATTCCCAGGTCACTGGATTAGTTGAAATCCCCTTAGTTCAGGCACAGTGTCTCATAGTGTGGACCAAGCCCTTATATTCCTGACATCCTTGCTCTTTTTCTCCATCCATCTGCTTTTCCACTGGAGCTTGGAAGCTCCATCTAGTTTTCTGATTTTGACCCTGACTTGATCTCCATCATTTGCCAAACAAAAGTTCCATAGTGGTTTTCAAGATAGTCAGTCATCAGTCTGACTATGGGACAAGGCACACATAGTTCCTAGGGACATGTCACAGTGCGGTCAACTTCTCCTCCCTGCTTAAGTACCTAGAGGGTCACCCTATGGCCTTCTGAGAACCACTCGAGAGATATCGATCTTGACATCCCCAGAATGGCCCCATAAATTGAGATATCATCAGTGTATGTGCATTAACTTGTGTGTGTGTGTGTGTGTGTGTATTTAAATCACAATAACAAATGGATTGTAATATTGAAGATTCTTCTCATCTTGAGAAGAGTATTTGCTACAGAAACACTCTCACAGTAATAGTGAGAGTGTAAACTATCTAAGAAAGGAGAAATAACTGGAGGAATCCCCCAGGAGCTAGGCTCAGTGTCCCAGGAATTACGCCCAAGGAAAGTCAATGAACTCAGTGATGGAAGATAAAACCCAGCCTAAATAAAATCCTAAATCATTTAGGTGGAACATGAGATACTCTTACAACACTTACAAGAGGTCTAAAATGCCTGGACTGGAACATAAGGGGAACACAAGGACGTGGAGCTGAGAGTGCATGGCAAAACTGATTGGATCTGGCAAAAATTATGTAAGCATATCAAGGAAATCACCAGTGGGACAAAACCCTAAGAAATCTGTATGACAACATATCATGTTGAACATAATGAGATTTATAGACAAAGGAAAGATCTCAATTATGTCACTGTCACACAGGTGATGATGAACCAGTTCCATCGTAGAGTGACTCCCAGTTGTGTTTAAGATAACCTGTCAATTCTGTCTAGTCAGTTACAGGGAAATTTGCATTAATTGCACAGATTAACTATCAGCATCATTTACTGCACAATCAAAGGCAAGGCAAAGAAATCATAGACATGTTGTTGAATGCTGATGATGTTATTGGGAGTTTTGATGGGTTTTTTTCTTAAAGGGAAATCATCGGTGACTCTCACGCATGAAGCAGATCCTTTCTCTGTGATGTTTCCTGAATAGCCACTGTGATACCAGCCCATTGAGTTGTGGTATCTCTCTTTTTTAAAAAGCAACTTCTACCTTCAGCTTGATCTCTTGCTTGAGCTTCCCTTCCGGCTACTAGGCTCCTTTTCTGATCCTGCAGAGGGCTTTTGTAAGGGATTGTGATCTCTAAGTTTTTCCCCTTTCAAGAACTAATCATTCTATTAATCACAATTCTAAACTGCTGTGGGAGTTTGTTTGTGACTTATGCCTTCACATGTGATACAAGCGACCTGTGTGTATAGGGTCTTCTCTCTGTTCATGTGGGGAAGGCATGGCAGCAGGAGTAGATGGCTGCTCATTCTCTGTAAGGAAATCAGTAAACAGTGGGCACCAAGTACAAGGATGTCCTGAAATATTAAGTCTTGTCCTTTCAAGGCACCAAAGCCTCCAGCTAGGTTCAGGGTCACGACAATCTCCAAAACCCACCGAGCATGAAGTATTCAGAACCAGAAGCCTGTGTGTGCCATATCACATAAATTCATCGTGAGTACACCAATCTGGTTTTTTTTTAATTCTAAATTATTTTGTCCCATCAGAACAATCTATATTACCAATTAACCAAATTTGCTGCATCTTTGGTGTCCTAGAATTGCTTTAAATTGTTGCTGGGACAGTCTTACAAACCTTCCTGTGCTGTTATGAGACCTTAAGGGGACAGCACTTATTTCAGAAATCAAAGGCAGTTGGGTTCAATCCTATGGTTAGTTGTTAGCTAGACACTGGCAGGATGGATTTGACTAAGAAAGGGAGACAGCATACATGGAGGCAGGTAACCTTTACTTTGCAAATGACCCATTTTGAGGCCTTACTTCAGGCTCTTCTCTTCTCCTAATCTTGGTTTTTTTATTAGTTTAGGAGAAGAATTAAAACTCCATTTACAGTATCTGTGAACCCGAATGAGTTAAGTATGTGTGACCAACTTGATGTCTGCCTGTCTGTCAACAGGGCCAGAGTTCAGGGGCATCTGATGCATAGCACAGGAATGTCAGCCATCAATCTCTGGTCCACCTAACTCTACAGCATTAGAGTTGTCATGGTTGTTCATCTGATCTTCCTCATATGATCTCCATCCACAGAGATGTCAGAAAAATCCTCCCCTGAGAGTGCAAGTTCTTTACAAATGAAAGATTATACAACAGAAGACAGATGGGAGATTTATATGGGCAAGCTGTTGAAAGGATAAAGTGACAGAAGAAGTTTATTGATTAATTAAACAAAGAATCCGCATCAGCTGATAGGTTAGAACATAGGTAGGTGGAGTAAACAAAATAGAATGCCGGGAGGTAGAGGTAGTGAGCTCAGAGAAGCCATGCTCCCCTCTCCCCGGCAGATGCCATAGCTCTGCTCTCTGAGGCAGATGTCGATGCAGCCAGCCACCATGTCAGACATGCTGAATTTTTCCTGGTAAGTGCAACTCGTTATACTACACTGATTATTAGAAATGGGTTAAAATGCTGAATCTAATGGGCCAGCAGTGTTTAAAAGAATACAGATTTTGTGTATTTATTTCAGGCATAACCTTCATGCGGCCGTGGTGCTGGGGACACAGCCTCGCTGCTCAAATAACTACAGAATGTCTTGCAGCCTTGTGGACAACTGAATCCACTGAAAGCCTGAGAAAGCTTGGGAAAGAGTAAAGCATGTTTTCTTGGTAGCAGCGATTTCTCGGTCTGCTCTGCTTGCTAGAAGAAAGCAAGGGCTCTCATCTAAAAGAGGCTTGCTGACTCAGCTTCAGCTGCAAAACCCTGCAGCCCTTAAGAGGTCCTGCCACAAAACATTTAAAAGATGTTGATAAAATCCAACTGAATGCTTGTATGTTTTCAGCAATAGCAGGAAAAAAAACTGTGTTGTTTTAAAATGCCGGGTTTCTGGGCCATCCTGCCTGGGCAAACTCTGACTGTTTGAGGAAGGAGGGCCAGCTACAGAAAGAGGGCTTGAGTGTTGTCTGTTGCAGCCTCTTTGATGGCAAGGACCTTGAAACACTGTAGTCTTGTGGCTCTGAATGCGGCTCTGTTAGGTACCTCAGCCACAAGGTTGAAATGACAGAAAGCTAAGGAATGGGCTACAATTGGCCAGCAAAGCCACGGCTTTAGTCCTACAGAGATTGCTTGGTAAATGAAAAACTCATGTGGTCAGAAAAACAGAGAGAGAAATAGAGTAAAGAGAGATTCAAAGACACAGAAAATATTTAAATGATTTACAGTGTGTTAAAAATATGTGCAGGCTAAAATTTGAAGTTCTTAAGGTTAAAAAAAAAGGAAGAGAGTTGTTGGGTGTGGTAGTACACACCTGTAAACCCAACACATGGGAGGCAGAGGGAGATTGACCTCTGTACCTTCAAGGTGAGGTACCACACGCCTTTAATCCCAGTGCCTTGAAGGCAGAGACAAACAGATCTTTGTGAGTTCAATGTGTAGTAGCATACACCTTTAATCCCAATGCCTGAAAGGCAGAGAGAGGCAGATCTCTGAGACTTCAAGGACAGACAGGTATACAGAGTTATTCCAGGTCAAAGATACAGAGAACCTGTCTCAAAAGGCAAAAAATAAAAAAGGAAAAATAAACAAAATAGAGGTAAATTGAAGCGCACAAAGATGGAAAATTCACAGCGAATTTTGATATTGTATGCTATTATGCTCTTTTTGAATCATTTGAATTTTGAGGCAGTAGCAATAGCTGCTAAAAGATGTTTCTTTATAAAAGCTGCTGAAATAATCCAACATAGATATTTTGAAAATGCCTTGACTTTGAAATTTGGATCTAAGGACATGATGCTTTGGAAAGGAGTTTCTATTTTGTTTTCACAGAGGGTGATAGTCTGTGGATGCCTCTATCCTAATATGGTAGGATGGACCATGCCCTACTTAAAGGTTGCTGTGAACACCTTTAAAAAATTGCTTCGCTCAACTGCCAACTGAGACAAATCAATAATGATGCCACCATTCAGCAGGAAGCATTTTGGAGAGAAAAAACTGCACCCACATTCCCCAATATGGCTTATAAACGTTCTTTTACATTTAAAGTGGGATGTGATATAGATATGAATATTTGCGTTAATATAGATTTTGCTTTACTGATAGAGATTTTAGGTCAATTTTGTTATATGTATATGCACTTTTGATCTTAATTAAGGTATTGTGATTGTGTAGTTCATTTAAAAATATAATGTATATAGGTTATTAATGGATAATCATTAATAATAGTCAAGTTTGTAGTCATGTTAGTTAGATTTTCTAGCTACATAGATATATATATATTTCAGTTAGATAGGCATTATTCATATCTCTCTAGACTACAAAATAGGCTATTTAATGTTTTAGCACCTTAGGGTTTTTCATGACAGTGAGACACTCTACTCTTGGCAGCACATATCTACTTCAGGAAGAAGATGGGCATCACAGAGGATCCTTATGGATTTTGATAGCCATTTGGGGAAGAAACTGCTCTTGCCTGGATTGTTGCATAAACTGTACACAGAAAACACTCAGAGAGAGGACTACTGAACTTGCCTAAAGGTGAGATGATCTTTTCGTGTTCCTGATTCAGGAAAGGGTCAGCAAAACATTCTTCAAGACAAGCCGATAGTGACTGCCTTTGAAATTTCCTGCTTCATGGAAATGTCTGCTGGAAACTATGGGCCTGTAGGCTGAGGATGGAAACACCAACGGTACAGAGGAACTTTGGGTGACTGTCCAGGCAGCGAGATGTCTCTGTCATTTCTAGAGTTTGAAAATGGCTTACTTTTTGTTTGCTTAGGTAATACTGTATTATTCTGGAGTCTCTGATGGAGTTGAAGAATAGATAGATAGTTATAGTTTTCCATTGTTATGATAAAAGATAAAATAGATATAAATATTGTAACTGTAATTCTTGCTTGATAACTGTTTTGTTATATGTAATTTTGCTATGTTAAAGTTAAAGATTCCGTTCATGTTTAAACAGAAATAGGAGTAATGATGGAGTATAGGTCATTGGTTAATTAAATAAAGAAACTGTTTGGCCTGAAAGGTTAGAACATAGGTGGGTGGAATAAACATAAGAGAATGCTGGGAGGAATAGGAATTGAGCTTAGAGATGCCATGCACCTCTCCCATGGGCAGAAATGGTAGCTCTGCACTCTGAGGCAGATGGCAATAGAGCCAGCCACCAGGTCAGACATGCTAAATCTTTCCTTCTAAGCACACCTCATGCTGCAACATACATTATTAGAAATGGGTTAAGAGGCTGAAAATAATGGGGCAGGCAGCGTTGAAATGAATAGTTTTGTGTTGTTATTTCGGAGCATAACCTTACAAGGCGGCCCCATGGGACTGCAGCCCTGCTGCTCAAATTTCTACAATCAAGGGGGAAATGGAAGAAGGGAAGAAAGAAGAGAGAGACAAGGAAGAATGGATGGATTCAATCATTCATTGGAAAAATGAGTGAACCAATGAATGAGGAGTCCTAGTAGGAAAAAATGTGCTGCATTCCCTCAGAGAGTCAGGTCAAATTAAGTATTGACAACGTTTTCCACTAAGGAGGAGGCTTATTCCATTTTACCTTCTTTGTGCTCCAGGCCCACCCACAAGAGTGATGATGAAGACAGGGAGAAGAAGAGGAGAGGGTGTACCAGAATTCCCTGGTACAATTTCTAACCCAAATTGTAGCCAAATCACCTGACCTGGGACAGCTGATCTACATGCTGGACCCTAACTCCCAGTTTGACAACTCTAACATTTTAACCAAGTTTGTGAAGATGAAGGAACCAAAAATAGCCCAGTTACAGGATGGCAGGTTCCTTACAGGATGGGAGTCAGACATCAGTACCATACTGGTATTTGGCGGTTTGATGGGTGTGTGGGGTCTTTGCCAGACTCCACCTAGCATCATGGATTCCATACTTTACTGATATTATGGAGTTCGGTGCATTCATCATATGTGTGCATGTCACACACTAGTGGGCATCATATGTACATGTTTATCCTGTGTGTGGGTGAGTGTGTTCATGAGTTTTATAGCCCAAGTACTACAGAACATGATCAATGAAAGGGAACACTGTTTTCCAGATATGGCAGGGCAATTATTTAAATGAACTGACAAGGGTTGGATGGCATGAATAAGACCTATGAGAGTTCAAGGCATAACGAATCCAGGCATGACAAAGTAGGTGGCAGACAGAATTCTGGCAAAACTAAGTAGGTAGCTTGATGTCCAACTTACTGGAGAAGAGCAACTGAGCGGAGACACTTTTCACTAAGCAACATGCTCTAGTGGATATCAAACATCCTTTGACTTACATCCAGTACGAATTAAACCATTCATCAAATGAAACCTAATTTTCTCTGATTTTGAGTAGACATTTGTGTCCCTTCCTGATTAATCTACTCTTTATCCTCTTAAGTCCCAATACCTCACGCTGATATCGGTCACATCATTCCATTTGACATGGTTTTCCCTCAAGCTTCATACCGCCCCGAGATCATACAACTTTTTGTGCCCTCTCCACTGCTTCCTTGACAGCCATCTTGTCCTTTACCACACCACGCATCCCCAGTCCTTTACTCTCCAAGGGGAAAAGACCATAAATCCTGCTTTGTTTTGAGGCATGTATTTCTGTGATGCCCCATCCATCAAACACAATCCATCATTGACCAAATAACACAACATGTTAACAAATTTTTATTCTTTGAGAAAGAATAATCCATTGGAAAAGATACCAGGATTCATAGAAGACCTGAGGTATCTCTGAAAAAACACATTCCCAAAGAGAGAATTAAGTCTGCCCCTCAAAATTTGAGAATTTCACTTTAATAGATCTTCACCAAATCATAGACATAGATATGGAAGTCATTATCAAACTTGATGAAATACACAGAAGGTTTGTTGGGAACTTGGCAAATAATTTTACCTATCTCTTGGGTTCCATCTTTTTTGTTGTACTGCACTCTTTTGCCCTCCAAGGAATCCCTGCCTAATTCCAAAGTCACCTCTACTTGAGGACATTCAGGCGTGATGTGGAGGTTGCCTTCAATGGAATCATCATGATGGTGGTAAAGGTACAGGACCGGATCATTCTCGTTGACAATGTAGAAACAGGTCGTTATGGTCTGCACCTCATCTGGGACCACGCCACTCCACTCTTCCTTAGAGCCTGGCATGATGTGGAGGTTGCCTTCCAGGTAGTCATCCAGGAGGTGGTAAATGTACAAGACCGGATCTTTCTTGTAGGTAATATAAAACCAGGTCTTCATGATTGGCACCTCTTCTAGGACCATCCCGTTCCAGTCATTCTTAGAGCCATTTGTGCCCATGAATGTATGTTTCACTGCTCTGCCAACTATGGTGTTTGAGAGATGAGTGTCTGTCACCTGAGGAAATGGCACATTATTAGGCAGGATCTTCAGGTTTAAAATCCTTTCATCACTATGAAGCTCCAAGCCATAGACACAATCAATCCCATCATATTTCAACAAATAGAGAGAGGGATATGTTGGCAGTTGATCTAGAATGATGGCTTTCCAATGGGTGACTGGTTCATTGGCTTCCTTCCAGCCATGAGAAATTCTGCGGCCAACAATATTCTCCAGGGCCTCAGAAGGCCTACTAAGTTTTTGCTTCTGGAGCGATGGCTCATTCTTCTTCTGGAGATGTGGCATGCAACTCATACTAAGAGGCATCTTCATCATGGCGGGAGACTTTCTGAGATAGGCCACAGCACTCCTGTTCCACTGTCTCTTGGCTCTGTTTCTGTGCTTGGGCTTCATAGCTGCCAATCTCTGCATAGGAAGATCTCTTCAGTTTAAATCAGACACAATGTGGTTTCCTCCACCATAAGTGCCTGCAAGGATAAGAAGGAGAGGATGTGAGGTCAAGGCTCGTTTTAGGAATAACTTTGGAGCAGGTGAAAAAGGCAGGGCTGAATACATTTGCATACCTAAATGGAATATGTTCTTAAGAAATTAATAGGAAAATTATCAAACTCTTGTCTACAGCTCAGTATATGTGTATCAGAGACATATTCCTGCTGCAAAATGCAATTGACCTCTACTGAGAAACCTACTTCCTGACTTACTATATCAATGAGAGACGAAGCTATGCCTATACCTAAAGTGAGAAAGAAATATCTGAACAGATGGCAAAGAATTCAAAGAACAGCCACTCCTCTCCTTACCACTCAAGCTACTGGTTAGTTGGCTGATCTATAACCACCTGCCCAAGGTCATGGCACTCCAGTCCACTGGCTCTCTCTATTGTGTCTCCTGATCCAGATCCAGGTTGATTACATAAAGATATTCTGTATCTTCATTAGAGAAGTGAGTACTGTGAGTCAAACTGCCAAAAGAAAGAAACATTAATCTGTGCAACAGCACCTCTTAGAAATAATTATCTTTTAAAACACATATGGACAAAGAGGATCTTTGCCATTTAAGTGGACTGAGGAATTGGACATTTTTAGCAAAGATAGAGTGGGGAGAATACCTGACATTAACCATCCCCCAGCTATCAAATATAGGAGCTGTTAACGACATAAATTTTGGACCCAGAGCAGATTTGAAAGAAACCTTTCTTTGACTACAGAGGTCCTAGTTGCTTCCTAAACATATTTACCAAAAGAAAATATCTTGGCTCTCTAGATTCCAACTTCTGGAAATTCGGTTGAACAGTTGTGGAGCCCAAGAGCTGAACTGACCTCCTCAGCCACCGTGAAGATAGTAAGCCCACCTTCACAGAAGACTAGTGCTTCATGTGGAACAGAGTTGTCACCCCCAACCAAAGCTTTGTGACATCATCAAGGCTCTTCTTATGTCATAAAACTCCTCCTAGCCATGTTTCTTCCCTACTAACCCCCAGAAATATCCAGCATACAGGTCCTAAAATGCTGCTCATACAGCCCCATGAAGACCCAAAATAAAAACCCCAATCTTCTTCCCAGTAACTTGAGTCATATTTTCCAAGCAACTCAACCCCTTTATGTGTTTTTTTTTTCTGTAAAATAATTTTTGGTCTGAATCAACAACTCACGTGAATGTTTTTTTTTTTCCTAGCTCCAATGTCCTCATTGGTTATTTTCTATTGATTTTTCCATTACTTCATAATAATAATTATCAAACTTTCCACTTCTCTTCCTCCTCCCACAGTCTTCTTGCTCCGCAAATAAACCTCTCCACTCAAACACCAGTCGAAATAGAGGACAGGGTACTTTGAGCTGTGGGAAGTCCAAGCCCACCCTTCATCCATCCAGATTTAGCAAGGTATGCATCCACAGAAAATATGATCACAAAAAGCCAGTGTATGATATGTAGACAATTGCAAGTGCCATTATCTTTGGCTTCTCCGTCTGCCCCAATTGTCAGCCACATTCAGAGCTTCCAGTTTGATCCCATGTTCTATCATTCCCAGGTCACTGGATTAGTTGAAATCCCCTTAGTTCAGGCACAGTGTCTCATAGTGTGGACCAAGCCCTTATATTCCTGACATCCTTGCTCTTTTTCTCCATCCATCTGCTTTTCCACTGGAGCTTGGAAGCTCCATCTAGTTTTCTGATTTTGACCCTGACTTGATCTCCATCATTTGCCAAACAAAAGTTCCATAGTGGTTTTCAAGATAGTCAGTCATCAGTCTGACTATGGGACAAGGCACACATAGTTCCTAGGGACATGTCACAGTGCGGTCAACTTCTCCTCCCTGCTTAAGTACCTAGAGGGTCACCCTATGGCCTTCTGAGAACCACTCGAGAGATATCGATCTTGACATCCCCAGAATGGCCCCATAAATTGAGATATCATCAGTGTATGTGCATTAACTTGTGTGTGTGTGTGTGTGTGTGTGTATTTAAATCACAATAACAAATGGATTGTAATATTGAAGATTCTTCTCATCTTGAGAAGAGTATTTGCTACAGAAACACTCTCACAGTAATAGTGAGAGTGTAAACTATCTAAGAAAGGAGAAATAACTGGAGGAATCCCCCAGGAGCTAGGCTCAGTGTCCCAGGAATTACGCCCAAGGAAAGTCAATGAACTCAGTGATGGAAGATAAAACCCAGCCTAAATAAAATCCTAAATCATTTAGGTGGAACATGAGATACTCTTACAACACTTACAAGAGGTCTAAAATGCCTGGACTGGAACATAAGGGGAACACAAGGACGTGGAGCTGAGAGTGCATGGCAAAACTGATTGGATCTGGCAAAAATTATGTAAGCATACCAAGGAAACCACCAGTGGGACAAAACCCTAAGAAATCTGTATGACAACATATCATGTTGAACATAATGAGATTTATAGACAAAGGAAAGATCTCAATTATGTCACTGTCACACAGGTGATGATGAACCAGTTCCATCGTAGAGTGACTCCCAGTTGTGTTTAAGATAACCTGTCAATTCTGTCTAGTCAGTTACAGGGAAATTTGCATTAATTGCACAGATTAACTATCAGCATCATTTACTGCACAATCAAAGGCAAGGCAAAGAAATCATAGACATGTTGTTGAATGCTGATGATGTTATTGGGAGTTTTGATGGGTTTTTTTCTTAAAGGGAAATCATCGGTGACTCTCACGCATGAAGCAGATCCTTTCTCTGTGATGTTTCCTGAATAGCCACTGAGATACCAGCCCATTGAGTTGTGGTATCTCTCTTTTTTAAAAAGCAACTTCTACCTTCAGCTTGATCTCTTGCTTGAGCTTCCCTTCCGGCTACTAGGCTCCTTTTCTGATCCTGCAGAGGGCTTTTGTAAGGGATTGTGATCTCTAAGTTTTTCCCCTTTCAAGAACTAATCATTCTATTAATCACAATTCTAAACTGCTGTGGGAGTTTGTTTGTGACTTATGCCTTCACATGTGATACAAGCGACCTGTGTGTATAGGGTCTTCTCTCTGTTCATGTGGGGAAGGCATGGCAGCAGGAGTAGATGGCTGCTCATTCTCTGTAAGGAAATCAGTAAACAGTGGGCACCAAGTACAAGGATGTCCTGAAATATTAAGTCTTGTCCTTTCAAGGCACCAAAGCCTCCAGCTAGGTTCAGGGTCACGACAATCTCCAAAACACACCGAGCATGAAGTATTCAGAACCAGAAGCCTGTGTGTGCCATATCACATAAATTCATCGTGAGTACACCAATCTGGTTTTTTTTTAATTCTAAATTATTTTGTCCCATCAGAACAATCTATATTACCAATTAACCAAATTTGCTGCATCTTTGGTGTCCTAGAATTGCTTTAAATTGTTGCTGGGACAGTCTTACAAACCTTCCTGTGCTGTTATGAGACCTTAAGGGGACAGCACTTATTTCAGAAATCAAAGGCAGTTGGGTTCCATCCTATGGTTAGTTGTTAGCTAGACACTGGAAGGATGGATTTGACTAAGAAAGGGAGACAGCATACATGGAGGCAGGTAACCTTTACTTTGCAAATGACCCATTTTGAGGCCTTACTTCAGGCTCTTCTCTTCTCCTAATCTTGGTTTTTTTATTAGTTTAGGAGAAGAATTAAAACTCCATTTACAGTATCTGTGAACCCGAATGAGTTAAGTATGTGTGACCAACTTGATGTCTGCCTGTCTGTCAACAGGGCCAGAGTTCAGGGGCATCTGATGCATAGCACAGGAATGTCAGCCATCAATCTCTGGTCCACCTAACTCTACAGCATTAGAGTTGTCATGGTTGTTCATCTGATCTTCCTCATATGATCTCCATCCACAGAGATGTCAGAAAAATCCTCCCCTGAGAGTGCAAGTTCTTTACAAATGAAAGATTATACAACAGAAGACAGATGGGAGATTTATATGGGCAAGCTGTTGAAAGGATAAAGTGACAGAAGAAGTTTATTGATTAATTAAACAAAGAATCCGCATCAGCTGATAGGTTAGAACATAGGTAGGTGGAGTAAACAAAATAGAATGCCGGGAGGTAGAGGTAGTGAGCTCAGAGAAGCCATGCTCCCCTCTCCCCGGCAGATGCCATAGCTCTGCTCTCTGAGGCAGATGTCGATGCAGCCAGCCACCATGTCAGACATGCTGAATTTTTCCTGGTAAGTGCAACTCGTTATACTACACTGATTATTAGAAATGGGTTAAAATGCTGAATCTAATGGGCCAGCAGTGTTTAAAAGAATACAGATTTTGTGTATTTATTTCAGGCATAACCTTCATGCGGCCGTGGTGCTGGGGACACAGCCTCGCTGCTCAAATAACTACAGAATGTCTTGCAGCCTTGTGGACAACTGAATCCACTGAAAGCCTGAGAAAGCTTGGGAAAGAGTAAAGCATGTTTTCTTGGTAGCAGCGATTTCTCGGTCTGCTCTGCTTGCTAGAAGAAAGCAAGGGCTCTCATCTAAAAGAGGCTTGCTGACTCAGCTTCAGCTGCAAAACCCTGCAGCCCTTAAGAGGTCCTGCCACAAAACATTTAAAAGATGTTGATAAAAGCCAACTGAATGCTTATATGTTTTCAGCAATAGCAGGAAAAAAAACTGTGTTGTTTTAAAATGCCGGGTTTCTGGGCCATCCTGCCTGGGCAAACTCTGACTGTTTGAGGAAGGAGGGCCAGCTACAGAAAGAGGGCTTGAGTGTTGTCTGTTGCAGCCTCTTTGATGGCAAGGACCTTGAAACACTGTAGTCTTGTGGCTCTGAATGCGGCTCTGTTAGGTACCTCAGCCACAAGGTTGAAATGACAGAAAGCTAAGGAATGGGCTACAATTGGCCAGCAAAGCCACGGCTTTAGTCCTACAGAGATTGCTTGGTAAATGAAAAACTAATGTGGTCAGAAAAACAGAGAGAGAAATAGAGTAAAGAGAGATTCAAAGACACAGAAAATATTTAAATGATTTACAGTGTGTTAAAAATATGTGCAGGCTAAAATTTGAAGTTCTTAAGGTTAAAAAAAAAGGAAGAGAGTTGTTGGGTGTGGTAGTACACACCTGTAAACCCAACACATGGGAGGCAGAGGGAGATTGACCTCTGTACCTTCAAGGTGAGGTACCACACGCCTTTAATCCCAGTGCCTTGAAGGCAGAGACAAACAGATC
Organism: Microtus pennsylvanicus; assembly: GCF_037038515.1. Classification (NCBI taxonomy): domain Eukaryota; kingdom Metazoa; phylum Chordata; class Mammalia; order Rodentia; family Cricetidae; genus Microtus; species Microtus pennsylvanicus. The sequence continues at coordinate 16,106,029 of NC_134602.1, forward strand.
TTTGTGAGTTCAATGTGTAGTAGCATACACCTTTAATCCCAATGCCTGAAAGGCAGAGAGAGGCAGATCTCTGAGACTTCAAGGACAGACAGGTATACAGAGTTATTCCAGGTCAAAGATACAGAGAACCTGTCTCAAAAGGCAAAAAATAAAAAAGGAAAAATAAACAAAATAGAGGTAAATTGAAGCGCACAAAGATGGAAAATTCACAGCGAATTTTGATATTGTATGCTATTATGCTCTTTTTGAATCATTTGAATTTTGAGGCAGTAGCAATAGCTGCTAAAAGATGTTTCTTTATAAAAGCTGCTGAAATAATCCAACATAGATATTTTGAAAATGCCTTGACTTTGAAATTTGGATCTAAGGACATGATGCTTTGGAAAGGAGTTTCTATTTTGTTTTCACAGAGGGTGATAGTCTGTGGATGCCTCTATCCTAATATGGTAGGATGGACCATGCCCTACTTAAAGGTTGCTGTGAACACCTTTAAAAAATTGCTTCGCTCAACTGCCAACTGAGACAAATCAATAATGATGCCACCATTCAGCAGGAAGCATTTTGGAGAGAAAAAACTGCACCCACGTTCCCCAATATGGCTTATAAACGTTCTTTTACATTTAAAGTGGGATGTGATATAGATATGAATATTTGCATTAATATAGATTTTGCTTTACTGATAGAGATTTTAGGTCAATTTTGTTATATGTATATGCATTTTTGATCTTAATTAAGGTATTGTGATTGTGTAGTTCATTTAAAAATATAATGTATATAGGTTATTAATGGATAATCATTAATAATAGTCAAGTTTGTAGTCATGTTAGTTAGATTTTCTAGCTACATAGATATATATATATATTTCAGTTAGATAGGCATTATTCATATCTCTCTAGACTACAAAATAGGCTATTTAATGTTTTAGTACCTTAGGGTTTTTCATGACAGTGAGACACTCTACTCTTGGCAGCACATATCTACTTCAGGAAGAAGATGGGCATCAAAGAGGATCCTTATGGAGTTTGATAGCCATTTGGGGAAGAAACTGCTCTTGCCTGGATTGTTGCATAAACTGTACACAGAAAACACTCAGAGAGAGGACTACTGAACTTGCCTAAAGGTGAGATGATCTTTTCGTGTTCCTGATTCAGGAAAGGGTCAGCAAAACATTCTTCAAGACAAGCAGATAGTGACTGCCTTTGAAATTTCCTGCTTCATGGAAATGTCTGCTGGAAACTATGGGCCTGTAGGCTGAGGATGGAAACACCAACGGTACAGAGGAACTTTGGGTGACTGTCCAGGCAGCGAGATGTCTCTGTCATTTCTAGCGTTTGAAAATGGCTTACTTTTTGTTTGCTTAGGTAATACTGTATTATTCTGGAGTCTCTGATGGAGTTGAAGAATAGATAGATAGTTATAGTTTTCCATTGTTATGATAAAAGATAAAATAGATATAAATATTGTAACTGTAATTCTTGCTTGATAACTGTTTTGTTATATGTAATTTTGCTATGTTAAAGTTAAAGATTCCGTTCATGTTTAAACAGAAATAGGAGTAATGATGGAGTATAGGTCATTGGTTAATTAAATAAAGAAACTGTTTGGCCTGAAAGGTTAGAACATAGGTGGGTGGAATAAACATAAGAGAATGCTGGGAGGAATAGGAATTGAGCTTAGAGATGCCATGCACCTCTCCCATGGGCAGAAATGGTAGCTCTGCACTCTGAGGCAGATGGCAATAGAGCCAGCCACCAGGTCAGACATGCTAAATCTTTCCTTCTAAGCACACCTCATACTGCAACATACATTATTAGAAATGGGTTAAGAGGCTGAAAATAATGGGGCAGGCAGCGTTGAAATGAATAGTTTTGTGTTGTTATTTCGGAGCATAACCTTACAAGGCGGCCCCATGGGACTGCAGCCCTGCTGCTCAAATTTCTACAATCAAGGGGGAAATGGAAGAAGGGAAGAAAGAAGAGAGAGAGACAAGGAAGAATGGATGGATTCAATCATTCATTGGAAAAATGAGTGAACCAATGAATGAGGAGTCCTAGTAGGAAAAAATGTGCTGCATTCCCTCAGAGAGTCAGGTCAAATTAAGGATTGACAACGTTTTCCACTAAGGAGGAGGCTTATTCCATTTTACCTTCTTTGTGCTCCAGGCCCACCCACAAGAGTGATGATGAAGACAGGGAGAAGAAGAGGAGAGGGTGTACCAGAATTCCCTGGTACAATTTCTAACCCAAATTGTAGCCAAATCACCTGACCTGGGACAGCTGATCTACAATCTGGACCCTAACTCCCAGTTTGACAACTCTAACATTTTAACCAAGTTTGTGAAGATGAAGGAACCAAAAATAGCCCAGTTACAGGATGGCAGGTTCCTTACAGGATGGGAGTCAGACATCAGTACCATACTGGTATTTGGCGGTTTGATGGGTGTGTGGGGTCTTTGCCAGACTCCACCTAGCATCATGGATTCCATACTTTACTGATATTATGGAGTTCGGTGCATTCATCATATGTGTGCATGTCACACAATAGTGGGCATCATATGTACATGTTTATCCTGTGTGTGGGTGAGTGTGTTCATGAGTTTTATAGCCCAAGTACTACAGAACATGATCAATGAAAGGGAACACTGTTTTCCAGATATGGCAGGGCAATTATTTAAATGAACTGACAAAGGTTGGATGGCATGGATAAGACCTATGAGAGTTCAAGGCATAACGAATCCAGGCATGACAAAGTAGGTGGCAGACAGAATTCTGGCAAAACTAAGTAGGTAGCTTGATGTCCAACTTACTGGAGAAGAGCAACTGAGCAGAGACACTTTTCACTAAGCAACATGCTCTAGTGGAGATCAAACATCCTTTGACTTACAGCCAGTACGAATTAAACCATTCATCAAATGAAACCTAATTTTCTCTGATTTTGAGTATACATTTGTGTCCCTTCCTGATTAATCTACTCTTTATCCTCTTAAGTCCCAATACCTCACGCTGATATCGGTCACATCTTTCCTTTTGACATGGTTTTCCCTCAAGCTTCATACCGCCCCGAGATCATACAACTTTTTGTGCCCTCTCCACTGCTTCCTTGACAGCCATCTTGTCCTTTACCACACCACGCATCCCCAGTCCTTTACTCTCCAAGGGGAAAAGACCATAAATCCTGCTTTGTTTTGAGGCATGTATTTCTGTGATGCCCCATCCAACAAACACAATCCATCATTGACCAAATAACACAACATGTTAACAAATTTTTATTCTTTGAGAAAGAATAATCCATTGGAAAAGATACCAGGATTCATAGAAGACCTGAGGTATCTCTGAAAAAACACATTCCCAAAGAGAGTATTAAGTCTGCCCCTCAAAATTTGAGAATTTCACTTTAACAGATCTTCACCAAATCATAGACATAGATATGGAAGTCATTATCAAACTTGATGAAATACACAGAAGGTTTGTTGGGAACTTGGCAAATAATTTTACCTATCCCTTGGGTTCCATCTTTTTTGTTGTACTGCACTCTTTTGCCCTCCAAGGAATCCCTGCCTAATTCCAAAGTCACCTCTACTGGAGGACATTCAGGCGTGATGTGGAGGTTGCCTTCAATGGAATCATCATGATGGTAGTAAAGGTACAGGACCGGATCATTCTCGTTGACAATGTAGAAACAGGTCGTTATTGTCTGCACCTCATCTGGGACCACGCCACTCCACTCTTCCTTAGAGCCTGGCATGATGTGGAGGTTGCCTTCCAGGTAGTCATCCAGGAGGTGGTAAATGTACAAGACCGGATCTTTCTTGTAGGTAATATAAAACCAGGTCTTCATGATTGGCACCTCTTCTAGGACCCTCCCGTTCCAGTCATTCTTAGAGCCATTTGTGCCCATGAATGTATGTTTCACTGCTCTGCCAACTATGGTGTTTGAGAGATGAGTGTCTGTCACCTGAGGAAATGGCACATTATTAGGCAGGATCTTCAGGTTTAAAATCCTTTCATCACTATGAAGCTCTAAGCCATAGACACAATCAATCCCATCATATTTCAACAAATAGAGAGAGGGATATGTTGGCAGTTGATCTAGAATGATGGCTTTCCAATGGGTGACTGGTTCATTGGCTTCCTTATGGCCATGAGAAATTCTGCGGCCAACAATATTCTCCAGGGCCTCAAAAGGCTTACTAAGTTTTTGCTTCTGGAGCGATGGCCCATTCTTCTTCTGGAGATGTGGCATGCAACTCATACTAAGAGGCATCTTCATCATGGCGGGAGACTTTCTGAGATAGGCCACAGCACTCCTGTTCCACTGTCTCTTGGCTCTGTTTCTGTGCTTGGGCTTCATAGCTGCCAATCTCTGCATAGGAAGAACTCTTCAGTTTAAATCAGACACAAAGTGGTTTCCTCCACCATAAGTGCCTGCAAGGATAAGAAGGTGAGGATGTGAGGTCAAGGCTCTTTTTAGGAATAACTTTGGAGCAGGTGAAAAAGGCAGGGCTGAATAGATTTGGATACCTAAATGGAATATGTTCTTAAGAAATTAATAGGAAAAGTATCAAACTCTTGTCTACAGCTCAGTATATGTGTATCAGAGACATATTCCTGCTGCAAAATGCAATTGACCTCTACTGAGAAACCTACTTCTTGACTTACTATATCAATGAGAGACGAAGCTATGCCTATACCTAAAGTGAGAAAGAAATATCTGAACAGATGGCAAAGAATTCAAAGAACAGCCACTCCTCTCCTTACCACTCAAGTTACTGGTTAGTTGGCTGATCTATAACCACATGCCCGAGGTCATGGCACTCCAGTCCACTGGCTCTCTCTATTGTGTCTCCTGATCCAGATCCAGGTTGATTACATAAAGATATTCTGAATCTTCATTAGAGAAGTGAGTACTGTGAGTCAAACTGCCAAAAGAAAGAAACATTAATCTGTGCAACAGCACCTCTTAGAAATAATTATCTTTTAAAACACATATGGACAAAGAGGATCTTTGCCATTTAAGTGGACTGAGGAATTGGACATTTTTAGCAAAGATAGAGTGGGGAGAATACCTGACATTAACCGTCCCCCAGCTATCAAATATAGGAGCTGTTAACGACATAAATTTTGGACCCAGAGCAGATTTGAAAGAAACCTTTCTTTGACTACAGAGGTCCTAGTTGCTTCCTAAACATATTTACCAAAAGAAAATATCTTGGCTCTCTAGATTCCAACTTCTGGAAATTCGGTTGAACAGTTGTGGAGCCCAAGAGCTGAACTGACCTCCTCAGCCACCGTGAAGATAGTAAACCCACCTTCACAGAAGACTAGTGCTTCATGTGGAAAAGAGTTGTCACCCCCAACCAAAGCTTTGTGACATCATCAAGTCTCTACTTATGTCATAAAACTCCCCCTGCCAGGTTTCTTCCCTACTAACCCCCAGAAATATCCAGCATACAGGTCCTAAAATGCTGCTCACACAGCCCAATGAAGACCCAAAATAAAAACCCCAATCTTCTTCCCAATTACTTGAGGCATATATTCCAAGTAACTCAACCCCTTTATGTGTTTTTTTTTTTCTGTAAAATAATTTTTGGTCTGAGTCAACAACTCACATGAATGTTTTTTTTCCTAGCTCCAATGTCCTCATTTGTTATTTTCTATTGATTTTTCCATTACTTCATAATAATAATTATCAAACTTTCCACTTCTTTTCCTCCTCCCACATTCTTCTTGCTCCACAAATAAACCTCTCTACTCACACACCAGTCCAAATAGAGGGCAGGGTACTTTGAGCTGTGGGAAGTCCAAGCCCACCCTTCATCTATCCAGATTTAGCAAGGTATGCATCCACAAAAAATATGATCACAAAAAGCCAGTGTATGATATGCAGACAATTGCAAGTGCCATTATTTTGGCTTCTCCGTCTGCCCCAATTTTCAGCCACATTCATAGCTTCCAGTTTGATCCCATGTTCTTTCATTCCCAGGTCACTGGATTAGTTGAAATCCCCTTAGTTCAGGCACAGTGTCTCATAGTGTGGACCAAGCCCTTATATTCCTGACATCCTTGCTCTTTATCTCCATCCATCTGCTCTTCCACTGGAGCTTGGAAGCTCCATCTAGTTTTCTGATTTTGACCCTGACTTGATCTCCATCATTTGACAAATAAAAGTTCCATGGTGGTTTTCAAGATAGTCAGTCATCAGTCTGACTATGGGACAAGGCACACATAGTTCCTAGGGACATGTCACAGTGCGGTCAACTTCTCCTCCCTATTTAAGTACCTAGAGAGGGTCACCCTATGGCCTTCTGAGAACCACTCGAGAGATATCGTACTTGATATCCCCAGAATGGCCCCATAAATTGAGATATTATCAGTGTATGTACATTAACTTGTGTGTGTTTGTGTGTGTGTATTTAAATCACAATAACAAATGGATTGTAATATTGAAGTTTCTTCTCCTCTTGAGAAAAATATTTGCTACAGAAACACTCTCACAGTAATAGTGAGAGTGTAAACTATCTAAGAAAGGAGAAATAACTGGAGGAATCCCCCAGGAGTTAGGCTCAGTGTCCCAGGAATTACGCCCAAGGAAAGTCAATGAACTCAGTGATGGAAGATAAAACCCAGCCTAAATAAAACCCTAAATCATTTAGGTGGAAGATGAGATACTCTTACAACAGTTACAAAAGGTCTAAAATGCCTGGACTGGAACATAAGGGGAACACAAGGACGTGGAGCTGAGAGTGTACGGGAAAACTGATTGGATCTGGCAAAAATTATGTAAGCATACCAAGGAAACCACCAGTGGGCAAAACCCTAAGAAATCTGTATGACAACATATCATGTTGAACATAATGAGATTTATAGACAAAGGAAAGATCTTAATTATGTCACTGTCACACAGGTGATGATGAACCAGTTCCATCGTAGAGTGACTCCCAGCTGTGTTTAAGGTAACCTGTCAATTCTGTCTAGTCAGTTACAAGGAAATTTGCATTAATTGCACAGATTAACTATCAGCATCATTTACTGCACAATCAAAGGCAAGGCAAAGAAATCATAGACATGTTGTTGAATGCTGATGATGTTATTGGGAGTTTTGATGGGTTTTTTTCTTAAAGGGAATTCATCGGTGACTCTCACGCATGAAGCAGATCCTTTCTCTGTGATGTTTCCTGAATAGCCACTGAGATACCAGCCCATTGAGTTGTGGTCTCTCTCTCTTTTAAAAAGCAACTTCTACCTTCAGCTTGATCTCTTGCTTGAGCTTCCCTTCCAGCTACTAGGCTCCTTTTCTGATCCTGCAGATGGATTTTGTCAGGGATTGTGATCTCTAAGTTTTTCCCCTTTCTAGAACTAATCATTCTATTAATCACAATTCTAAACTGCTGTGGGAGTTTGTTTGTGACTTATGCCTTCACATGTGATACAAGCGACCTGGGTGTATAGGGTCTTCTCTCTGTTCATGTGGGGAAGGCATGGCAGCAGGAGTAGATGGCTGCTCATTCTCTGTAAGGAAATCAGTAAACAGTGGGCACCAAGTACAAGGATGTCCTGAAATATTAAGTCTTGTCCATTCAAGGCACCAAAGCCTCCAGCTAGGTTCAGGATCACGACAATCTCCAAACCCACCGAGCATGAAGTATTCAGAACCAGAAGCCTGTGTGTGCCATATCACATAAATTCATCGTGAGTACACCAATCTGTTTTTTTTATTCTAAATTATTTTCTCCCATCAGAACGATCTATATTACCAATTAACCAAATTTGCTGTCTTTGGTGTCCTAGAATTGCTTTAAATTGTTGCTGGGACAGTCTTACAAACCTTCCTGTGCTGTTATGAGACCTTAAGGGGACAGCACTTATTTCAGAAATCAAAGGCAGTTGGGTTCAATCCTATGGTTAGCTGTTAGCTAGACACTGGAAGGATGGATTTGACTAAGAAAGGGAGACAGCATACATGGAGGCAGGTAACCTTTCCTTTGCAAAATGACCCATTTTGAGGCCTTACTTCAGGCTCTTCTCTTCTCCTAATCTTGGTTTTTTTATTAGTTTAGGAGAAGAATTAAAACTCCATTTACAGTATCTGTGAACCCGAATGAGTTAAGTATGTGTGACCAACTTGATGTCTGCCTGTCTGTCAACAGGGCCAGACTTCAGGGGCATCTGATGCATAGCACAGGAATGTCAGCCATCAATCTCTGGTCCACCTAACTCTACAGCATTAGAGTTGTCATGGTTGCTCATCTGATCTTCCTCATATGATCTCCATCCACAGAGATGTCAGAAAAATCCTCCCCTGAGAGTGCAAGTTCATTACAAATGAATGATTATACAACAGAAGACAGATGGGAGATTTATATGGGCAAGCTGTTGAAAGGATAAAGTGACAGAAGAAGTTAATTGATTAATTAAAGAAAGAATCCGCTTCAGCTGATAGGTTAGAACATAGGTAGGTGGAGTAAACAAAATAGAATGCCGGGAGGAAGAGATAGTGAGCTCAGAGAAGCCATGCTCCCCTCTCCCCGGCAGATGCCATAGCTCTGCTCTCTGAGGCAGATGTCGATGCAGCCAGCCACCATGTCAGACATGCTGAATTTTTCCTGGTAAGTCACCTCGTTATACTACACTGATTATTAGAAATGGGTTAAAATGCTGAATCTAATGTGCCAGCAGTGTTTAAAAGAATACAGTTTTTGTGTATTTATTTCAGGCATAACCTTCATGCGGTCGTGGTGCTGGGAACACAGCCTCGCTGCTCAAATAAATACAGAATGGCTTGCAGCCTTGTGGACAACTGAATCCACTGAAACCCGAAGAAAGCTTGGGAAAGAGTAAAGCATGTTTTCTTGGTAGCAGCGATTTCTCGGTCTGCTCTGCTTGCTAGAAGAAAGCAAGGGCTCTCATCTAAAAGAGGCTTGCTGACTCAGCTTCAGCTGCAAAACCCTGCAGCCCTTAAGAGGTCCTGCCACAAAACATTTAAATGGTGTTGATAAAAGCCAACTGAATGCTTGTATGTTTTCAGCAGTAGCAGGAAAAAAAAACTGTGTTGTTTTAAAATGCCTGCTTTCTGGGCCATCCTGCCTGGGCAAACTCTGACTGTTTGAGGAAGGAGGGCCAGCTACAGAAAGAGGGCTTGAGTGTTGTCTGTTGCAGCCTCTTTGATGGCAAGGACCTTGAAACACTGTAGACTTGTGGCACTGAATGCGGCTCTGTTCGGTACCTCAGCCACAAGGTTGGAATGGCAGAAAGCTAAGGATTGGGCTACATCTGGCCAGCAAAGCCACGGCTTTAGTCCTACTGAGATTGCTTGGTAAATGAAAGACTCATGTGGTCAGAAATACAGAGAGAGAAATAGAGTAAAGAGAGATTCAAAGACAACGAAAATTTTTAAATGATTTACAATGTGTTAAAAATTTGTGCAGGCTAAAATTTGAAGTTCTTAAAGTTAAAAAAAGGAAGAGAGTTGTTGGGTGTGGTAGTACCCGCCTGTAAAACCAACACATGGGAGGCAGAGGGAGATTGACCTCTGTACCTTCAAGGTGAGGTAGCACACGCCTTTAATCCCAGTGCCTTGAAGGCAGAGACAAACAGATCTTTGTGAGTTCAATGTGTAGTAGCATACACCTTTAATCCCAGTTCCTGAAAGGCAGAGAGAGGCAGATCTCTGAGACTTCAAGGACAGACAGGTATACAGAGTTATTCCAGGTCAAAGATACAGAGAACCTGTCTCAAAAGGCAAAAACTAAAAAGGAAAATAAACAAAATAGAGGTTAAATTGAAGCGCACAAAGATGGAAAATTCACAGCGAATTTTGATATTGTATGCTATTATGCTCTTTTTGAATCATTTGAATTTTGAGGCAGTAGCAATAGCTGCTCAAAGATGTTTCTTTATAAAAGCTGCTGAAATAATCCAACATAGATATTTTGAAAATGCCTTGACTTTGAAATTTGGATCTAAGGACATGATGCTTTGGAAAGGAGTTTCTATTTTGTTTTCACAGAGGGTGATAGTCTGTGGATGCCTCTATCCTAATATGGTAGGATGGACCACGCCCTACTTAAAGGTTGCTGTGAACACCTTTAAAAAATTGCTTCGCTCAACTGCCAACTGAGACAAATCAATAATGATGCCACCATTCAGCAGGAAGCATTTTGGAGAGAAAAAACTGCACCCACATTCCCAAATATGGCTTATAAACGTTCTTTTACATTTAAAGTGGGATGTGATATAGATATGAATATTTGCATTAGTATAGATTTTGCTTTACGGATAGAGATTTTAGGTCAATTTTGTTATATGTATATGCATTTTTGATCTTCATTAAGGTATTGTGATTGTGTAGTTCATTTAAAAATATAATGTATATAGGTTATTAATGGATAATCATTAATAATTGTCAAGTTTGTAGTCATGTTAGTTAGATTTTCTAGCTACATAGATATATATATTTCAGTCAGATAGGCATTATTCATAATTCTCTAGACTACAAAAGAGGCTATTTAATGTTTTAGTACCTTAGGGTTTTTCATGACAGTGAGACACTCTACTCTTGGCAGCACTTATCTACTTCAGGAAGAAGATGGGCATCAAAGAGGATCCTTATGGAGTTTGATAGCCATTTGGGGAAGAAACTGCTCTTGCCTGGATTGTTGCATAAACTGTACACAGAAAACACTCAGAGACAGCACTATGAACTTGCCTAAAGGTGAGATGATCTGTTCGTGTTCCTGATTCAGGAAAGGGTCAGCAAAACATTCTTCAAGACAAGCAGATAGTGACTGCCTTTGAAATTTCCTGCTTCATGGAAATGTCTGCTGGAAACTATGGGCCTGTAGGCTGAGGATGGAAACACTAACGGTACAGAGGAACTTTGGGTGACTGTCCAGGCAGCGAGATGTCTCTGTCATTTCTAGAGTTTGATAATGGCTTACTTTTTGTTTGCTTAGGTAATACTGTACTATTCTGGTGTCTCTGATGGAGTTGAAGAATAGATAGATAGTTATAGTTTTCCATTGTTATGAAAAAAGATAAAATAGATATAAATATTGTAACTGTAATTCTTGCTTGATAACTGTTTTGTTATATGTAATTTTGCTATGTTAAAGTTAAAGATTCCCTTCTTGTTTAAACAGAAATAGGAGTAATGATGGAGTATAGGTCATTGGTTAATTAAATAAAGAAACTGTTTGGCCTGAAAGGTTAGAACATAGGTGGGTGGAATAAACATAAGAGAATGCTGGGAGGAATAGGAATTGAGCTTAGAGATGCCATGCACCTCTCCCATGGGCAGAAATGGTAGCTCTGCACTCTGAGGCAGATGGCGATACAGCCAGCCACCAGGTCAGACATGCTAAATCTTTCCTTCTAAGCGCAACTCGTGCTGCAACATACATTATTAGACATGGGTTAAGAGGCTGAAAATAATGGGGCAGGCAGTGTCGAAATGAATAGTTTTGTGTTGCTATTTCGGAGCATAACCTTACAAGGCGGCCCCATGGGAATGCAGCCCTGCTGCTCAAATTTCTACAATCAAGGGGGAAATGGAAGAAGGGAAGAAAGAAGAGAGAGAGACAAGGAAGAATGGATGAATTCAATCATTCCTTGGAAAAATGAGTGAACCAATGAATGAGGAGACCTAGTAGGAAAAAAATGTGCTGCATTCCCTCAGAGAGTCAGGTCAAATTAATGATTGACAAGGTTTTCCACTAAGGAGGAGGCTTATTCCATTTTACCTTCTTTGTGCTCCAGGCCCACCTACAAGACTGATGATGAGGACAGGGAGAAGAAGAGGAGAGGGTGAACCAGAATTCCCTGGTACAATTTCTCACCCAAATTGTAGCCAAATCACCTGACCTGGGACAGCTGATCTACATGCTGGACCCTAACTCCCAGTTTGACTACTCTAACATTTTAACCAAGTTTGTGAAGATGAAGGAACCAAAAATAGCCCAGTTACAGTATGGCAGGTTCCTTACAGGATGGGAGTCAGACATCAGTACCATACTGGTATTTGGCGGTTTGATGGGTGTGTGGGGTCTTTGCCAGACTCCACCTAGCATCATGGATTCCCTACTTTACTGATATTATGGAGTTCGGTGCATTCATCATATGTGTGCATGTCACACACTAGTGGGCATCATATGTACATGTTTATCCTGTGTGTGGGTGAGTGTGTTCATGAGTTTTATAGCCCAGGTACTACAGAACATGATCAATGAAAGGGAACACTGTTTTCCAGATATGGCAGGGCAATTATTTAAATGAACTGACAAGGGTTGAATGGCATGGATAAGACCTATGAGAGTTCAAGGCATAACGAATCCAGGCATGACAAAGTAGGTGGCAGACAGAATTCTGGCAAAACTAAGTAGGTAGCTTGATGTCCAACTTACTGGAGAAGAGCAACTGAGCGGAGACACTTTTCACTAAGCAACATGCTCTAGTGGAGATCAAACATCCTTTGACTTACAGCCAGTACGAATTAAACCATTCATCAAATGAAACCTAATTTTCTCTGATTTTGAGTATACATTTGTGTTCCTTCCTGATTAATCTACTCTTTATCCTCTTAAGTCCCAATACCTCACGCTGATATCGGTCACATCTTTCCATTTGACATGGTTTTCCCTCTAGCTTCATACCGCCCCGAGATCATACAAATTTTGTCCCCTCTCCACTGCTTCCTTGACAGCCATCTTGTCCTTTACCACACCACGCATCCCCAGTCCTTTACTCTCCAAGGGGAAAAGACCATAAATCCTGCTTTGTTTTGAGGCATGTATTTCTGTGATGCCCCATCCAACAAACACAATCCATCATTGACCAAATAACACAACATGTTAACAAATTTTTATTCTTTGAGAAAGAATAATCCATTGGAAAAGATACCAGGATTCATAGAAGACCTGAGGTATCTCTGAAAAAACACATTCCCAAAGAGAGAATTAAGTCTGCCCCTCAAAATTTGAGAATTTCACTTTAACAGATCTTCACCAAATCATAGACATAGATATGGAAGTCATAATCAAACTTGATGAAATACACAGAAGGTTTGTTGGGAACTTGGCAAATAATTTTACCTATCCCTTGGGTTCCATCTTTTTTGTTGTACTGCACTCTTTTGCCCTCCAAGGAATCCCTGCCTAATTCCAAAGTCACCTCTACTGGAGGACATTCAGGCGTGATGTGGAGGTTGCCTTCAATGGAATCATCATGATGGTAGTAAAGGTACAGGATCGGATCATTCTCGTTGACAATGTAGAAACAGGTCGTTATGGTCTGCACCTCATCTGGGACCACGCCACTCCACTCTTCCTTAGAGCCTGGCATGATGTGGAGGTTGCCTTCCAGGTAGTCATCCAGGAGGTGGTAAATGTACAAGACCGGATCTTTCTTGTAGGTAATATAAAACCAGGTCTTCATGATTGGCACCTCTTCTAGGACCATCCCGTTCCAGTCATTCTTAGAGCCATTTGTGCCCATGAATGTATGTTTCACTGCTCTGCCAACTATGGTGTTTGAGAGATGAGTGTCTGTCACCTGAGGAAATGGCACATTATTAGGCAGGATCTTCAGGTTTAAAATCCTTTCATCACTATGATGCTCTAAGCCATAGACACAATCAATCCCATCATATTTCAACAAATAGAGAGAGGGATATGTTGGCAGTTGATCTAGAATGATGGCTTTCCAATGGGTGACTGGTTCATTGGCTTCCTTATGGCCATGAGAAATTCTGCGGCCAACAATATTCTCCAGGGCCTCAAAAGGCTTACTAAGTTTTTGCTTCTGGAGCGATGGCCCATTCTTCTTCTGGAGATGTGGCATGCAACTCATACTAAGAGGCATCTTCATCATGGCGGGAGACTTTCTGAGATAGGCCACAGCACTCCTGTTCCACTGTCTCTTGGCTCTGTTTCTGTGCTTGGGCTTCATAGCTGCCAATCTCTGCATAGGAAGAACTCTTCAGTTTAAATCAGACACAAAGTGGTTTCCTCCACCATAAGTGCCTGCAAGGATAAGAAGGTGAGGATGTGAGGTCAAGGCTCTTTTTAGGAATAACTTTGGAGCAGGTGAAAAAGGCAGGGCTGAATAGATTTGGATACCTAAATGGAATATGTTCTTAAGAAATTAATAGGAAAATTATCAAACTCTTGTCTACAGCTCAGTATATGTGTATCAGAGACATATTCCTGCTGCAAAATGCAATTGACCTCTACTGAGAAACCTACTTCCTGACTTAGTATATCAATGAGAGAGGAGGCTATGCCTACACCTAAAGTGAGAAAGAAATATCTGAACAGATGGCAAAGAATTCAAAGAACAGCCACTCCTCTCCTTACCACTCAAGCTACTGGTTAGTTGGCTGATCTATAACCACCTTCCCAAGGTCATGGCACTCCAGTCCACTGGCTCTATCTATTGTGTCTCATGATCCAGATCCAGGTTGATTACATAAAGATATTCTGTATCTTCATTAGTGTAGTGAGTACTGTGAGTCAAACTGCCAAAAGAAAGAAACATTAATCTGTGCAACAGCACCTATTAGAAATAATTATTTAAAACACATATGGACAAAGAGGAGCTTTGCCATTTAAGTGGACTGAGGAATTGGATATTTTTAGCAAAGATAGAGTGGGGAGAATACCCGACATTAACCGTCCCCCAGCTATCAAATATAGGAGCTGTTAACGACATAAATTTTGGACCCAGAGCAGATTTGAAAGAAACCTTTCTTTGACTACAGAGGTCCTAGTTGCTTCCTAAACATATTTACCAAAAGAAAATATCTTGGCTCTCTAGATTCCAACTTCTGGAAATTCGGTTGAACAGTTGTGGAGCCCAAGAGCTGAACTGACCTCCTCAGCCACCGTGAAGATAGTAAGCCCACCTTCACAGAAGACTAGTGCTTCATGTGGAACAGAGTTGCCACCCCCAACCATAGCTTTATGACATCATCAAGGCTCTACTTATGTTATAAAACTCCTCCTAGCCAGGTTTCTTCCCTACTAACCCCCAGAAATATCCAGCATACAGGTCCTAAAATGCTGCTCATACAGCCCCATGAAGACCCAAAATAAAAACCCCAATCTTCTTCCCAATTACTTGAGTCATATTTTCCAAGTAACTCAACCACTTTATGTGTTTTCTTTTCTTCTGTAAAATAATTTTTGGTCTGAGTCAACAACTCACATGAATGTTTTTTTTTCCTAGCTCCAATGCCCTAATTGGGTATTTTCTATTGATTTTTCCATTACTTCATAATAATAATTATCAAACTTTCCACTTCTCTTCCTCCTCCCACATTATTCTTGCTCCGCAAATAAACCTCTCCACTCAAACACCAGTCCAAATAGAGGGCAGGGTACTTTGAGCTGTGGGAAGTCCAAGCCAACCCTTCATCCATCCAGATTTAGCAAGGTATGCATCCACAAACATATGATCACAAAAAGCCAGTGTATGATATGCAGACAATTGCAAGTGCCATTATCTTTGGCTTCTCCGTCTGCCCCAATTGTCTGCCACATTCAGAGCTTCCAGTTTGATCCCATGTTCTTTCATTCCCAGGTCACTGGATTAGTTGAAATCCCCTTAGTTCAGGCACAGTGTCTCATAGTGTGGACCAAGCCCTTATATTCCTGACATCCTTGCTCTTTTTCTCCATCCATCTGCTCTTCCACTGGAGCTTGGAAGCTCCATCTAGTTTTCTGATTTTGACCCTGACTTGATCTCCATCATTTGCCAAACAAAAGTTCCATGGTGGTTTTCAAGATAGTCAGTCATCAGTCTGACTATGGGACAAGGCACACATAGTTCCTAGGGACATGTCACAGTGCGGTCAACTTCTCCTCCCTGCTTAAGTACCTAGAGAGGGTCACCCTATGGCCTTCTGAGAACCACTCGAGAGATATCGATCTTGACATCCCCAGAATGGCCCCATAAATTGAGATATCATCAGTGTATATGCATTAACTTGTGTGTGTTTGTGTGTGTGTATTTAAATCACAATAACAAAATGATTGTAATATTGAAGTTTCTTCTCATCTTGAGAAGAATATTTGCTACAGAAACACTCTCACAGTAATAGTGAGAGTGTAAACTATCTAAGAAAGGAGAAATAACTGGAGGAATCCCCCAGGAGTTAGGCTCAGTGTCCCAGGAATTACGCCCAAGGAAAGTCAATGAACTCAGAGATGGAAGATAAATCCCAGCCTAAATAAAACCCTAAATCATTTAGGTGGAACATGAGATACTCTTACAACAGTTACAAGTGGTCTAAAATGCCTGGACTGGAACATAAGGGGAACACAATGACGTGGAGCTGAGAGTGCATGGCAAAACTGATTGGATCTGGCAAAAATTATGTAAGCATACCAAGGAAACCACCAGTGGGACAAAACCCTAAGAAATCTGTATGACAACATATCATGTTGAACATAATGAGATTTATAGACAAAGGAAAGATCTTAATTATGTCACTGTCACACAGGTGATGATGAACCAGTTCCATCGTAGAATGACTCCCTGCTGTGTTTAAGATAACCTGTCAATTCTGTCTAGTCAGTTACAAGGAAATTTGCATTAATTGCACAGATTAACTATCAGCATCATTTACTGCACAATCAAAGGCAAGGCAAAGAAATCATAGACATGTTGTTGAATGCTGATGATGTTATTGGGAGTTTTGATGGGTTTTTTTCTTAAAGGGAAATCATCGGTGACTCTCATGCATGAAGCAGATCCTTTCTCTGTGATGTTTCCTGAATAGCCACTGAGATACCAGCCCATTGAGTTGTGGTCTCTCTCTCTTTTAAGAAGCAACTTCTACCTTCAGCTTGATCTCTTGCTTGAGCTTCCCTTCCGGCTACTAGGCTCCTTTTCTGATCCTGCAGAGGGCTTTTGTAAGGGATTGTGATCTCTAAGTTTTTCCCCTTTCAAGAACTAATCATTCTATTAATCACAATTCTAAACTGCTGTGGGAGTTTGTTTGTGACTTATGCCTTCACATGTGATACAAGCGACCTGTGTGTATAGGGTCTTCTCTCTGTTCATGTGGAGAAGGCATGGCAGCAGGAGTAGATGGCTGCTCATTCTCTGTAAGGAAATCAGTAAACAGTGGGCACCAAGTACAAGGATGTCCTGAAATATTAAGTCTAGTCCTTTCAAGGCCCCAAAGCCTCCAGCTAGCTTCAGGGTCACGACAATCTCCAAAACCCACCGAGCATGAAGTATTCAGAACCAGAAGCCTGTGTGTGCCATATCACATAAATTCATCGTGAGTACACCAATCTGTTTTTTTTTTTAATTCTAAATTGTTTTGTCCCATCAGAACGATCTCTATTACCAATTAACCAAATTTGCTGCATCTTTGGTGTCCTAGAGTTGCTTTAAATTGTTGCTGGGACAGTCTTACAAACCTTCCTGTGCTGTTATGAGACATTAAGGGGACAGCACTTATTTCAGAAATCAAAGGCAGTTGGGTTCAATCCTATGGTTAGCTGTTAGCTAGACACTGGAAGGATGGATTTGACTAAGAAAGGGAGACAGCATACATGGAGGCAGGTATCCTATCCTTTGCAACATGACCCATTTTGAGGCCTTACTTCAGGCTCTTCTCTTCTCCTATTCTTGGTTTTTTTATTAGTTTAGGAGGAAAATTAAAACTCCATTTACACTATCTGTGAACCCGAATGAGTAAAGTATGTGAGACCAACTTGATGTCTGCCTGTCTGTCAACAGGGCCAGAGTTCAGGGGCATCTGATGCATAGCACAGGAATGTCAGCCATCAATCTCTGGTCCACCTAACTCTACAGCATTAGAGTTGTCATGGTTGCTCATCTGATCTTCCTCATATGATCTCCATCCACAGAGATGTCAGAAAAATCCTCCCCTGAGAGTGCAAGTTCTTTACAAATGAAAGATTATACAACAGAAGACACATGGGAGATTTATATGGGCAAGCTGTTGAAAGGATAAAGTGACAGAAGAAGTTTATTGATTAATTAAAGAAAGAATCCGCTTCAGCTGACAGGTTAGAACATAGGTAGGTGGAGTAAACAAAATAGAATGCCGGGAGGAAGAGGTAGTGAGCTCAGAGAAGCCATGCTCCCCTCTCCCCGGCAGATACCATAGCTCTGTTCTCTGAGGCAGATGTCGATGTAGCCAGCCACCATGTCAGACATGCTGAATTTTTCCTGGTAAGTGCACCTCGTTATACTACACTGATTATTAGAAATGGGTTAAAATGCTGAATCTAATGGGCCAGCAGTGTTTAAAAGAATACAGTTTTTGTGTATTTATTTCAGGCATAACCTTCATGCGGCCATGGTGCTGGGGACACAACCTCCCTGCTCAAATAACTACAGAATGGCTGGCAGCCTTGTGGACAACTGAATCCACTGAAACCCTGAGAAAGCTTGGGAAAGAGTAAAGCATGTTTTCTTGGTAGCAGCGATTTCTCGGTCTGCTCTGCTTGCTAGAAGAAAGCAAGGGCTCTCATCTAAAAGAGGCTTGCTGACTCAGCTTCAGCTGCAAAACCCTGCAGCCCTTAAGAGGTCCTGCCACAAAACATTTAAATGGTGTTGATAAAAGCCAACTGAATGCTTGCATGTTTTCAGCAGTAGCAGGAAAACAAACTGTGTTGTTTTAAAATGCCGGTTTTCTGGGCCATCCTGCCTGGGCAAACTCTGACTGTTTGAGGAAGGAGGGCCAGCTACAGAAAGAGGGCTTGAGTGTTGTCTGTTGCAGCCTCTTTGATGGCAAGGACCTTGAAACACTGTAGACTTGTGGCACTGAATGCGGCTCTGTTCGGTACCTCAGCCACAAGGTTGGAATGGCAGAAAGCTAAGGAATGGGCTACATCTGGCCAGCAAAGCCACGGCTTAATCCTACTGAGATTGCTTGGTAAATGAAAGACTCATGTGGTCAGAAAAACAGAGAGAGACATAGAGTAAACAGAGATTCAAAGACAAAGAAAATTTTTAAATGATTTACAGTGTGTTAAAAATATGTACAGGCTAAAATTTGAAGTTCTTAAAGTTAAAAAAAGGAAGAGAGTTGTTGGGTGTGGTAGTACACAGCTGTAAACCCAACACATGGGAGGCAGAGGGAGATTGACCTCTGTACCTTCAACGTGAGGTAGCACACGCCTTTAATCCCTGTGCCTTGAAGGCAGAGACAAACAGATCTTTGTGAGTTCAATGTGTAGTAGCATACACCTTTAATCCCAATGCCTGAAAGGCAGAGAGAGGCAGATCTCTGAGACTTCAAGGACAGACAGGTATACAGAGTTATTCCAGGTCAAAGATACAGAGAACCTGACTCAAAAGGCAAAAAATAAAAAGGAAAAATAAACAAAATAGAGGTTAAATTGAAGCGCACAAAGATGGAAAATTCACAGCGAATTTTGATATTGTATGCTATTATGCTCTTTTTGAATCATTTGAATTTTGAGGCAGTAGCAATAGCTGCTAAAAGATGTTTCTTTATAAAAGCTGCTGAAATAATCCAACATAGATATTTTGAAAATGCCTTGACTTTGAAATTTGGATCTAAGGACATGATGCTTTGGAAAGAAGTTTCTATTTTGTTTTCACAGAGGGTGATAGTCTGTGGATGCCTCTATCCTAATATGGTAGGATGGACCACGCCCTACTTAAAGGTTGCTGTGAACACCTTTAAAAAATTGCTTCACTCAACTGCCAACTGAGATAAATCAATAATGATGCCACCATTCAGCAGGAAGCATTTTGGAGAGAAAAAACTGCACCCACGTTCCCCAATATGGCTTATAAACGTTCTTTTTCATTTAAAGTGGGATGTGATATAGATATGAATATTTGCATTAGTATAGATTTTGCTTTACTGATAGAGATTATAGGTCAATTGTGTTATATGTATATGCATTTTTGATCTTAATTAAGGTATTGTGATTGTGTAGTTCATTTAAAAATATAATGTATATAGGTTATTAGTGGATAATCATTAATAATAGTCAAGTTTGTAGTCATGTTAGTTAGATTTTCTAGCTACATAGATATATATATTTCAGTTAGATAGGCATTATTCATATCTCTCTAGACTACAAAATAGGCTATTTAATGTTTTAGTACCTTAGGGTTTTTCATGACAGTGAGACACTCTACTCTTGGCAGCACATATCTACTTCAGGAAGAAGATGGGCATCAAAGAGGATCCTTATG
The DNA here is from genome assembly GCF_037038515.1 of Microtus pennsylvanicus. Classification (NCBI taxonomy): domain Eukaryota; kingdom Metazoa; phylum Chordata; class Mammalia; order Rodentia; family Cricetidae; genus Microtus; species Microtus pennsylvanicus. Next base: position 16,126,236 of record NC_134602.1, read on the forward strand.
GAGTTTGATAGCCATTTGGGGAAGAAACTGCTCTTGCCTGGATTGTTGCATAAATTATACACAGAAAACACTCAGAGAGAGGACTACTGAACTTGCCTAAAGGTGAGATGATCTTTTCATGTTCCTGATTCAGGAAAGGGTCAGCATAACATTCCTCAAGACAAGCAGATAGTGACTGCCTTTGAAATTTCCTGCTTCATGGAAATGTCTGCTGGAAACAATGGGCCTGTAGGCTGAGGATGTAAACACCAACGGTACAGAGGAACTTTGGGTGACTGTCCAGGCAGCGAGATGTCTCTGTCATTTCTAGAGTTTGAAAATGGCTGACTTTTTGTTTGCTTAGGTAATACTGTATTATTCTGGAGTCTCTGATGGAGTTGAAGAAGAGATAGATAGTTATAGTATTCCATTGTTATGATAAAAGATAAAATAGATATAAATATTGTAACTGTAATTCTTGCTTGATAACTGTTTTGTTATATGTAATTTTGCTATGTTAAAGTTAAAGATTCCGTTCTTGTTTAAACAGAAATAGGAGTAATGATGGAGTATAGGTCATTGGTTAATTAAATAAAGAAACTGTTTGGCCTGAAAGGTTAGAACTTAGGTGGATGGAATAAACATAAGAGAATGCTGGGAGGAATAGGAATTGAGCTTAGAGATGCCATGCACCTCTCCCATGGGCAGAAATGGTAGGTCTGCACACTGAGGCAGATGGCGATACAGCCAGCCACCAGGTCAGACATGCTAAATCTTTCTTCTAAGCGCACCTCGTGCTGCAACATACATTATTAGACATGGGTTAAGAGGCTGAAAATAATGGGGCAGGCAGTGTTGAAATGAAAATTTTGTGTTGTTATTTCCGAGCATAACCTTACAAGGCAGCCCCATGGGGATGTTGCCCTGCTACTCACATTTCTACAATCAAGGGGGAAATGGAAGAAGGGAAGAAAGAAGAGAGAGAGACAAGGAAGAATGGATGAATTCAATCATTCATTGGAAAAATGAGTGAACCAATGAATGAGGAGACCTAGTAGGAAAAAATGTGCTGCATTTCCTCAGAGAGTCAGGTCAAATTAAGGATTGACAAGGTTTTCCACTAAGGAGGAGGCTTATTCCATTTTACCTTCTTTGTGCTCCAGGCCCACCCACAAGAGTGATGAAGAGGACAGGGAGAAGAAGAGGAAAGGGTGTACCAGAATTCCCTGGTACAATTTCTCACCCAAATTGTAGCCAAATCACCTGACCTGGGACAGCTGATCTACAATCTGGACCCTAACTCCCAGTTTGACAACTCTAACATTTTAACCAAGTTTGTGAAGATGAAGGAACCAAAAATAGCCCAGTTACAGGATGGCAGGTTCCTTACAGGATGGGAGTCAGACATCAGTACCATACTGGTATTTGGCGGTTTGATGGGTGTGTGGGGTCTTTGCCAGACTCCACCTACCATCATGGATTCCCTACTTTACTGATATTATGGAGTTCGGTGCATTCATCATATGTGTGCATGTCACACACTATTGGGCATCATATGTACATGTTTATCCTGTGTGTGGGTGAGTGTGTTCATGAGTTTTATAGCCCAAGTACTACAGAACATGATCAATGAAAGGGAAAACTGTTTTCCAGATATGGCAGGGCAATTATTTAAATGAACTGACAAGGGTTGGATGGCATGGATAAGACCTATGAGAGTTCAAGGCATACCGAATCCAGGCATGACAAAGTAGGTGGCAGACAGAATTCTGGCAAAACTAAGTAGGTAGCTTGATGTCCAACTTACTGGAGAAGAGCAACTGAGCGGAGACACTTTTCACTAAGCAACATGCTCTAGTGGAGATCAAACATCCTTTGACTTACAGCCAGTACGAATTAAACCATTCATCAAATGAAACCTAATTTTCTCTGATTTTGAGTATACATTTGTGTCCCTTCCTGATTAATCTACTCTTTATCCTCTTAAGTCCCAATACCTCACGCTGATAGCGGTCACATCTTTCCATTTGACATGGTTTTCCCTCAAGCTTCATACCGCCCCGAGATCATACAACTTTTTGTCCCCTCTCCACTGCTTCCTTGACAGCCATCTTGTCCTTTACCACACCACGCATCCCCAGTCCTTTACTCTCCAAGGGGAAAAGACCATAAATCCTGCTTTGTTTTGAGGCATGTATTTCTGTGATGCCCCATCCAGCAAACACAATCCATCATTGACCAAATAACACAACATGTTAACAAATTTTTATTCATTGAGAAAGAATAATCCATTGGAAAAGATACCAGGATTCATAGAAGACCTGAGGTATCTCTGAAAAAACACATTCCCAAAGAGTGAATTAAGTCCGCCCCTCAAAATTTGAGAATTTCACTTTAACAGATCTTCACCAAATCATAGACATAGTTATGGAAGTCATTATCAAACTTGATGAAATACACAGAAGGTTTGTTGGGAACTTGGCAAATAATTTTACCTATCTCTTGGGTTCCATCTTTTTTGTTGTACTGCACTCTTTTGCCCTCCAAGGAATCCCTGCCTAATTCCAAAGTCACGTCTACTGGAGGACATTCAGGCCTGATGTGGAGGTTGCCTTCAATGGAATCATCATGATGGTGGTAAAGGTACAGGACCGGATCATTCTCGTTGACAATGTAGAAACAGGTCGTTATGGTCTGCACCTCATCTGGGACCACGCCACTCCACTCTTCCTTAGAGCCTGGCATGATGTGGAGGTTGCCTTCCAGGTAGTCATCCAGGAGGTGGTAAATGTACATGACCGGATCTTTCTTGTAGGAAATATAAAACCAGGTCTTCATGATTGGCACCTCTTCTAGGACCCTCCCGTTCCAGTCATTCTTAGAGCCATTTGTGCCCATGAATGTATGTTTCACTGCTCTGCCAACTATGGTGTTTGAGAGATGAGTGTCTGTCACCTGAGGAAATGGCACATTATTAGGCAGGATCTTCAGGTTTAAAATCATTTCATCACTATGAATTTCCAAGCCATAGACACAATCAATCCCATCATATTTCAACAAATAGAGAGAAGGATATGTTGGCAGTTGATCTAGAATGATGGCTTTCCAATGGGTGACTGGTTCATTGGCTTCCTTCCAGCCATGGAAATTCTGCGGCCAACAATATTCTCCAGGGCCTCAAAAGGCTTACTAAGTTTTTGCTTCTGGAGCGATGGCCCATTCTTCTTCTGGAGATGTGGCATGCCACTCATACTAAGAGGCATCTTCATCATGGCGGGAGACTTTCTGAGATAGGCCACAGCACTCCTGTTCCACTGTCTCTTGGCTCTGTTTCTGTGCTTGGGCTTCATAGCTGCCAATCTCTGCATAGGAAGAACTCTTCAGTTTAAATCAGACACAAAGTGGTTTCCCCCACCATAAGTGCCTGCAAGGATAAGAAGGTGAGGATGTGAGGTCAAGGCTCTTTTTAGGAATAACTTTGGAGCAGGTGAAAAAGGCAGGGCTGAATAGATTTGCATACCTAAATGTAATATGTTCTTAAGAAATTAATAGGAAAATTATCAAACTCTTGTCTAGAGCTCAGTATATGTGTATCAGAGACATATTCCTGCTGCAAAATGCAATTGACCTCTACTGAGAAACCTACTTCCTGACTTACTATATCAATGAGAGAGGAAGCTATGCCTATACCTAAAGTGAGAAAGAAATATCTGAACAGATGGCAAAGAATTCAAAGAACAGCCACTCCTCTCCTTACCACTCAAGCTACTGGTTAGTTGGCTGATCTATAACCACCTGCCCAAGGTCATGGCACTCCAGTCCACTGGCTCTCTATTGTGTCTCCTGATCCAGATCCAGGTTGATTACATGAAGGTATTCTGTATCTTCATTAGAGAAATGAGTACTGTGAGTCAAACTGCCAAAAGAAAGAAACATTAATCTGTGCAACAGCACCTATTAGAAATAATTATCTTTTAAAACACATATAGACAAGAGGATCTTTGCCATTTAAGTGGACTGAGGAATTGGATATTTTTAGCAAAGATAGAGTGGGGAGAATACCTGACATTAACCGTCCCCCAGCTATCAAATATAAGAGCTGTTAACAACATAAATTTTGGACCCAGAGCAGATTTGAAAGAAACCTTTCTTTGACTACAGAGGTCCTAGTTGCTTCCTAAACATATTTACCAAATGAAAATATCTTGGCTCTCTAGATTCCAACTTCTGAAAATTCGGTTAAACAGTTGTGGAGCCCAAGAGCTGAACTGACCTCCTCAGCCACCGTGAAGATAGTAAGCCCACCTTCACAGAAGACTAGTGCTTCATGTGGAACAGAGTTGCCACCCCCAACCAAAGCTTTGTGACATCATCAATGCTCTACTTATGACATAAAACTCCTCCTAGCCAGGTTTCTTCCCTACTAAACCCCAGAAATATGCAGCATACAGGTCCTAAAATGCTGCTCATACAGCCCCATGAAGACCCAAAATAAAAACCCCAATCTTCTTCCCAATTAGTTGAGTCATATTTTCCAAGTAACTCAACCCCTTTATGTGTTTTTTTTTCTGTAAAATAATTTTTGGTCTGAGTCAACAACTCACATGAATGTTTTTTTTTTCCTAGCTCCAATGTCCTCATTGGTTATTTTCTATTGATTTTTCCATTACTTCATAATAATAATTATCAAACTTTCCACTTCTCTTCCTCCTCCCACATTATTCTTGCTCCGCAAATAAACCTCCCCACTCAAACACCAGTCCAAATAGAGGGCAGGGTACTTTGAGCTGTGGGAAGTCCAAGCCCACCCTTCATCCAACCACATTTAGCAAGGTATGCATCCACAAAAATATGATCCGAAAAAGCCAGTGTATGATATGCAGACAATTGCAAGTGCCATTATCTTTGGCTTCTCCGTCTGCCCCAATTGTCAGCCACATTCAGAGCTTCCAGTTTGATCCCATGTTCTTTCATTCCCAGGTCACTGGATTAGTTGAAATCCCCTTAGTTCAGGCACAGTGTCTCATAGTGTGGACCAAGCCCTTATATTCCTGACATCCTTGCTCTTTTTCTCCATCCATCTGCTCTTCCACTGGAGCTTGGAAGCTCCATCTAGTTTTCTGAATTTGACCCTGACTTGATCTCCATCATTTGCCAAACAAAAGTTCCATGGTGGTTTTCAAGATAGTCAGTCATCAGTCTGACTATGGGACAAGGCACACATAGTTCCTAGGGACATGTCACAGTGCGGTCAACTTCTCCTCCCTGCTTAAGTACCTAGAGAGGGTCACCCTATGGCCTTCTGAGAACCACTCGAGAGATATCGATCTTGACATCCCCAGAATGGCCCCATAAATTGAGATATCATCAGTGTATGTGCATTAACTTGTGTGTGTTTGTGTGTGTGTATTTAAATCACAATAACAAATGGATTGTAATATTGAAGTTTCTTCTCATCTTGAGAAGAATATTTGCTACAGAAACACTCTCACAGTAATAGTGAGAGTGTCAACTATCTAAGAAAGGAGAAATAACTGGAGGAATCCCCCAGGAGTTAGGCTCAGTGTCCCAGGAATTACGCCCAAGGAAAGTCAATGAACTCAGTGATGGAAGATAAAACCCAGCCTAAATAAAACCCTAAATCATTTAGGTGGAACATGAGATACTCTTACAACAGTTACAAGAGGTCTAAAATGCCCGGACTGGAACATAAGGGGAACACAGTGACGTGGAGCTGAGAGTGCATGGCAAAACTGATTGGATCTGGCAAAAATTATGTAAGCATACCAAGGAAACCACCAGTGGGACCAAACCCTAAGAAATCTGTATGACAACATATCATGTTGAACATAATGAGATTTATAGACAAAGGAAAGATCTTAATTATGTCACTGTCACACAGGTGATGATGAACCAGTTCCATCGTAGAATGACTCCCTGCTGTGTTTAAGATAACCTGTCAATTCTGTCTAGTCAGTTACAAGGAAATTTGCATTAATTGCACAGATTAACTATCAGCATCATTTACTGCACAATCAAAGGCAAGGCAAAGAAATCATAGACATGTTGTTGAATGCTGATGATGTTATTGGGAGTTTTGATGGGTTTTTTTCTTAAAGGGAAATCATCGGTGACTCTCATGCATGAAGCAGATCCTTTCTCTGTGATGTTTCCTGAATAGCCACTGTGATACCAGCCCATTGAGTTGTGGTCTCTCTCTCTTTTAAGAAGCAACTTCTACCTTCAGCTTGATCTCTTGCTTGAGCTTCCCTTCCGGCTACTAGGCTCCTTTTCTGATCCTGCAGAGGGCTTTTGTAAGGGATTGTGATCTCTAAGTTTTTCCCCTTTCAAGAACTAATCATTCTATTAATCACAATTCTAAACTGCTGTGGGAGTTTGTTTGTGACTTATGCCTTCACATGTGATACAAGCGACCTGTGTGTATAGGGTCTTCTCTCTGTTCATGTGGAGAAGGCATGGCAGCAGGAATAGATGGCTGCTCATTCTCTGTAAGGAAATCAGTAAACAGTGGGGACCAAGTACAAGGATGTCCTGAAATATTAAGTGTAGTCCTTTCAAGGCCCCAAAGCCTCCAGCTAGGTTCAGGGTCACGACAATCTCCAAAACACACCGAGCATGAAGTATTCAGAACCAGAAGCCTGTGTGTGCCATATCACATAAATTCATCGTGAGTACACCAATCTGTTTTTTTTTTTAATTCTAAATTGTTTTGTCCCATCAGAACGATCTATATTACCAATTAACCAAATTTGCTGCATCTTTGGTGTCCTAGAGTTGCTTTAAATTGTTGCTGGGACAGTCTTACAAACCTTCCTGTGCTGTTATGAGACCTTAAGGGGACAGCACTTATTTCAGAAATCAAAGGCAGTTGGGTTCAATCCTATGGTTAGCTGTTAGCTAGACACTGGAAGGATGGATTTGACTAAGAAAGGGAGACAGCATACATGGAGGCAGGTAACCTTTCCTTTGCAAAATGACCCATTTTGAGGCCTTACTTCAGGCTCTTCTCTTCTCCTAATCTTGGTTTTTTTATTAGTTTAGGAGAAGAATTAAAACTCCATTTACAGTATCTGTGAACCCGAATGAGTTAAGTATGTGTGACCAACTTGACGTCTGCCTGTCTGTCAACAGGGCCAGAGTTCAGGAGCATCTGATGCATAGCACAGGAATGTCAGCCATCAATCTCTGGTCCACCTAACTCTACAGCATTAGAGTTGTCATGGTTGCTCATCTGATCTTCCTCATATGATCTCCATCCACAGAGATGTCAGAAAAATCCTCCCTTGAGAGTGCAAGTTCTTTACAAATGAAAGATTATACAACAGAAGACACATGGGAGATTTATATGGGCAAGCTGTTGAAAGGATAAAGTGACAGAAGAAGTTAATTGATTAATTAAAGAAAGAATCCGCTTCAGCTGATAGGTTAGAACATAGGTAGGTGGAGTAAACAAAATAGAATGCCGGGAGGAAGAGGTAGTGAGCTCAGAGTAGCCATGCTCCCCTCCCCCGGCAGATGCCATAGCTCTGGTCTCTGAGGCAGATGTCGATGCAGCCAGCCACCATGTCAGACATGCTGAATTTTTCCTGGTAAGTGCACCTCGTTATACTACACTTATTATTAGAAATGGGTTAAAATGCTGAATCTAATGGGCCAGCAGTGTTTAAAAGAATACAGTTTTGGTGTATTTATTTCAGGCATAACCTTCATTCGGCCGTGGTGCTGGGGACACAGCCTCGCTGCTCAAATAACTACAGAATGTCTTGCAGCCTTGTGGACAACTGAATCCACTGAAAGCCTGAGAAAGCTTGGGAAAGAGTACAGCATGTTTTCTTGGTAGCAGCGATTTCTCGGTCTGCTCTGCTTGCTAGAAGAAAGCAAGGGCTCTCATCTAAAAGAGGCTTGCTGACTCAGCTTCAGCTGCAAAACCCTGCAGCCCTTAAGAGTTCCTGCCACAAAACATTGAAATGGTGTTGATAAAAGCCAACTGAATGCTTGTATGTTTTCAGCAGTAGCAGGAAAACAAACTGTGTTGTTTTAAAATGCCGGTTTTCTGGGCCATCCTGCCTGGGCAAACTCTGACTGTTTGCGGAAGGAGGGCCAGCTACAGAAAGAGGGCTTGAGTGTTGTCAGTTGCAGTCTCTTTGATGGCAAGGACCTTGAAGCAGTGTAGACTTGTGGCACTGAATGCGGCTCTGTTCGGTACCTCAGCCACAAGTTTGGAATGGCAGAAAGCTAAGGAATGGGCTACATCTGGCCAGCAAAGCCACGGCTTTAGTCCTACTGAGATTGCTTGGTAAATGAAAGACTCATGTGGTCAGAAAAACAGAGAGAGAAATAGAGTAAAGAGAGATTCAAAGACAAAGAAAATTTTTAAATGATTTACAGTGTGTTAAAAATATGTGCAGGCTAAAATTTGAAGTTCTTAAAGTTAAAAAAAGGAAGAGAGTTGTTGGGTGTGGTAGTACACATCTGTCAACCCAACACATGGGAGGCAGAGGGAGATTGACCTCTGTACCTTCAAGGTGAGGTAGCACACGCCTTTAATCCCAGTGCCTTGAAGGCAGAGACAAACAGATCTTTGTGAGTTCAATGTGTAGTAGCATACACCTTTAATCCCAATGCCTGAAAGGCAGAGAGAGGCAGATCTCTGAGACTTCAAGGACAGTCAGGTATACAGAGTTATTCCAGGTCAAAGATACAGAGAACCTATCTCAAAAGGCAAAAAATAAAAAGGAAAAGTAAACAAAATAGAGGTTAAAGGAAGCGCACAAAGATGGAAAATTCACAGCGAATTTTGATATTGTATGCTATTATGCTCTTTTTGAATCATTTGAATTTTGAGGCAGTAGCAATAGCTGCTAAAAGATGTTTCTTTATAAAAGCTGCTGAAATAATCCAAGATAGATATTTTGAAAATGCCTTGACTGTGAAATTTGGATCTAAGGACATGATGCTTTGGAAAGGAGTTTCTATTTTGTTTTCACAGAGGGTGATAGTCTGTGGATGCCTCTATCCTAATATGGTAGGATGGACCACGCCCTACTTAAAGGTTGCTGTGAACACCTTTAAAAAATTGCTTCGCTCAACTGCCAACTGAGATAAATCAATAATGATGCCACCATTCAGCAGGAAGCATTTTGGAGAGAAAAAAACTGCACCCACGTTTCCAAATATGGCTTATAAACGTTCTTTTACATTTAAAGTGGGATGTGATATAGATATGAATATTTGCATTAGTATAGATTTTGCTTTTCTGATAGAGATTTTAGGTCAATTTTGTTATATGTATATGCATTTTTGATCTTAATTAAGGTATTGTGATTGTGTAGTTCATTTAAAAATATAATGTATATAGGTTATTAAGGGATAAACATTAATAATAGTCAAGTTTGTAGTCATGTTAGTTAGATTTTCTAGCTACATAGGTATATATATTTCAGTCAGATAGGCATTATTCATAACTCTCTAGACTACAAAATAGGCTATTTAATGTTTTAGTACCTTAGGGTTTTTCATGACAGTGAGACACTCTACTCTTGGCAGCACATATCTACTTCAGGAAGAAGATGGGCATCAAAGAGGATCCTTATGGAGTTTGATAGCCATTTGGGGAAGAAACTGCTCTTGCCTGGATTGTTGCATAAATTATACACAGAAAACACTCAGAGAGAGGTCTACTGAACTTGCCTAAAGGTGAGATGATCTTTTCGTGTTCATGATTCAGGAAAGGGTCAGCAAAACATTCTTCAAGACAAGCAGATAGTGACTGCCTTTGAAATTTCCTGCGTCATGGAAATGTCAGCTGGAAACTATGGGCCTGTAGGCTGAGGATGGAAACACCAACGGTGCAGAGGAACTTTGGGTGACTGTCCAGGCAGCGAGATGTCTCTGTCATTTCTAGAGTTTGAAAATGGCTTACTTTTTGTTTGCTTAGGTAATACTGTATTATTCTGGAGTCTCTGATGAGGTTGAAGAATAGATATATAGTTATAGTTTTCCATTGTTATGATAAAAGATAAAATAGATATAAATATTGTAACTGTAATTCTTGCTTGATAACTGTTTTGTTATATGTAATTTTGCTATGTTAAAGTTAAAGATTCCATTCTTGTTTAAACAGAAATAGGAGTAATGATGGAGTATAGGTCATTGGTTAATTAAATAAAGAAACTGTTTGGCCTGAAAGGTTAGAACATAGGTGGGTGGATAAACATAAGAGAATGCTGGGAGGAATAGGAATTGAGCTTAGAGATGCCATGCACCTCTGCCATGGGCAGAAATGGTAGCTCTGCACTCTGAGGCAGATGGCGATACAGCCAGCCACCAGGTCAGACATGCTAAATATTTCCTTCTAAGCGTACCTCGTGCTGCAACATACATTATTAGACATGGGTTAAGAGGGTGAAAATAATGGGGCAGGCAGTGTTGAAATGAAGAGTTTTGTGTTGTTATTTTGGAGCATAAGCTTACAAGGCGGCCCCATGGGGATGCAGCCCTGCTGCTCAAATTTCTATAATCAAGGGGGAAATGGAAGAAGGGAAGAAAGAAGAGAGAGAGACAAGGAAGAATGGATTAATTCAATCATTCATTGGAAAAATGAGGGAACCAATGAATGAGGAGACCTAGTAGGAAAAAATGTGCTGCATTCCCTCAGAGAGTCAGGTCAAATTAAGGATTGACAAGGTTTTCCACTAAGGAGGAGGCTTATTCCATTTTACCTTCTTTGTGCTCCAGGCCCACCCACAAGAGTGATGATGAGGACAGGGAGAAGAAGAGGAGAGGGTGTACCAGAATTCCCTGGTACAATTTCCACCCAAATTGTAGCCAAATCACCTGACCTGGGACAGCTGATCTACATGCTGGACCCTAACTCCCAGTTTGACAACTCTAACATTTTAACCAAGTTTGTGAAGATGAAGGAACCAAAAATAGCCCAGTTACAGGATGGAAGGTTCCTTACAGGATGGGAGTCAGACATCAGTACCATACTGGTATTTGGCGGTTTGATGGGTGTGTGGGGTCTTTGCCAGACTCCACCTAGCATCATGGATTCCCTACTTTACTGATATTATGGAGTTCGGTGCATTCATCATATGTGTGCATGTCACACACTATTGGGCATCATATGTACATGTTTATCCTGTGTGTGGGTGAGTGTGTTCATGAGTTTTATAGCCCAAGTACTACAGAACATGATCAATGAAAGGGAACACTGTTTTCCAGATATGGTAGGGCAATTATTTAAATGAACTGACAAGGGTTGGATGGCATGGATAAGACCTATGAGAGTTCAAGGCATACCGAATCCAGGCATGACAAAGTAGGTGGCAGACAGAATTCTGGCAAAACTAAGTAGGTAGCTTGATGTCCAACTTACTGGAGAAGAGCAACTGAGCAGAGACACTTTTCACTAAGCAACATGCTCTAGTGGAGATCAAACATCCTTTGACTTACAGCCAGTACGAATTAAACCATTCATCAAATGAAACCTAATTTTCTCTGATTTTGAGTACACATTTGTGTCCCTTCCCGATTAATCTACTCTTTATCCTCTTAAGTCCCAATACTTCATGCTGATAGCTGTCACATCTTTCCATTTGACATGGTTTTCCCTCAAGCTTCATACCGCCCCGAGATCATACAACTTTTTGTCCCCTCTCCACTGCTTCCTTGACAGCCATCTTGTCCTTTACCACACCACGCATCCCCAGTCCTTTACTCTCCAAGGGGAAAAGACCATAAATCCTGCTATGTTTTGAGGCATGTATTTCTGTGATGCCCCATCCACCAAACACAATCGATCATTGACCAAATAACACAACATGTTAAAAAATTTTTATTCTTTCAGAAAGAATAATCCATTGGAAAAGATACCAGGATTCATAGAAGACCTGAGGTATCTCTGAAAAAACACATTCCCAAGGAGGGAATTAAGTCTGCCCCTCAAAATTTGAGAATTTCACTTTAACAGATCTTCACCAAATCATAGACATAGATATGGAAATCATTATCAAACTTGATGAAATACACAGAAGGTTTGTTGGGAACTTGGCAAATAATTTTACCTATCTCTTGGGTTCCATCTTTTTTGTTGTACTGCACACTTTTGCCCTGCAAAGAATCCCTGCCTAATTCCAAAGTCACCTCTACTGGAGGACATTCAGGCATGATGTGGAGGTTGCCTTCAATGGAATCATCATGATGGTGGTAAAGGTACAGGACCGGATCATTCTCGTTGACAATGTAGAAACAGGTCGTTATGGTCTTCACCTCATCTGGGACCACGCCACTCCACTCTTCCTTAGAGCCTGGCATGATGTGGAGGTTGCCTTCCAGGTAGTCATCCAGGAGGTGGTAAATGTACAAGACCAGATCTTTCTTGTAGTTAATATAAAACCAGGTCTTCATGATTGGCACCGCTTCTAGGACCATCCCGTTCCAGTCATTCTTAGAGCCATTTGTGCCCATGAATGTATGTTTCACTGCTCTGCCAACTATGGTGTTTGAGAGATGAGTGTCTGTCACCTGAGGAAATGGCACATTATTAGGCAGGATGTTCAGGTTTAAAATCCTTTCATCACTATGAAGCTCCAAGCCATAGACACAATCAATCCCATCATATTTCAACAAATAGAGAGAGGGATATGTTGGCAGTTGATCTAGAATGATGGCTTTCCAATGGGTGACAGGTTCATTGGCTTCCTTCCGGCCATGAAAAATTCTGCGGACAACAATATTCTCCAGGGCCTCAAAAGGCTTACTAAGTTTTTGCTTCTGGAGCGATGGCCCATTCTTCTTCTGGAGATGTGGCATGCCACTCATACTAAGAGGCATCTTCATCATGGCGGGAGACTTTCTGAGATAGGCCACAGCACTCCTGTTCCACTGTCTCTTGGCTCTGTTTCTGTGCTTGGGCTTCATAGCTGCCAATCTCTGCATAGGAAGAACTCTTCAGTTTAAATCAGACACAAAGTGGTTTCCTCCACCATAAGTGCCTGCAAGGATAAGAAGGTGAGGATGTGAGGTCAAGGCTCTTTTTAGGAATAACTTTGGAGCAGGTGAAAAAGGAAGGGCTGAATAGATTTGGATACCTAAATGGAATATGTTCTTAAGAAATTTATAGGAAAATTATCAAACTCTTGTCTAGAGCTCAGTATATGTGTATCAGAGACATATTCCTGCTGCAAAATGCAATTGACCTCTACTGAGAAACCTACTTCCTGACTTACTATATCAATGAGAGAGGAAGCTATGCCTATACCTAAAGTGAGAAAGAAATATCTGAACAGATGGCAAAGAATTCAAAGAACAGCCACTCCTCTCCTTACCACTCAAGCTACTGGTTAGTTGGCTGATCTATAACCACCTGCCCAAGGTCATGGCACTCCAGTCCACTGGCTCTCTCTATTGTGTCTCCTGATCCAGATCCAGGTTGATTACATAAAGATATTCTGTATCTTCATTAGAGAAGTGAGTACTGTGAGTCAAACTGCCAAAAGAAAGAAACATTAATCTGTGCAACAGCACCTATTAGAAATAATTATCTTTTAAAACACATATGGACAAAGAGGATCTTTGCCATTTAAGTGGACTGAGGAATTGGACATTTTTAGCATAGATAGAGTGGCGAGAATACCCGACATTAACCGTCCCCCAGCTATCAAATATAGGAGCTGTTAACGACATAAATTTTGGACCCAGAGCAGATTTGAAAGAAACCTTTCTTTGACTACAGAGGTCCCAATTGCTTCCTAAACATATTTATCAAAAGAAAATATCTTGGCTCTCTAGATTCTCACTTCTGGAAATTCGATTGAACAGTTGTGGAGCGCAAGAGCTGAACTGACCTCCTCAGCCACCGTGAAGATAGTAAGCCCACCTTCACAGAAGACCAGTGCTTCATGTGGAACAGAGTTGCCACCCCAACCAAAGCTTTGTGACATCATTAAGGCTCTACTTATGTCATAAAACTCCTCCTAGCCAGGTTTCTTCCCTACTAACCCCCAGAAATATCCAGCATACAGGTCCTAAAATGCTGCTCATACAGCCCCATGAAGACCCAAAATAAAAACCCCAATCTTCTTCCCAATTACTTGAGTCATATTTTCCAAGTAACTCAACCCCTTTATGTGTTTTTTTTTCTTCTGTAAAATAATATTTGGTCTGAGTCAACAACTCACATGAATGTTTTTTTTTCCTGGCTCCAATGTCCTCATTGGTTATTTTCTATTGATTTTTCCATTACTTCATAATAATAATTATCAAACTTTCCACTTCTCTTCCTCCTCCCACATTCTTCTTGCTCCTCAAATAAACCTCTCCACTCAAACACCAGTCCAAATAGAGGGCAGGGTACTTTGAGCTGTGGAAAGTGCAAGCCCACCCTTCATCCATCCAGATTTAGCAAGGTATGCATCCACAAAAAATATGATCACAAAAAGCCAGTGTATGATATGCAGACAATTGCAAGTGCCATTATCTTTGGCTTCTCCGTCTGCCCCAATTGTCAGCCACATTCAGAGCTTCCAGTTTGATCCCATGTTCTTTCATTCCCAGGTCACTGGATTAGTTGAAATCCCCTTAGTTCAGGCACAGTGTCTCATAGTGTGGACCAAGCCCTTATATTCCTGACATCCTTGCTCTTTTTCTCCATCCATCTGCTCTTCCACTGGAGCTTGGAAGCTCCATCTAGTTTTCTGATTTTGACCCTGACTTGATCTCCATCATTTGCCAAACAAAAGTTCCATGGTGGTTTTCAAGATAGTCAGTCATCAGTCTGACTATGGGACAAGGCACACATAGTTCCTAGGGACATGTCACAGTGCGGTCAACTTCTCCTCCCTGCTTAAGTACCTAGAGGGTCACCCTATGGCCTTCTGAGAACCACTCGAGAGATATCGATCTTGACATCCCCAGAATGGCCCCATAAATTGAGATATCATCAGTGTATATGCATTAACTTGTGTGTGTTTGTGTGTGTATTTAAATCACAATAACAAATGGATTGTAATATTGAAGTTTCTTCTCATCTTGAGAAGAATATTGCTACAGAAACACTCTCACAGTAATAGTGAGAGTGTAAACTATCTAAGAAAGGAGAAATAACTGGAGGAATCCCCCAGGAGTTAGGCTCAGTGTCCCAGGAATTACGCCCAAGGAAAGTCAATGAACTCAGTGATGGAAGATAAAACCCAGCCTAAATAAAACCCTAAATCATTTAGGTGGAACATGAGATACTCTTACAACAGTTACAAGAGGTCTAAAAGGCTGGACTGGAACCTAAGGGGAACACAATGACGTGGAGCTGAGAGTGCATGGCAAAACTGATTGGATCTGGCAAAAATTATGTAAGCATACCAAGGAAACCACAAGTGGGACAAAACCCTAAGAAATCTGTATGACAACATATCATGTTGAACATAATGAGATTTATAGACAAAGGAAAGATCTCAATTATGTCACTGTCACACAGGTGATGATGAAACAGTTCCATCGTAGAGTGACTCCCTGCTGTGTTTAAGATAACCTGTCAATTCTGTCTAGTCAGTTACAAGGAAATTTGCATTAATTGCACAGATTAACTATCAGCATCATTTACTGCACAATCAAAGGCAAGGCAAAGAAATCATAGACATGTTGTTAATGCTTATGATGTTATTGGGAGTTTTGATGGGTTTTTTTCTTAAAGGTTGACTCTCATCGGTGACTCTCATGCATGAAGCAGATCCTTTCTCTGTGATGTTTCCTGAATAGCCACTGAGATACCAGCCCATTGAGTTGTGGTCTCTCTCTCTTTTAAAAAGCAACTTCTACCTTCTGCTTGATCTCTTGCTTGAGCTTCCCTTCCGGCTACTAGGCTCCTTTTCTGATCCTGCAGAGGGCTTTTGTAAGGGATTGTGATCTCTAAGTTTTTCCCCTTTCAAGAACTAATCATTCTATTAATCACAATTCTAAACTGCTGTGGGAGTTTGTTTGTGACTTATGCCTTCACATGTGATACAAGCGACCTGTGTGTATAGGGTCTTCTCTCTGTTCATGTGGGGAAGGCATGGCAGCAGGAGTAGATGGCTGCTCATTCTCTGTAAGGAAATCAGTAAACAGTGGGGACCAAGTACAAGGATGTCCTGAAATATTAAGTCTTGTCCTTTCAAGGCCCCAAAGCCTCCAGCTGGGTTCAGGGTAACAACAATCTCCAAAACCCACCGAGCATGAAGTATTCAGAACCAGAAGCCTGTGTGTGCCATATCACATAAATTCATCGTGAGTACACCAATCTGTTTTTTTTTTAATTCTAAATTATTTTGTCCCATCAGAACGATCTATATTACCAATTAACCAAATTTGCTGCATCTTTGGTGTCCTAGACTTGCTTTAAATTGTTGCTGGGACAGTCTTACAAACCTTTCTGTGCTGTTATGAGACCTGAAGGGGACAGCACTTATTTCAGAAATCAAAGGCAGTTGGGTTCAATCCTATGGTTAGCTGTTAGCTAGACACTGGAAGGATGGATTTGACTAAGAAAGGGAGACAGCATACATGGAGGCAGGTAACCTTTCCTTTGCAAAATGACCCATTTTGAGGCCTTACTTCAGGCTCTTCTCTTCTCCTAATCTTGGTTTTTTTATTAGTTTAGGAGAAGAATTAAAACTCCATTTACACTATCTGTGAACCTGAATGAGTTAAGTATGTGTGACCAACTTGATGTCTGCCTGTCTGTCAACAGGGCCAGAGTTCAGGGGCATCTGATGCATAGCACAGGAATGTCAGCCATCAATCTCTGGTCCACCTAACTCTACAGCATTAGAGTTGTCATGGTTGCTCATCTGATCTTCCTCATATGATCTCCATCCACAGAGATGTCAGAAAAATCCTCCCCTGAGAGTGCAAGTTCTTTACAAATGAAAGATTATACAACAGAAGACACATGGGAGATTTATATGGGCAAGCTGTTGAAAGGATAAAGTGACAGAAGAAGTTAATTGATTAATTAAAGAAAGAATCCGCTTCAGCTGATAGGTTAGAACATAGGTAGGTGGAGTAAACAAAATAGAATGCCGGGAGGAAGAGGTAGTGAGCTCAGAGAAGCCATGCTCCCCTCTCCCCGGCAGATGCCATAGCTCTGCTCTCTGAGTCAGTTGTCGATGCAGCCAGCCACCATGTCAGACATGCTGAATTTTTCCTGGTAAGTGCACCTCGTTATACTACACTGATTATTAGAAATGGTTTAAAATGCTGAATCTATAGGGCCAGCAGTGTTTAAAAGAATACAGTTTTTGTGTATTTATTTCAGGCATAACCTTCATGCGGCCGTGGTGCTGGGGACACAGCCTCGCTGCTCAAATAACTACAGAATGGCTTGCAGCCTTGTGGACAACTGAATCCACTGAAAGCCTGAGAAAGCTTGGGAAAGAGTAAAGCATGTTTTCTTGGTAGCAGCGATTTCTCGGTCTGCTCTGCTTGCTAGAAGAAAGCAAGCGCTCTCATCTAAAAGAGGCTTGCTGACTCAGCTTCAGCTGCAAAACCCTGCAGCCCTTAAGAGGTCCTGCCACAAAACATTTAAATGGTGTTGATAAAAGCCAACTGAATGCTTGTATGTTTTCAGCAGTAGCAGGAAAAAAAAACTGTGTTGTTTTAAAATGCCTGCTTTCTGGGCCATCCTGCCTGGGCAAACTCTGACTGTTTGAGGAAGGAGGGCCAGCTACAGAAAGAGGGCTTGAGTGTTGTCTGTTGCAGCCTCTTTGATGGCAAGGACCTTGAAGCAGTGTAGACTTGTGGCACTGAATGCGGCTCTGTTCGGTACCTCAGCCACAAGGTTGAAATGACAGAAAGCTAAGGAATGGGCTACATCTGGCCAGCAAAGCCACGGCTTTAGTCCTACTGAGATTGCTTGGTAAATGAAAGATTCATGTGGTCAGAAAAACAGAGAGAGAAATAGAGTAAAGAGAGATTCAAAGACAAAGAAAATCTTTAAATGATTTACAGTGTGTTAAAAATATGTGCAGGCTAAAATTTGAAGTTCTTAAAGTTAAAAAAAGGAAGAGAGTTGTTGGGTGTGGTAGTACACACGTGTAAACCCAACAGAGATTGACCTCTGTACCTTCAAGGTGAGGTAGCACACGCCTTTAATCCCAGTGCCTTGAAGGCAGAGACAAACAGATCTTTGTGAGTTCAATGTGTAGTAGCATACACCTTTAATCCCAATGCCTGAAAGGCAGAGAGAGGCAGATCTCTGAGACTTCAAGGACAGACAGGTATCCAGAGTTATTCCAGGTCAAAGATACAGAGAACCTGTCTCAAAAGGCAAAAACTAAAAAGGAAAAATAAACAAAATATAGGTTAAAGGAAGCGCACAAAGATGGAAAATTCACAGCGAATTTTAATATTGTATGCTATTATGCTCTTTTTGAATCATTTGAATTTTGAGGCAGTAGCAATAGCTGCTAAAAGATGTTTCTTTATAAAAGCTGCTGAAATAATCCAACATAGATATTTTGAAAATGCCTTGATTGTGAAATTTGGATCTAAGGACATGATGCTTTGGAAAGGAGTTTCTATTTTGTTTTCACAGAGGGTGATAGTCTGTGGATGCCTCTATCCTAATATGGTAGGATGGACCACGCCCTACTTAAATGTTGCTGTGAACACCTTTAAAAAATTGCTTCGCTCAACTGCCAATTGAGATAAATCAATAATGATGCCACCATTCAGCAGGAAGCATTTTGGAGAGAAGAAACTGCACCCACGTTCTCAAATATGGCTTATAAACGTTCTTTTACATTTACAGTAGGATGTGATATAGATATGAATATTTGCATTCGTATAGATTTTGCTTTACTGATAGAGATTTTAGGTCAATTTTGTTATATGTATATGCATTTTTGATCTTCATTAAGGTATTGTGATTGTGTAGTTCATTTAAAAATATAATGTATATAGGTTATTAATGGATAATCATTAATAATAGTCAAGTTTGTAGTCATGTTAGTTAGATTTTCTAGCTACATAGATATATATATATTTCTGTCAGATAGGCATTATTCATATCTCTCTAGACTACAAAATAGGCTATTTAATGTTTTAGTACCTTAGGGTTTTTCATGACAGTGAGACACTCTACTCTTGGCAGCACATATCTACTTCAGGAAGAAGATGGGCATCAAAGAGGATCCTTATGGAGTTTGATAGCCATTTGGGGAAGAAACTGCTCTTGCCTGGATTGTTGCATAAACTGTACACAGAAAAAACTCAGAGAGAGGACTACTGAGCTTACCTAAAGGTGAGATGATCTTTTCGTGTTCCTGATTCAGGAAAGGGTCAGCAAAACATTCTTCAAGACAAGCAGATAGTGACTGCCTTTGAAATTTCCTGCTTCATGGAAATGTCTGCTGGAAACTATGGGCCTGTAGGCTGAGGATGGAAACACCAACGGTGCAGAGGAACTTTGGGTGACTGTCCAGGCAGCGAGATGTCTCTGTCATTTCTAGAGTTTGAAAATGGCTTACTTTTTGTTTGCTTAGGTAATACTGTATTATTCTGGAGTCTCTGATGGAGTTGAAGAATAGATAGATAGTTATAGTTTTCCATTGTTATGATAAAAGATATAATAGATATAAATATTGTAACTGTAATTCTTGCTTGATAACTGTTTTGTTATATGTAATTTTGCTATGTTAAAGTTAAAGATTCCGTTCTTGTTTAAACAGAAATAGGAGTAATGATGGAGTATAGGTCATTGGTTAATTAAATAAACTGTTTGGCCTGAAAGGTTAGAACATAGGTGGGTGGAATAAACATAAGAGAATGCTGGGAGGAATAGGAATAGAGCTTAGAGATGCCATGCACCTCTCCCATGGGCAGAAATGGTAGCTCTGAACTCTGAGGCAGATGGCGATACAGCCAGCCACCAGGTCAACATGCTAAATCTTTCCTTCTAAGCGCACCTCGTGCTGCAACATACATTATTAGACATGGGTTAAGAGGCTGAAAATAATGGGGCAGGCAGTGTTGAAA
Organism: Microtus pennsylvanicus; assembly: GCF_037038515.1. Lineage (NCBI taxonomy): Eukaryota > Metazoa > Chordata > Mammalia > Rodentia > Cricetidae > Microtus > Microtus pennsylvanicus. The sequence continues at coordinate 16,146,249 of NC_134602.1, forward strand.
TGAATAGTTTTGTGTTGTTATTTCGGAGCATAACCTTACAAGGCGGCCTCATGGGGATGCAGCCCTGCTGCTCAAATTTCTACAATCAAGGGGGAAATGGAAGAAGGGAAGAAAGAAGAGAGAGAGACAAGGAAGAATGGATGAATTCAATCATTCCTTGGAAAAATGAGTGAACCAATGAATGAGGAGACCTAGTAGGAAAAAATGTGCTGCATTCCCTCAGAGTCAGGTCAAATTAAGGATTGACAACGTTTTCCACTAAGGAGGAGGCTTATTCCATTTTACCTTCTTTGTGCTCCAGGCCCACCTACAAGAGTGATGATGAGGACAGGGAGAAGAAGAGGAGAGTGTGTACCAGAATTCCCTGGTCCAATTTCTCACCCAAATTGTAGCCAAATCACCTGACCTGGGACAGCTGATCTACATGCTGGACCCTAACTCCCAGTTTGACAACTCTAACATTTTAACCAAGTTTGTGAAGATGAAGGAACCAAAAATAGCCCAGTTACAGGATGGCAGGTTCCTTACAGGATGGGAGTCAGACATCAGTACCATACTGGTGTTTGGCGGTTTGATGTGTGTGTGGGGTCTTTGCCAGACTCCACCTAGCATCATGGATTCCCTACTTTACTGATATTATGGAGTTCGGTGCATTCATCATATGTGTGCATGTCACACACTAGTGGGCATCATATGTACATGTTTATCCTGTGTGTGGGTGAGTGTGTTCATGAGTTTTATAGCCCAAGTACTACAGAACATGATCAATGAAAGGGAACACTGTTTTCCAGATATGGCAGGGCAATTATATAAATGAACTGACAAGGGTTGGATGGCATGGATAAGACCTATGAGAGTTCAAGGCATACCGAATCCAGGCATGACAAAGTAGGTGGCAGACAGAATTCTGGCAAAACTAAGTAGGTAGCTTGATGTCCAACTTACTGGAGAAGAGCAACTGAGCGGAGACACTTTTAACTAAGCAACATGCTCTAGTGGAGATCAAACATCCTTTGACTTACAGCCAGTACAAATTAAACCATTCATCAAATGAAACCTAATTTTCTCTGATTTTGAGTATACATTTGTGTCCCTTCCTGATTAATCTACTCTTTATCCTCTTAAGTCCCAATACCTCACGCTGATATCGGTCACATCTTTCCATTTGACATGGTTTTCCCTCAAGCTTCATACCGCCCCGAGATCATACAACTTTTTGTCCCCTCTCCACTGCTTCCTTGACAGCCATCTTGTCCTTTACCACACCACGTATCCCCAGTCCTTTACTCTCCAAGGGGAAAAGACCATAAATCCTGCTTTGTTTTGAGGCATGTATTTCTGTGATGCCCCATCCACAAAACACAATCCATCATTGACCAAATAACACAATATGTTAACAAATTTTTATTCTTTGAGAAAGAATAATCCATTGGAAAAGATACCAGGATTCATAGAAGACCTGAGGTATCTCTGAAAAAACACATTCCCAAAGAGAACATTAAGTCTGCCCCTCAAAATTTGAGAATTTCACTTTAACAGATCTTCACCAAATCATAGACATAGATATGGAAATCATTATCAAACTTGATGAAATACACAGAAGGTTTGTTGGGAACTTGGCAAATAATTTTACCTATCTCTTGGGTTCCATCTTTTTTGTTGTACTGCACTCTTTTGCCCTCCAAGGAATCCCTGCCTAATTCCAAAGTCACCTCTACTGGAGGACATTCAGGCGTGATGTGGAGGTTGCCTTCAATGGAATCATCATGATGGTGGTAAAGGTACAGGACCGGATCATTCTCGTTGACAATGTAGAAACAGGTCGTTATGGTCTGCACCTCATCTGGGACCACGCCACTCCACTCTTCCTTAGAGCCTGGCATGATGTGGAGGTTGCCTTCCAGGTAGTCATCCAGGAGGTGGTAAATGTACATGACCGGATCTTTCTTGTAGGTAATATAAAACCAGGTCTTCATGATTGGCACCTCTTCCAGGACCATCCCGTTCCAGTCATTCTTAGAGCCATTTGTGCCCATGAATGTATGTTTCACTGCTCTGCCAACTATGGTGTTTGAGAGATGAGTGTCTGTCACCTGAGTAAATGGCACATTACTAGGCAGGATCTTCAGGTTTAAAATCCTTTCATCACTATGAAGCTCCAAGCCATAGACACAATCAATCCCATCATATTTCAACAAATAGAGAGAGGGATATGTTGGCAGTTGATCTAGAATGATGGCTTTCCAATGGGTGACAGGTTCATTGGCTTCCTTCCAGCCATGAGAAATTCTGCGGCCAACAATATTCTCCAGGGCCTCAAAAGGCTTACTAAGTTTTTGCTTCTGGAGCGATGGCCCATTCTTATTCTGGAGATGTGGCATGCCACTCATACTAAGAGGCATCTTCATCATGGCGGGAGACTTTCTGAGATAGGCCACAGCACTCCTGTTCCACTGTCTCTTGGCTCTGTTTCTGTGCTTGGGCTTCATAGCTGCCAATCTCTGCATAGGAAGAACTCTTCAGATTAAATCAGACACAAAGTGGTTTCCTCCACCATAAGTGCCTTCAAGTATAAGAAGGTGAGGATGTGAGGTCAAGGCTCTTTTTAGGAATAACTTTGGAGCAGGTGAAAAAGGCAGGGCTGAATACATTTGCATACCTAAATGGAATATGTTCTTAAGAAATTTATAGGAAAATTATCAAACTCTTGTCTACAGCTAAGTATATGTGTATCAGAGACATATTCCTGCTGCAAAATGCAATTGACCTCTACTGAGAAACCTACTTCCTGACTTACTATATCAATGAGAGAGGAAGCTATGCCTATACCTAAAGTGAGAAAGAAATATCTGAACAGATGGCAAAGAATTCAAAGAACAGCCACTCCTCTCCTTACCACTCAAGCTACTGGTTAGTTGGCTGATCTATAACCACCTGCCCAAGGTCATGGCACTCCAGTCCACTGGCTCTCTCTATTGTGTCTCCTGATCCAGATCCAGGTTGATTACATAAAGATATTCTGTATCTTCATTAGAGAAGTGAGTACTGTGAGTCAAACTGCCAAAAGAAAGAAACATTAATCTGTGCAACAGCACCTATTAGAAATAATTATCTTTTAAAACACATATGGACAAAGAGGATCTTTGCCATTTAAGTGGACTGAGGAATTGGACATTTTTAGCAAAGATAGAGTGGGGAGAATACCTGACATTAACCGTCCCCCAGCTGTCAAATATAGGAGCTGTTAACGACATAAATTTTGGACCCAGAGCAGATTTGAAAGAAACCTTTCTTTGACTACAGAGGTCCTAGTTGCTTCCTAAACATATTTACCAAAAGAAAATATCTTGGCTCTCTAGATTCCAACTTCTGGAAATTCGGTTGAACAGTTGAGGAGCACAAGAGCTGAACTGACCTCCTCAGCCACCGTGAAGATAGTAAGCCCACCTTCACAGAAGACCAGTGCTTCATGCGGAACAGGGTTGCCACCCCCAACCAAAGCTTTGTGACATCATCAAGGCTCTACTTATGTCATAAAACTCCTCCTAGCCAGGTTTCTTCCCTACTAACCCCCAGAAATATCCAGCATACAGGTCCTAAAATGCTGCTCATACAGCCCCATGAAGACCCAAAATAAAAACCCCAATCTTCTTCCCAATTACTTGAGTCATATTTTCCAAGTAACTCAACCCCTTTATGTGTTTTTTTTTTCTGTAAAATAATTTTTGGTCTGAGTCAACAACTCACATGAATGTTTTTTTTCCTAGCTCCAATGTCCTCATTGGTTATTTTCTATTGATTTTTCCATTACTTCATAATAATAATTATCAAACTTTCCACTTCTCTTCCTCCTCCCACATTCTTCTTGCTCCGCAAATAAACCTCTCCTCTCAAACACCAGTCCAAATAGAGGGCAGGGTACTTTGAGCTGTGGGAAGTCCAAGCCCACCCTTAATCCATCCAGATTTAGCAAGGTATGCATCCACAAAAAAATATGATCACAAAAAGCCAGTGTATGATATGCAGACAATTGCAAGTGCCATTATATTTAGCTTCTCCGTCTGCCCCAATTGTCAGCCACATTCACAACTTCCAGTTTGATCCCATGTTCTTTCATTCCCAGGTCACTGGATTAGTTGAAATCCCCTTAGTTCAGGCACAGTGTCTCATAGTGTGGACCAAGCCGTTATATTCCTGACATCCTTGCTCTTTTTCTCCATCGATCTGCTCTTCCACTGGAGTTTGGAAGCTCCATCTAGTTTTCTGATTTTGACCCTGACTTGATCTCCATCATTTGCCAAACAAAAGTTCCATGGTGGTTTTCAAGATAGTCAGTCATCAGTCTGACTATGTGACAAGGCACACATAGTTCCTAGGGACATGTCACAGTGCGGTCAACTTCTCCTCCCTGCTTAAGTACCTAGAGAGGGTCACCCTATGGCCTTCTGAGAACCACTCGAGAGATATCGATCTTGACATCCCCAGAATGGCCCCATAAATTGAGATATCATCAGTGTATGTGCATTAACTTGTGTGTGTTTGTGTGTGTGTATTTAAATCACAATAACAAATGGATTGAAACATTGAAGTTTCTTCTCATCTTGAGAAGAATATTTGCTACAGAAACACTCTCACAGTAATAGTGAGAGTGTAAACTATCTAAGAAAGGAGAAATAACGGGAGGAATCCCCCAGGAGTTAGGCTCAGTGTCCCAGGAATTACACCCAAGGAAAGTCAATGAACTCAGTGACAGAAGATAAATCCCAGCCTAAATAAAACCCTAAATCATTTAGGTGGAACATGAGATACTCTTACTACAATTACAAGAGGTCTAAAATGCCTGGACTGGAACCTAAGGGGAACACAATGACGTGGAGCTGAGAGTGCATGGCAAAACTGATTGGATCTGGCAAAAATTATGTAAGCATACCAAGGAAACCACCAGTGGGACAAAACCCTAAGAAATCTGTATGACAACATATCATGTTGAACATAATGAGATTTATAGACAAAGGAAAGATCTTAATTATGTCACTGTCACACAGGTGATGATGAACCAGTTTCATTGTAGAGTGACTCCCTGCTGTGTTTAAGATAACCTGTCAATTCTGTCTAGTCAGTTACAAGGAAATTTGCATTAATTGCACAGATTAACTATCAGCATCATTTACTGCAAAATCAAAGGCAAGGCAAAGAAATCATAGACATGTTGTTGAATGCTGATGATGTTATTGGGAGTTTTGATGGGTTTTTTTCTTAAAGGGAAATCATCGGTGACTCTCATGCATGAAGCAGATCCTTTCTCTGTGATGTTTCCTGAATAGCCACTGAGATACCAGCCCATTGAGTTGTGGTCTCTCTCTCTTTTACAAAGCAACTTCTACCTTCAGCTTGATCTCTTGCTTGAGCTTCCCTTCCGGCTACTAGGCTCCTTTTCTGATGCTGCAGAGGGCTTTTGTAAGGGATTGTGATCTCTAAGTTTTTCCCCTTTCAAGAACTAATCATTCTATTAATCACAATTCTAAACTGCTGTGGGAGTTTGTTTGTGTCTTATGCCTTTACATGTGATACAAGCGACCTGTGTGTATAGGGTCTTCTCTCTGTTCATGTGGGGAAGGCATGGCAGCAGGAGTAGATGGCTGCTCATTCTCTGTAAGGAAATCAGTAAACAGTGGGGACCAAGTACAAGGATGTCCTGAAATATTAAGTCTTGTCCTTTCAAGGCCCCAAAGCCTCCAGCTAGGTTCAGGGTCACGACAATCTCCAAAACCCACCGAGCATGAAGTATTCAGAACCAGAAGCCTGTGTGTGCCATATCACATAAATTTCGTGAGTACACCAATCTAATTTTTTAATTCTAAATTATTTTGTCCCATCAGAACGATCTATATTACCAATAAACCAAATTTGCTGTATCTTTGGTGTCCTAGAATTGCTTTAATTTGTTGCTGGGACAGTCTTACAAACCTTCCTGTGCTGTTATGAGACCTTAAGGGGACAGCACTTATTTCAGAAATCAAAGGCAGTTGGGTTCAATCCTATGGTTAGCTGTTAGCTAGACACTGGAAGGATGGATTTGACTAAGAAAGGGAGACAGCATACATGGAGGCAGGTAACCTTTCCTTTGCAAAATGACCCATTTTGAGGCCTTACTTCAGGCTCTTCTCTTCTCCTAATCTTAGTTTTTTATTAGTTTAGGAGAAGAATTAAAACTCCATTTACAGTATCTACGAACCCGAATGAGTTAAGTATGTGTGACCAACTTGATGTCTGCCTGTCTGTCAACAGGGCCAGAGTTCAGGGGCATCTGATGCATAGCACAGGGATGTCAGCCATCAATCTCTGGTCCACCTAACTCTACAGCATTAGAGATGTCATGGTTGCTCATCTGATCTTCCTCATATGATCTCCATCCACAGAGATGCAAGTTCTTTACAAATGAAAGATTATACAACAGAAGACACATGGGAGATTTATATAGGTAAGCTGTTGAAAGGATAAAGTGACAGAAGAAGTTAATTGATTAATTAAAGAAAGAATCCGCTTCAGCTGATAGGTTAGAACATAGGTAGGTGGAGTAAACAAAATAGAATGCCGGGAGGAAGAGGTAGTGAGCTCAGAGAAGCCATGCTCCCCTCTCCCCGGCAGATGCCATAGCTCTGCTCTCTGAGTCAGTTGTCGATGCAGCCAGCCACCATGTCAGACATGCTGAATTTTTCCTGGTAAGTGCACCTCGTTATACTACACTGATTATTAGAAATGGGTTAAAATGCTGAATCTAATGGGCCAGAAGTATTTAAAAGAATACAGTTTTTGTGTATTTATTTCAGGCATAACCTTCATGCGGCCATGGTGCTGGGGACACAGCCTCGCTGCACAAATAACTACAGAATGGCTTGCAGCCTTGTGGACAACTGAATCCACTGAAAGCCTGAGAAAGCTTGGGAAAGAGTAAAGCATGTTTTCTTGGTAGCAGCGATTTCTCGGTCTGCTCTGCTTGCTAGAAGAAAGCAAGGGCTCTCATCTAAAAGAGGCTTGCTGACTCAGCTTCAGCTGCAAAACCCTGAAGCCCTTAAGAGGTCCTGCCACAAAACATTTAAATGGTGTTGATAAAAGCCAACTGAATGCTTGTATGTTTTCAGCAGTAGCAGGAAAAAAAAAACTGTGTTGTTTTAAAATGCCGGCTTTCTGGGCCATCCTGCCTGGGCAAATTCTGACTGTTTGAGGAAGGAGGGCCAGCTACAGAAAGAGGGCTTGAGTGTTGTCTGTTGCAGCCTCTTTGATGGCAAGGACCTTGAAACACTGTAGACTTGTGGCACTGAATGCGGCTCTGTTCGGTACCTCAGCCACAAGGTTGGAATGGCAGAAAGCAAAGGAATGGGCTACATCTGGCCAGCAAAGCCATGGCTTTAGTCCTACTGAGATTGCTTGGTAAATGAAAGACTCATGTGGTCAGAAAAACAGAGAGAGAAATAGAGTAAGAGAGATTCAAAGACAAAGAAAATTTTTAAATGATTTACAGTGTGTTAAAAATATGTGCAGGCTAAAATTTAAAGTTCTTAAAGTTAAAAAAAGGAAGAGAGTTGTTGGGTGTGGTAGTACACACCTGTAAACCCAACACATGGGAGGCAGAGGGAGGTTGACCTCTGTACCTTCAAGGTGAGGTAGCACACGCCTTTAATCCCAGTGCCTTGAAGGCAGAGACAAACAGATCTTTGTGAGTTCAATGTGTAGTAGCATACACCTTTAATCCCAATGCCTGAAAGGCAGAGAGAGGCAGATCTCTGAGACTTCAAGGACAGACAGGTATACAGAGTTATTCCAGGTCAAAGATACAGAGAACCTGTCTCAAAAGGCAAAAAATAAAAAAAAAAAGTAAACAAAATAGAGGTTAAATTGAAGCGCACAAAGATGGAAAATTCACAGCGAATTTTGATATTGTATGCTATTATGCTCTTTTTGAATCATTTGAATTTTGAGGCAGTAGCAATAGCTGCTAAAAGATGTTTCTTTATAAAAGCTGCTGAAATAATCCAACATAGATATTTTGAAAATGCCTTGACTTTGAAATTTGGATCTAAGGACATGATGCTTTGGAAAGGAGTTTCTATTTTGTTTTCACAGAGGGTGATAGTCTGTGGATGCCTCTATCCAAATATGGTAGGATGGACCACGCCCTACTTAAAGGTTGCTGTGAACACCTTTAACAAATTGCTTCGCTCAACTGCCAACTGAGATAAATCAATAATGATGCCATGATTCAGCTGGAAGCATTTTGGAGAGAAGAAACTGCACCCACATTCCCAAATATGGCTTATAAACGTTCTTTTACATTTACAGTGGGATGTGATATAGATATGAATATTTGCATTAGTATAGATTTTGCTTTACTGATAGAGATTTTAGGTCAATTTTGTTATATGTATATGCATTTTTGATCTTCATTAAGGTATTGTGATTGTGTAGTTCATTTAAAAATATAATGTATATAGGTTATTAATGGGTAATCATTAATAATAGTCAAGTTTGTAGTCATGTTAGTTAGATTTTCTAGCTACATAAATATATATATTTCTGTCAGATAGGCATTATTCATATCTCTCTAGACTACAAAATAGGCTATTTAATGTTTTAGTACCTTAGGGTTTTTCATGACAGTGAGACACTCTACTCTTGGCAGCACATGTCTACTTAAGGAAGAAGATGGGCATCAAAGAGGATCCTTATGAAGTTTGATAGCCATTTGGGGAAGAAACTGCTCTTGCCTGGATTGTTGCATAAACTGTACACAGAAAACACTCAGAGAGAGGTCTACTGAACTTGCCTAAAGGTGAGATGATCTTTTCGTGTTCCTGATTCAGGAAAGGGTAAGCAAAACATTCTTCAAGACAAGAAGATAGTGACTGCCTTTGAAATTTCCTGCTTCATGGAAATGTCTGCTGCAAACTATGGGCCTGTAGGCTGAGGATGGAAACACCAACGGTGCAGAGGAACTTTGGGTGACTGTCCAGGCAGCGAGATGTCTCTGTCATTTCTAGAGTTTGAAAATGGCTTACTTTTTGTTTGCTTAGGTAATACTGTATTATTCTGGAGTCTCTGATGGAGTTGAAGAATAGATAGATAGTTATAGTTTTCCATTGTTATGATAAAAGATAAAATAGATATAAATATTGTAACTGTAATTCTTGCTTGATAACTGTTTTGTTATATGTAATTTTGCTATGTTAAAGTTAAAGATTCCGTTCTTGTTTAAACAGAAATAGGAGTAATGATGGAGTATAGGTCATTGGTTAATTAAATAAAGAAACTGTTTGGCCTGAAAGGTTAGAACATAGGTGGTTGGAATAAACATAAGAGAATGCTGGGAGGAATAGGAATTGAGTTTAAAGATGCCATGCACCTCTCCCATGGGCAGAAATGGTAGCTCTGCACTCTGAGGCAGATGGCGATACAGCCAGCCACCAGGTCAGACATGCTAAATCTTTCCTTCTAAGCGCACCTCGTGCTGCAACATACATTATTAGACATGGGTTAAGAGGCTGAAAATAATGGGGCAGGCAGTGTTGAAATGAATAGTTTTGTGTTGTTATTTCGGAGCATAACCTTACAAGGCGGCCTCATGGGGATGCAGCCCTGCTGCTCAAATTTCTACAATCAAGGGGGAAATGGAAGAAGGGAAGAAAGAAGAGAGAGAGACAAGGAAGAATGGATGAATTCAATCATTCCTTGGAAAAATGAGTGAACCAATGAATGAGGAGACCTAGTAGGATAAAATGTGCTGCATTCCCTCAGAGTCAGGTCAAATTAAGGATTGACAACGTTTTCCACTAAGGAGGAGGCTTATTCCATTTTACCTTCTTTGTGCTCCAGGCCCACCTACAAGAGTGATGATGAGGACAGGGAGAAGAAGAGGAGAGGGTGTACCAGAATTCCCTGGTACAATTTCTCACCCAAATTGTAGCCAAATCACCTGACCTGGGACAGCTGATCTACATGCTGGACCCTAACTCCCAGTTTGACAACTCTAACATTTTAACCAAGTTTGTGAAGATGAAGGAACCAAAAATAGTCCAGTTACAGGATGGCAGGTTCCTTACAGGATGGGAGTCAGACATCAGTACCATACTGGTATTTGGCGGTTTGATGGGTGTGTGGGGTCTTTGCCAGACTCCACCTAGCATCATGGATTCCCTACTTTACTGATATTATGGAGTTGGGTGCATTCATCATATGTGTGCATGTCACACACTAGTGGGCATCATATGTACATGTTTATCCTGTGTGTGGGTGAGTGTGTTCATGAGTTTTATAGCCCAAGTACTACAGAACATGATCAATGAAAGGGAACACTGTTTTCCAGATATGGCAGGGCAATTATTTAAATGAACTGACAAGGGTTGGATGGCATGGATAAGACCTATGAGAGTTCAAGGCATACCGAATCCAGGCATGACAAAGTAGGTGGCAGACAGAATTCTGACAAAACTAAGTAGGTAGCTTGATGTCCAACTTACTGGAGAACAGCAACTGAGCGGAGACACTTTTCACTAAGCAACATGCTCTAGTTGGGATCAAACATCCTTTGACTTACAGCCAGTACGAATTAAACCATTCATCAAATGAAACCTAATTTTCTCTGATTTTGAGTATACATTTGTGTCCCTTCCTGATTAATCTACTCTTTATCCTCTTAAGTCCCAATACCTCACGCTGATATCGGTCACATCTTTCCATTTGACATGGTTTTCCCTCAAGCTTCATACCGCCCCGAGATCATACAACTTTTTGTCCCCTCTCCACTGCTTCCTTGACAGCCATCTTGTCCTTTACCACACCACGCATCCCAAGTCCTTTACTCTCCAAGGGGAAAAGACCATAAATCCTGCTTTGTTTTGAGGCATGTATTTCTGTGATGCCCCATCCAGCAAACACAATCCATCATTGACCAAATAACACAACATGTTAACAAATTTTTATTCTTTGAGAAAGAATAATCCATTGGAAAAGATACCTAGATTCATAGAAGACCTGAGGTATCTCTGAAAAAACACATTCCCAAAGAGAACATTAAGTCTGCCCCTCAAAATTTGAGAATTTCACTTTAACAGATCTTCACCAAATCATAGACATAGATATGGAAATCATTATCAAACTTGATGAAATACACAGAAGGTTTGATGGGAACTTGGCAAATAATTTTACCTATCTCTTGGGTTCCATCTTTTTTGTTGTACTGCACTCTTTTGCCCTCCAAGTAATCCCTACCTAATTCCAAAGTCACCTCTACTGGAGGACATTCAGGCATGATGTGGAGGTTGCCTTCAATGGAATTATCATGATGGTGGTAAAGGTACAGGACCGGATCATTCTCGTTGACAATGTAGAAACAGGTCGTTATGGTCTGCACCTCATCTGGGACCAGGCCACTCCACTCTTCCTTAGAGCCTGGCATGATGTGGAGGTTGCCTTCCAGGTAGTCATCCAGGAGGTGGTAAATGTACAAGACCGGATCTTTCTTGTAGGTAATATAAAACCAGGTCTTCATGATTGGCACCTCTTCTAGGACCATCCCGTTCCAGTCATTCTTAGAGCCATTTGTGCCCATGAATGTATGTTTCACTGCTCTGCCAACTATGGTGTTTGAGAGATGAGTGTCTGTCACCTGAGGAAATGGCACATTATTAGGCAGGATCTTCAGGTTTAAAATCCTTTCATCACTATGAAGCTCCAAGCCATAGACACAATCAATCCCATCATATTTCAACAAATAGAGAGAGGGATATGTTGGCAGTTGATCTAGAATGATGGCTTTCCAATGGGTGACTGGCTCATTGCCTTCCTTCCAGCCATGAGAAATTCTGCGGCCAACAATATTCTCCAGGGCCTCAAAAGGCTTACTAAGTTTTTGCTTCTGGAGCGATGGCCCATTCTTCTTCTGGAGATGTGGCATGCAACTCATACTAAGAGGCATCTTCATCATGGCGGGAGACTTTCTGAGATAGGCCACAGCACTCCTGTTCCACTGTCTCTTGGCTCTGTTTCTGTGCTTGGGCTTCATAGCTGCCAATCTCTGCATAGGAAGAACTCTTCAGTTTAAATCAGACACAAAGTGGTTTCCTCCACCATAAGTGCCTGCAAGGATAAGAAGGTGAGGATGTGAGGTCAAGGCTCTTTTTAGGAATAACTTTGGAGCAGGTGAAAAAGGCAGGGCTGAATAGATTTGGATACCTAAATGGAATATGTTCTTAAGAAATTAATAGGAAAATTATCAAACTCTTGTCTACAGCTCAGTATATGTGTATCAGAGACATATTCCTGCTGCAAAATGCAATTGACCTCTACTGAGAAACCTACTTCCTGACTTACTACATCAATGAGAGAGGAAGCTATGCCTATACCTAAAGTGAGAAAGAAATATCTGAACAGATGGCAAAGAATTCAAAGAACAGCCACTCCTCTCCTTACCACTCAAGCTACTGGTTAGTTGGCTGATCTATAACCACCTGCCAAAGGTCATGGCACTCCAGTCCACTGGCTCTCTCTATTGTGTCTCCTGATCCAGATCCAGGTTGATGACAGAAAGATATTCTGTATCTTCATTAGAGAAGTGAGTACTGTGAGTCAAACTGCCAAAAGAAAGAAACATTAATCTGTGCACCAGCACCTATTAGAAATAATTATCTTTTAAAACACATATGGACAAAGAGGATCTTTGCCATTTAAGTGGACTGAAGAATCGGACATTTTTAGCAAGGTAGAGTGGGGAGAATACCTGACATTAACCGTCCCCCAGCTGTCAAATATAGGAGCTGTTAAGGACATAAATTTTGGACCCAGAGCAGATTTGAAAGAAACCTTTCTTTGACTACAGAGGTCCTAGTTGCTTCCTAAACATATTTACCAAAAGAAAATATCTTGGCTCTCTAGATTCCAACTTCTGGAAATTCGGTTGAACAGTTGAGGAGCACAAGAGCTGAACTGACCTCCTCAGCCACCGTGAAGATAGTAAGCCCACCTTACAGAAGACCAGTGCTTCATGTGGAACAGAGTTGCCACCCCCAACCAAAGCTTTGTGACATCATCAAGGCTCTACTTATGTCATAAAACTCCTCCTAGCCAGGTTTCTTCCCTACTAACCCCCAGAAATATCCAGCATACAGGTCCTAAAATGCTGCTCATACAGCCCCAGGAAGACCCAAAATAAAAACCCCAATCTTCTTCCCAATTACTAGAGTCATATTTTCCAAGTAACTCAACCCCTTTATGTGTGTTTTTTTTCTGTAAAATAATATTTGGTCTGAGTCAACAACTCACATGAATGTTTTTTTTTCCTATCTCCAATGTCCTCATTGGTTATTTTCTATTACTTCATAATAATAATTATCAAACTTTCCACTTCTCTTCCTCCTCCCACATTATTCTTGCTCCGCAAATAAACCTCTCCACTCAAACACCAGTCCAAATACAGGGCAGGGTACTTTGAGCTGTGGGAAGTCCAAGCCCACCCTTCATCCATCCAGATTTAGCAAGGTATGCATCCACAAAAAATATGATCACAAAAAGCCAGTGTATGATATGCAGACAATTGCAAGTGCCATTATCTTTGGCTTCTCCGTCTGCCCCAATTGTCAGCCACATTCAGAGCTTCCAGTTTGATCCCATGTTCTTTCATTCCCAGGTCACTGGATTAGTTGAAATCCCCTTAGTTCAGGCACAGTGTCTCATAGTGTGGACCAAGCCCTTATATTCCTGACATCCTTGCTCTTTTTCTCCATCCATCTGCTCTTCCACTGGAGCTTGGAAGCTCCATCTAGTTTTCTGATTTTGACCCTGACTTGATCTCCATCATTTGCCAAACAAAAGTTCCATGGTGGTTTTCAAGATAGTCAGTCATCAGTCTGACTATGGGACAAGGCACACATAGTTCCTAGGGACATGTCACAGTGCGGTCAACTTCTCCCCCATGCTTAAGTACCTAGAGAGGGTCACCCTATAGCCTACTGAGAACCACTCGAGAGATATCGATATTGACATCCCCAGAATGGCCCCATAAATTGAGATATCATCAGTGTATTTGCATTAACTTGTGTGTGTTTGTGTGTGTGTATTTAAATCACAATAACAAATGGATTGTAATATTGAAGTTTCTTCTCATCTTGAGAAGAATATTTGCTACAGAAACACTCTCACAGTAATTGTGAGAGTGTAAACTATCTAAGAAAGGAGAAATAACTGGAGGAATCCCCCAGGAGTTAGGCTCAGTGTCCCAGGAATTACGCCCAAGGAAAGTCAATGAACTCAGTGATGGAAGATAAAACCCAGCCTAAATAAAACCCTAAATCATTTAGGTGGAACATGAGATACTCTTACAACAGTTACAAGAGGTCTAAATGCCTGGACTGGAACATAAGGGGAACACAATGACGTGGAGCTGAGAGTGCATGGCAAAACTTACTGGATCTGGCAAAAATTATGTAAGCATACCAAGGAAACCACCAGTGGGACAAAACCCTAAGAAATCTGTATGACAACATATCATGTTGAACATAATGAGATTTATAGACAAAGGAAAGATCTTAATTATGTCACTGTCACACAGGTGATGATGAACCAGTTCCATCGTAGAGTGACTCCCTGCTGTGTTTAAGATAACCTGTCAATTCTGTCTAGTCAGTTACAAGGAAATTTGCATTAATTGCTCAGATTAACTATCAGCATCATTTACTGCACAATCAAAGGCAAGGCAAAGAAATCATAGACATGTTGTTGAATGCTGATGATGTTATTGGGAGTTTTGATGGGTTTTTTTCTTAAAGGGTGACTCTCATCGGTGACTCTCATGCATGAAGCAGATCCTTTCTCTGTGATGTTTCCTGAATAGCCACTGAGATACCAGCCCATTGAGTTGTGGTCTCTCTCTCTTTTAAAAAGCAACTTCTACCTTCAGCTTGATCTCTTGCTTGAGCTTCCCTTCTGGCTACTAGGCTCCTTTTCTGATCCTGCAGAGGGCTTTTGTAAGGGATTGTGATCTCTAAGTTTTTCCCCTTTCAAGAACTAATCATTCTATTAATCACAATTCTAAACTGCTGTGGGAGTTTGTTTGTGACTTATGCCTTCACATGTGATACAGGCCACCTGTGTGTATAGGGTCTTCTCTCTGTTCATGTGGGGAAGGCATGGCAGCAGGAGTAGATGGCTGCTCATTCTCTGTAAGGAAATCAGTAAACAGTGAGCACCAAGTACAAGGATGTCCTGAAATATTAAGTCTTGTCCTTTCAAGGCCCCAAAGCCTCCAGCTAGGTTCAGGGTCACGACAATCTCCAAAACCCACCGAGCATGAAGTATTCAGAACCAGAATCCTGTGTGTGCCATATCACATATTCATCGTGAGTACACCAATCTGTTTTTTTTTTAATGCTACATCATTTTTTCCCATCAGAACGATCTATATTACCAATAAACCAAATTTGCTGCATCTTTGGTGTCCTAGAATTGCTTTAAATTGTTGCTGGGACAGTCTTACAAACCTTCCTGTGTTGTTATGAAACCTTAAGAGGACAGCACTTATTTCAGAAATAAAAAGGCAGTTGGGTTCAATCCTATGGTTAGCTGTTAGCTAGACACTGGAAGGATGGATTTGACTAAGAAAGGGAGACAGCATACGTGGAGGCCGGTAACCTTTCCTTTGCAAAATGACCCATTTTGAGGCCTTACTTCAGGCTCTTATCTTCTCCTAATCTTGGTTTTTTTATTAGTTTAGGAGAAGAATTAAAACTCCATTTACAGTATCTGTGAACCTGAATGAGTTAAGTATGTGTGACCAACTTGATGTCTGCCTGTCTGTCAACAGGGCCAGAGTTCAGGGGCATCTGATGCATAGCACAGGAATGTAATCCATCAATCTCTGGTCCACCTAACTCTACAGCATTAGAGTTGTCATGGTTGCTCATCTGATCTTCCTCATATGATCTCATCCACAGAGATGTCAGAAAAATCCTCCCCTGAGAGTGCAAGTTCTTTACAAATGAAAGATTATACAACAGAAGACACATGGGAGATTTATATGGGCAAGCTGTTGAAAGGATAAAGTGACAGAAGAAGTTTATTGATTAATTAAAGAAAGAATCCGCTTCAGCTGATAGGTTAGAACATAGGTAGGTGGAGTAAACAAAATAGAATGCCGGGAGGAAGAGGTAGTGAGCTCAGAGAAGCCATGCTCCCCTCTCCCCGGCAGATGCCATAGCTCTGCTCTCTGAGGCAGATGTCGATGCAGCCAGCCACCATGTCAGACATGCTGAATTTTTCCTGGTAAGTGCACCTCTGTATACTACACTGATTATTAGAAATGGGTTAAAATGCTGAATCTAATGGGCCAGAAGTATTTAAAAGAATACAGTTTTTGTGTATTTATTTCAGGCATAACCTTCATGTGGCCGTGGTGCTGGGGACACAGCCTCGCTGCTCAAAAAACTACAGAATGGCTTGCAGACTTGTGGACAACTGAATCCACTGAAAGCCTGAGAAAACTTGGGAAAGAGTAAAGCATGTTTTCTTGGTAGCAGCGATTTCTCGGTCTGCTCTGCTTGTTAGAAGAAAGCAAGGGCTCTCATCTAAAAGAGGCTTGCTGACTCAGCTTCAGCTGCAAAACCCTGCAGCCCTTAAGAGGTCCGGCCACACAACATTTAAATGGTGTTGATAAAAGCCAACTGAATGCTTGTATGTTTTCAGCAGTAGCAGGAAAACAAACTGTGTTGTTTTAAAATGCCGGCTTTCTGGGCCATCCTGCCTGGGCAAACTCTGACTGTTTGAGGAAGGAGGGCCAGCTACAGAAAGAGGGCTTGAGTGTTGTCTGTTGCAGCCTCTTTGATGGCAAGGACCTTGAAACACTGTAGACTTGTGGCACTGAATGCGGCTCTGTTCGGTACCTCAGCCACAAGGTTGGAATGGCAGAAAGCTAAGGAATGGGCTACATCTGGCCAGCAAAGCCACGGCTTTAGTCCTACTGAGATTGCTTGGTAAATGAAAGACTCATTTGCTCAGAAAAACAGAGAGAGACATAGAGTAAACAGAGAATCAAAGACAAAGAAAATTTTTAAATGATTTACAGTGTGTTAAAAATATGTGCAGGCTAAAATTTGAAGTTCTTAAAGTTAAAAAAAGGAAGAGAGTTGTTGGGTGTGGTAGTACACACCTGTAAACCCAACACATGGGAGGCAGAGGGAGATTGAGCTCTGTACCTTCAAGGTGAGGTAGCACAGGCCTTTAATCCCAGTGCCTTGAAGGCAGAGACAAACAGATCTTTGTGAGTTCAATGTGTAGTAGCATACACCATTAATCCCAATGCCTGAAAGGCAGAGAGAGGCAGATCTCTAAGACTTCAAGGACAGACAGGTATACAGAGTTATTCCAGGTCAAAGATACAGAGAACCTGTCTCAAAAGGCAAAAAATAAAAAGGAAAAATAAACAAAATAGAGGTTAAATTGAAGCGCACAAAGATGGAAAATTCACAGCGAATTTTGATATTGTATGCTATTATGCTCTTTTTGAATCATTTGTATTTTGAGGCAGTAGCAATAGCTGCTAAAAGATGTTTCTTTATAAAAGCTGCTGAAATAATCCAACATAGATATTTTGAAAATGCCTTGACTTTGAAATTTGGATCTAAGGACATGATGCTTTGGAAAGGAGTTTCTATTTTGTTTTCACAGAGGGTGATAGTCTGTGGATGCCTCTATACTAATATGGTAGGATGGACCACGCCCTACTTAAAGGTTTCTGTTAACACCTTTAAAAAATTGCTTCGCTCAACTGCCAACTGAGATAAATCAATAATGATGCCACCATTCAGCAGGAAGCATTTTGGAGAGAAGAAACTGCACCCACGTTCCCAATATGGCTTATAAACGTTCTTTTACATTTAAAGTGGGTTGTGATATAGATATGAATATTTGCATTAGTATAGATTTTGCTTTACTGATAGAGATTTTAGGTCAATTTTGTTATATGTATATGCATTTTTGATCTTAATTAAGGTATTGTGATTATGTAGTAAATTTAAAAATATAATGTATATAGGTTATTAATGGATAATCATTAATAATAGTCAAGTTTGTAGTCATGTTAGTTAGATTTTCTAGCTACATAGATATATATTTCACTTAGATAGGCATTATTCATATCTCTCTAGACTACAAAATAGGGTATTTAATGTTTTAGTACCTTAGGGTTTTTCATGACAGTGAGACACTCTACTCTTGGCAGCACATATCTACTTCAGGAAGAAGATGGGCATCAAAGAGTATCCTTATGGAGTTTGATAGCCATTTGGGGAAGAAACTGCTCTTGCCTGGATTGTTGCATAAACTGTACACAGAAAACACTCAGAGAGAGGACTACTGACCTTGCCTAAAGGTGAGATGATCTTTTCGTGTTCCTGATTCAGGAAAGGGTCAGCAAAACATTCTTCAAGACAAGAAGATAGTGACTGCCTTTGAAATTTCCTTCTTCATGGAAATGTCTGCTGGAAACTATGGGCCTGTAGGCTGAGGATGGAAACACCAACGGTACAGAGGAACTTTGGGTGACTGTCCAGGCAGCGAGATGTCTCTGTCATTTCTAGAGTTTGAAAATGGCTTACTTTTTGTTTGCTTAGGTAATACTGTATTATTCTGGAGTCTCTGATGGAGTTGAAGAATAGATAGATAGTTATAGTTTTCCATTGTTATGATAAAAGATAAAATAGATATAAATATTGTAACTGTAATTCTTGCTTGATAACTGTTTTGTTATATGTAATTTTGCTATGTTAAAGTTAAAGATTCCGTTCTTGTTTAAACAGAAATGGGAGTAATGATGGAGTATAGGTCATTGGTTAATTAAATAAAGAAACTGTTTGGCCTGAAAGGTTAGAACATAGGTGGGTGGAATAAACATAAGAGAATGCTGGGAGGAATAGGAATTGAGCTTAGAGATGCCATGCACCTCTCCCATGGGCAGAAATGGTAGCTCTGCACTCTGAGGCAGATGGCGATACAGCCAGCCACCAGGTCAGACATGCTAAATCTTTCCTTCTAAGTGCACCTCGTGCTGCAACATACATTATTAGACATGGGTTAAGAGGCTGAAAATAATGGGGCAGGCAGTGTTGAAATGAATAGTTTTGTGTTGTTATTTCGGAGCATGACCTTACACGGCAGCCACATGGGGATGCAGCTCTGCTGCTCAAATTTCTACAATCAAGGGGGAAATGGAAGAAGGGAAGAAAGAAGAGAGAGAGACAAGGAAGAATGGATGAATTCAATCATTCATTGGAAAAATGAGTGAACCAATGAATGAGGAGACCTAGTAGGAAAAAATGTGCTGCATTCCCTCAGAGAGTCAGGTCAAATTAAGGATTGACAAGGTTTTCCACTAAGGAGGAGGCTTATTCCATTTTACCTTCTTTGTGCTCCAGGCCCACCCACAAGAGTGATGATGAGGACAGGGAGAAGAAGAGGAGAGGGTGTACCAGAATTCCCTGGTACAATTTCTCACCCAAATTGTAGCCAAATCACCTGACCTGGGACAGCTGATCTTCATGCTGGACCCTAACTCCCAGTTTGACAACTCTAACATTTTAACCAAGTTTGTGAAGATGAAGGAACCAAAAATAGCCCAGTTACAGGATGGCAGGTTCCTTCCAGGATGGGAGTCAGACATCAATACCATACTGGTATTTGGCGGTTTGATGGGTGTGTGGGGTCTTTGCCAGACTCCACCTAGCATCATGGATTCCCTACTTTACTGATATTATGGAGTTCCGTGCATTCATTATATGTGTGCATGTCACACACTAGTGGGCATCATATGTACATGTTTATCCTGTGTGTGGGTGAGTGTGTTCATGAGTTTTATAGCCCAAGTGAAGGGGTTAAATCAGCTCCCTTTAGAGGGCGGGGTTTGCCTCAGGCGAATCCCTGCCAATAAAGGGTGCGCGGAGAAGTAGCTCGCCCCTTTTTTGTTCCTCCCTACCTGTGCTACGCTGGAACTTTGGTTCAGTAAGTTTAACAATAAACTGGTAAATATTCTTTGATATCTGCATTGCCTTTATTTTGTGCGGGAACATCTGGCGCCTGCCCCGTGGGGCTTTGCTGAGAACCTGCCCCGAATCGGAGTCTCTTGCACCCCCGGTCGCTGCGGCGGTCTCTCTGGGCGCGCGCGGAAGAAGTTGATATTCTGAGCAGTCTCTCTGGGCGCGCGCTGAAACAGCTGAGATTCTGATCAACTCGATTTTCCCTGCTGATTGTTAGAGTATCAAGCAGTGAGTTTGATATCGACAGAGCCTTTTTAACAGTGCCTAAGCCTCTGTTCCGTGCCGCCCCGGCCAGATTTCCCGTGCCCGCCCGCCGGCGCGCGCGCTGCCTGTGTCTGCTGCTCCCCCTCCCACCACCGCCAGCGCTCAGGTCACGTGACAGCGGCCTGAGAGCCCCGACAAAAAATACTTATCAGCCTGGTGTCTGTTTCAATTTTGTTTTTGAGTCGTTTTATTTCAGATTTAGGACACGTGGATTCAACTGGACTCTTTCGCCACCACTGGCAGGAACCAGTTATTACAGGTAAGAGAACTTTTTCTTTTCTAAATAATGTCTGAGAACGTGACTGCAGCCTATTTCAATAGTTCTTTTGAGTGCACCATTTGGGAGATCTTACAAGAGGTGTCTACCACACCACATATATGGATATTCCTGGGATTCTCAATTTTCCTTAGCACTATTTGGTTTGATAATAGGAAAATGATCAAATCTCTTAAGGCAGAGGTTGAACGTTTGAAAACTATTGAGAGCGACAACAATCTTCTCAAGAATCAGTTTGAAGTTCTCCAGGAAGAAAACAAATCTTTGTTTAACATGACTTGGTTAACTGAGCAAAATCTAGAAAAAGTACAGGTTGATGTTAAGGAGAAATTCATTACTATGGAAGAAGGAACAGCTGAATTAGATCGTAAGTTTCAGCAGTCCCTTTCTGATGTTAAGGAGAAATTCATTACTATGGAAGAAGGAACAGCTGAATTAGATCGTAAGTTTCAGCAGTCCCTTTCTGTAGGAACTGAAACGTTAACTGAGAGAATCAAAACTGCTGAATGTGACAATCGAATTTTGTCTAAAGCTTATGACAGATTGGCGGAAAGATTGTCAATACAAGAAGGCACGGTTTATGCCATAAAAATTATGTCCAAAGATGACAAGTTATCTCTACTGGACAAATTTCATACTCTAGAATCCTCAATGAAGGCTTTAGAACATAATTCTGGGCAGGAGATTCAGACATTACAAAAAGCAATGGTGAATAGAATTGAAAAGATTGAGGAATTTCTAAATTCTGATGAAGAAGAGCAAAGGGTAGAAAGGCAAATTTTAACTACATCTGTGCATAAATCCCTCCGGGAAAATTTTCACAAAGCTCTACCTACAGCTCTACATGCCTTTCCTGTAATAACAACAGAAAAGGTGGTTGGTTCCAGAAACCCTAGGGTCATCAAGGAAGATACATGGGAGCCTGTCCGTATGAATGATCTCAAAGAAATTAAACAGGCCATCATGTCTTTTGGGATGCACTCCCCTTTTGTTAAAGAGATGCTAAAATCTTGGGCCACAACAAGCAAAGCAACCCCCTTGGACTGGCTCCAGCTGAGCTCCGCGGTCCTTGAGAGTGGACCGCAATTAAAATGGAAATGCTTATTCAGGCAAGAGGCTAGACTTTTAGAACAGCAGGAAAAGGCGAAGGGAATTGACGTTTCCCTAGATAAAATTCTAGGTGAAGGGCTCTTTTCAGACCCTCAGGAACAAGCTAATTTGGATGAAAACATACTCTCCATGTGTACTGCAGCAGCCTTAAGGGCTTGGGACAGAGTACAAGACCCAGGACAGAGAATGGAATCATTTGTCACAGTTAAACAGGATCAGAGAGAACCCTTTAGTGACTTTTTACAAGGATTAACTAAGGCTGTACAAATGGGGATACCTGACCCAGAAGCAAGACGTATAATAATTGAGTCTTTGGCTTACGAAAATGCTAATGTGGAATGCAAAAGGATCTTGAGGCCTTTAATGTTCAGATCAGCGTCCTTGGAAGAATGGGTCTTGCATACACTAGATGTTGACACATTTGACTATGGCACTGAAGCATGGGTAGAAGAAGCAATTTCCAATGGTAAAACGAGACACCAGAATACCAAATGTTTTAATTGTGGCAAAATGGGTCATATGAAAAGGAATTGTAAACAACGGGTTTTCAGAAATAATAATAATGCGTCTTCTAGAAATAACAGGAATAGAAGGAATCAGCCTTCAGGTTTATGTAGAAGATGTGGGAAGGGCAGACACTGGACGAATGAATGCAGGTCTACAAGAGATAGACAAGGCAACCTGATACAGATGGGAAACGTGAGAGGGGGGGCCTCTCAGGCCCCCATGGCAAACATGGTTCAGACATTCCCAGTTTCTGCAGAGAACATGCCTCGTCAGGACAATTAGAAAGCCACATGCCTACTGTTACAAGCAATAGTAATCAGAAAGATGAGTTACGTGTGTTTTGGCAAACTTCTATAAATGATCAAAGACCTAAGCTGAGAGTGTGTGTAAATGGCATTTTTATTACTGGCCTACTGGACACAGGTGCTGATGTAAGTATCATTACCCCCAGAATCTTGGCATCCATATTGGCCTCTTCAGAATGTAAATGTTCAGCTGCTGGGAATTGGAACCCTATGTCGAGTAAGGCAGAGCACGAGATGGGTTGAATGTATAGGGCCTGAGGGACAAATAGGAAAATTAAGGCCTTATGTAGCCAATATTGCAATGAATTTATGGGGTCGTGACCTATTACAACAATGGAATACTCAAATTAACATTCCTGCTACTTCTAGAGCCCATATTTCTGAAAGGAATATTAAAAGTTATTACAAAAGGACAAAACCGGCCATTAGAACTGTGCAGGAACAAGCAATTGATGTCCCTTCAGAAATACCAACAGCCTTGCCTCTAAAATGGTTGACTGAGAAACCAATATGGACAAAGCAATGGCCTTTAGCTGAGGAAAAGCTACAGGCTTTAGAACAGCTGGTACAAGAGCAACTAGATGCTGGACATATAGAAGAATCTACCAGCCCTTGGAATTCTCCTGTATTTGTGGTTAAGAAAAAATCAGGTAAATGGAGAATGGTGACAGATCTCAGGGCCATCAACAAGGTTATTCAACCTATGGGCCCTCTGCAATCTGGAATTCCATTGCCCTCTTTATTACCAAAAGGATGGCCTCTCATAGTTATTGATTTAAAGGATTGTTTTTTCACTATACCTTTGCAAAAAGAAGATAGAGAAAAATTTGCCTTCACAGTGCCTACTTATAACAATTCTCAACCTTCGAGGAGGTACAACTGGACCGTCCTCCCCCAGGGTATGTTAAATAGCCCCTCCCTGTGCCAATATTTTGTGAACCAACCATTGCAAATAATACGCAAGAAATTTCCCAAATCTATTGTATACCATTACATGGACGACATATTGTTATCTGATTCAAACATAGATACCTTGAACAGACTGTTTGAAGAAATACAGATACTGTTACCTAAATGGGGATTGCAAATTGCTCCTGAAAAGATTCAGAAGGGAGATTCTGTTAATTATTTAGGTTATAGAATAGGTTTGCAAAAAATTAAGACACACTTGGCACAAATTTGGAGAGATCGCTTACGGACTCTTAATGACTTTCAAAGACTGTTAGGAGACATTTCCAGTTTACGACCAACTATTGGGATAACACCTGATCTAATAATTCATTTGAACAAGACCTTGGATGGTGATAAAGATTTAAACAGTCCCAGAGAATTAACAGCTGAAGCAGAAAAGGAACTGACAAAATAAAGGCAATGCAGATATCAAAGAATATTTACCAGTTTATTGTTAAACTTACTGAACCAAAGTTCCAGCGTAGCACAGGTAGCGAGGAACAAAAAAGGGGCGAGCCGCCTCTCCGCGCACCCTTTATTGGCAGGGATTCGCCTGAGGCAAACCCCGCCCTCTAAAGGAAGCTGATTTAACCCCTTCATTTCCCCCTTTTGTCTAAATAAGACACAACTAAACCAAATATAACTATAACAATAATAACAAATGATAAATATAACAAACAATATTGAGAGCAAAAGTTTTGCTAAAGAGTAACTACAATTAAATAATCTTCAACTCCATCAAAGATCTGAGAAGGGAGTAAATATTACTTAACAAAAAAGAGATATCCAAAATGTGCAACAAATGACAGAGACAACTGACTGCCTGGGCAATCACCCAAAATCTCGTTTGCAATGTTGAGTCAACCAACTTTGGCTAAGGCCTAACATAACTGACATACCATTCTCAAATGCAAGGAACTTTCTTAGGATTATCCTACCCTGTCTTGGCAAGATAAGACAATCCTGTTTATATCTTAGTCAGTAGTTGAGGTATGGGTTTTTCTTAACCCAAAGGCCAGTTCTGCCAGGAAGACAAGCTCCCAGTGGAGTGTCTTTGGTGCTCAACGTTCTCTCGGGAGTAGAGTGGTGTTGCCAGGAGTAAATTGTGTCTCGATGGCACAGAATTCTAGGTTAGATTAAAGGCCATTTTCTACAGCTCTTCAAAGAGGCTGAAGATTATACTATCTATACTGAAAATAATCTCTATGTATCTAAAAGACCTGATTAACCTAAAAATAATATGACAAACATGTAATTCTCAATACCTATCTAATTTGAAAACTAAGGGAATAAACAATTGTGCAATGTATGAAGACAATGATCTTCACCTGTAAACAATGTCATTACTTATCAAATGTAAACAATGTTATTACATAAATAGTACCAGAGGTAGAAATGTACATTGTGATATGATAGATGTATCCATACAATATAAGCATACTCTTATACCAAAATAGAGGTAGGAACACTCACATTCAATATTCAATATATCAATATACAAGAAACAGTACCAACATAATTTTCTAAAAACAGTAAGTCACAAATACCAATCATCCCATCAACCCAGTTAATCCCCCCCTTTTTTTTTATCCCTAATTACATACAATATCTCCCCATCCCCTCACTCCTAAACCAACCACTAAAAGATGTCCCTAACCCTGTGGGCAAACTCTGTTGGGAGAGGGGACGTCGTCCTCTTAGATTGCTTCTAGCTGACATGGGGGCGACGTTCTTCTTAGGGGCCCCTGTGAAAGCAAACGATGGTAAAATTCCCAAATTAACCTTTGACTTAAGAAGACTATAACTAGTCTCTGTGTGTTTCGAGAAGGTCCGGCCAGAGCGTTGTCAAAAATGTGCATCATATGAAATTGTCTCTTGCAATTGGTACCAAAAAACAGGTCTAAAATTAGTGCTTAAAAAAAAAATTCATGACGTCATAAAAACCAGATTGAGTTGATGTTGTGGGGCCCCATCTTCATCCTGGAAACTTCAAAAATTACTGTAGGAAAATATGTTGCTTGTTATGGGAAATTTAAACATTAACAACAAGGACTTATACTGACATATAAAGAAAGACACAGATGTGAGGGAAGGCAAAGAAAGTTTATCAAATATAAAATTATTCTTATTCTGTCCCATTTCATGGCTCCTGACCTGAGACAGAAACTTTGAAATACCTCTTATCAACAGGCTTGGAATTGAAGAAGGACTGAGCCATAGTCCAACTCCAAAACCAGCTCTACACATTTATAAAAAATGTTCGATAAAACATATAAATATATATATATATATATATATATATATATATATATATATATATATATAAAATAAATACTTACGATATGTATAGAATTTTATTGTTGATGTTTAATGGGTCGTAACTATTTTCCATCCATCAGTAATTAAATATTCAGGGTCCCTCAAATTCTTTGGAGATGAATATTTTCCTGTGGAGATAAGAAAAGAACCCTGCCCCCATCCTATTAGTAATCCTTACCATCTGTACGTCGGTCATCCTTGTGAATGAATTGTTATTTATCTTTTCCAAGTGACTTCCCTTCCTCAAACCGAACCTTTATTAATTTTGACGGTATCCATAATTTTTCCTCACCTGTGGAGATAAGAGCAAAACCCCTTCCCCAACGCAGCACATCTCCTGGCTTCCATTGTGAGGTCAGTACATCCTTGAAATAAACTGGTTGATTTAGTTCAGCAGACTTTTCCATTATCCAATGTCTTTCTGCAGCCGTCGTTCCCTTCTCGTTAGCGTTGAGAAAATTCAAGGTTAACAAAGCATTATGTAACCTATTTCTAGGGGTGTTTTCCACTCCTTTCTGTTTGTTCAACATATCCTTTATAGTTCGATTTGATCTTTCTATGACTGTTTGACCTGTAGGATTGTATGGTATACCTGTAACATGCTTGATATTGTAATGATCAGAAAACCGTTTCATCTTCCTACAGACATAAGCAGGACCATTATCTGTCTTTATTTGTGTAGGTATACCCATGATAGCCATGACTTCTAATAAATGAGTGATTACTGAATCAGCTTTTTCTGAACTTAAAGCAGTTGCCCACTGAAAGCCTGAATAAGTGTCGATGGTGTGATGAACATACTTCAATTTGCCAAATTCTGCAAAGTGGAACACATCCATCTGCCAGATTTCATTTCTATGAGTGCCCTTTGGATTAACTGCTGCTGGCAGTGGCGTTTGGTTATAGAAAGAGCAGGTAGGGCATTTCTTCACAATCTCCTTAGCTTGTTGCCATGTAATAGAAAACTCTTTCTTCAAACCTTTGCTATTAACATGAT
Source organism: Microtus pennsylvanicus (assembly GCF_037038515.1). Classification (NCBI taxonomy): domain Eukaryota; kingdom Metazoa; phylum Chordata; class Mammalia; order Rodentia; family Cricetidae; genus Microtus; species Microtus pennsylvanicus. The sequence continues at coordinate 16,173,051 of NC_134602.1, forward strand.
GTTTTTTATGAAATTCAGAGGCTTGAAGCACACTACCAATCAATAATTGATCAATTTCTGCATTACCTTGTGCTAGAGGACCTGGCAGACCCGTATGGGATCGGATGTGTGTTATGTACATAGGGCAAAGCCGGTTCCTTACAGGATGGGAGTCAGACATAAGTACCATACTGGTATTTGGCGGTTTAATGGGTGTGTGAGGTCTTTGCCAGACTCCACCTAGCATCATGGATTCCCTACTTTACTGATATTATGGAGTTCGGTGCATTCATCATATGTGTGCATGTCACACACTAGTGGGCATCATATGTACATGTTTATCCTGTGTGTGGGTGAGTGTGTTCATGAGTTTTATAGCCCAAGTACTACAGAACATGATCAATGAAAGGGAACACTGTTTTCCAGATATGGCAGGGCAATTATTTAAATGAACTGACAAGGGTTGGATGGCATGGATAAGACCTATGAGAGTTCAAGGCATACCGAATCCAGGCATGACAAAGTAGGTGGCAGACAGAATTCTGGCAAAACTAAGTAGGTAGCTTGATGTCCAACTTACTGGAGAAGAGCAACTGAGCGGAGACACTTTTAACTAAGCAACATGCTCTAGTGGAGATCAAACATCCTTTGACTTACAGCCAGTACGAATTAACCCTTTCATCAAATGAAACCTAATTTTCTCTGATTTTGAGTATACATTTGTGTCCCTTCCTGATTAATCTACTCTTTATCCTCTTAAGTCCCAATACCTCACGCTGATATCGGTCACATCTTTCCATTTGACATGGTTTTCCCTCAAGCTTCATACCGCCCCGAGATCATACAACTTTTTGTCCCCTCTCCACTGCTTCCTTGACAGCCATCTTGTCCTTTACCACACCACGCATCCCCAGTCCTTTACTCTCCAAGGGGAAAAGACCATAAATCCTGCTTTGTTTTGAGGCATGTATTTCTGTGATGCCCCATCCACCAAACACAATCCATCATTGACCAAATAACACAACATGTTAACAAATTTTTATTCTTTGAGAAAGAATAATCCATTGGAAAAGATACCAGGATTCTTAGAAGACCTGAGGTATCTCTGAAAAAACACATTCCCAAAGAGAGCATTAAGTCTGCCCCTCAAAATTTGAGAATTTCACTTTAACAGATCTTCACCAAATCATAGACATAGATATGGATGTCATTATCAAACTTGATGAAATACACAGAAGGTTTGTTGGGAACTTGGCAAATAATTTTACCTATCTCTTGGGTTCCATCTTTTTTGTTGTACTGCAATCTTTAGCCCTCCAAGGAATCCCTGCCTTATTCCAAAGTCACCTCTACTGGAGGACATTCAGGCGTGATGTGGAGGTTGCCTTCAATGGAATCATCATGATGGTGGTAAAGGTACAGGACCGGATCATTCTCGTTGACAATGTAGAAACAGGTCATTATGGTCTGCACCTCATCTGGGACCAGGCCACTCCAGTCTTCCTTAGAGCCTGGCATGATGTGGAGGTTGCTTTCCAGATAGTCATCCAGGAGGTGGTAAATGTACAAGACGGGATCTTTCTTGTAGGTAATATAAAACCAGGTCTTCATGATTGGCACCTCTTCTAGGACCATCCCGTTCCAGTCATTCTTAGAGCCATTTGTGCCCATGAATGTATGTTTCACTGCTCTGCCAACTATGGTGTTTGAGAGATGAGTGTCTGTCACCTGAGGAAATGGCACATTGTTAGGCAGGATCTTCAGGTTTAAAATCCTTTCATCACTATGAAGCTCCAAGCCATAGACACAATCAATCCCATCATATTTCAACAAATAGAGAGAGGGATATGTTGGCAGTTGATCTAGAATGATGGCTTTCCAATGGGTGAAAGGTTCATTGGCTTCCTTCCAGCCATGAGAAATTCTGCGGCCAACAATATTCTCCAGGGCCTCAAAAGGCTTACTAAGTTTTTGCTTCTGGAGCGATGGCCCATTCTTCTTCTGGAGATGTGGCATGCCACTCATACTAAGAGGCATCTTCATCATGGCGGGAGACTTTCTGAGATAGGCCACAGCACTCCTGTTCCACTGTCTCTTGGCTCTGTTTCTGTGCTTGGGCTTCATAGCTGCCAATCTCTGCATAAGAAGAACTCTTCGGTTTAAATCAGACACAAAGTGGTTTCCTCCACCATAAGTGCCTGCAAGGATAAGAAGGTGAGGATGTGAGGTCAAGGCTCTTTTTAGGAATAACTTTGGAGCAGGTGAAAAAGGCAGGGCTGAATAGATTTGGATACCTAAATGGAATATGTTCTTAAGAAATTAATAGGAAAATTATCAAACTCTTGTCTACAGCTCAGTATATGTGTATCAGAGACATATTCCTGCTGCAAAATGCAATTGACCTCTACTGAGAAACCTTCTTCCTGACTTACTATATCAATGAGGGAGGAAGCTATGCCTATACTTATAGCGAGAAAGAAATATCTGAACAGATGGCAAAGAATTCAAAGAACAGCCACTCCTCTCCTTACCACTCAAGCTACTGGTTAGTTGGCTGATCTATAACCACCTGCCCAAGGTCATGGCACTCCAGTCCACTGGCTCTCTCTATTGTGTCTCCTGATCCAGATCCAGGTTGATTACATAAAGATATTCTGTATCTTCATTAGAGAAGTGAGTACTGTGAGTCAAACTGCCAAAAGAAAGAAACATTAATCTGTGCAACAGCACCTATTAGAAATAATTATATTTTAAAACACATATGGACAAAGAGGATCTTTGCCATTTAAGTGGACTGAGGAATTGGACATTTTTAGCAAAGATAGAGTGGGGAGAATACCCGACATTAACCGTCCCCCAGCTATCAAATATAGGAGCTGTTAACGACATAAATTTTGGACCCAGAGCAGATTTGAAAGAAACCTTTCTTTGACTACAGAGGTCCTAGTTGCTTCCTAAACATATTTACCAAAAGAAAATATCTTGGCTCTCTAGATTCCAACTTCTGGAAATTCGGTTGAACAGTTGTGGAGCCCAAGAGCTGAACTGACCTCCTCAGCCACCGTGAAGATAGTAAGCCCACCTTCACAGAAGACTAGTGCTTCATGTGGAACAGAGTTGCCACCCCCAACCAAAGCTTTGTGACATCATCAAGGCTCTACTTATGTCATAAAACTCCTCCTTGCCAGGTTTCTTCCCTACTAACCCCCAGAAATATCCAGCATACAGGTCCTAAAATGCTGCTCATATAGCCCCATGAAGACCCAAAATAAAAACCCCAAACTTCTTCCCAATTACTTGAGTCATATTTTCCAAGTAACTCAACCCCTTTATGTGTTTTTTTTTTCTGTAAGATAATTTTTGGTCTGAGTCAACAACTCACATGAATGTTTTTTTCCCTAGCTCCAATGTCCTCATTGGTTATTTTCTATTGATTTTTCCATTACTTCATAATAATAATTATCAAACTTTCCACTTCTCTTCCTCCTCCCACATTCTTCTTGCTCCGCAAATAAACCTCTCCACTCAAACACCAGTCCAAATAGAGGGCAGGGTACTTTGAGCTGTGGGAAGTCCAAGCCCACCCTTCATCCATCCAGATTTAGCAAGGTATGCATCCACAAAAAATATGATCACAAAAAGCCAGTGTATGATATGCAGACAATTGCAAGTGCCATTATCTTTAGCTTCTCCGTCTGCCCCAATTGTCAGCCACATTCAGAGCTTCCAGTTTGAACCCATGTTCTTTCATTCCCAGGTCACTGGATTAGTTGAAATCCCCTTAGTTCAGGCACAGTGTCTCATAGTGTGGACCAAGCCCTTATATTCCTGACATCCTTGCTCTTTTTCTCCATCCATCTGCTCTTCCACTGGAGCTTGGAAGCTCCATCTAGTTTTCTGATTTTGACCCTGACTTGATCTCCATCATTTGCCAAACAAAAGTTCCATGGTGGTTTTCAAGATAGTCAGTCATCAGTCTGACTATGGGACAAGGCACACATAGTTCCTAGGGACATGTCACAGTGCGGTCAACTTATCCTCGCTGCCTAAGTACTTAGAGAGGGTCACCCTATGGCCTTCTGAGAACCACTCGAGAGATATCGATCTTGACATCCCCAGAATGGCCCCATAAATTGAGATATCATCAGTGTATGTGCATTAACTTGTGTGTGTTTGTGTGTGTGTATTTAAATCACAATAACAAATGGATTGTAATATTGAAGTTTCTTCTCATCTTGAGAAGAATATTTGCTACAGAAACACTCTCACAGTAATAGTGAGAGTGTAAACTATCTAAGAAAGGAGAAATAACTGGAGGAATCCCCCAGGAGTTAGGCTCAGTGTCCCAGGAATTACGCCCAAGGAAAGTCAATGAACTCAGTGATGGAAGATAAATCCCAGCCTAAATAAAACCCTAAATCATTTAGGTGGAACATGAGATACTCTTACAACAATTACAAGAGGTCTAAAATGCCTGGACTGGAACATAAGGGGAACACAATGACGTGGAGCTGAGAGTGCATGGCAAAACTGATTGGATCTGGAAAAAATTATGTAAGCATACCAAGGGAACCACCAGTGGGACAAAACCCTAAGAAATCTGTATGACAACATATCATGTTGAACATAATGAGATTTATAGACAAAGGAAAGATCTCAATTATGTCACTGTCACACAGGTGATGATGAACCAGTTCCATCGTAGAGTGACTCCCTGCTGTGTTTAAGATAACCTGTCAATTCTGTCTAGTCAGTTACAAGGAAATTTGCATTAATTGCACAGATTGACTATCAGCATCATTTACTGCACAATCAAAGGCAAGGCAAAGAAATCATAGACATGTTGTTGAATGCTGATGATGTTATTGGGAGTTTTGATGGGTTTTTTTCTTAAAGGGAAATCATCGGTGACTCTCATGCATGAAGCAGATCCTTTCTCTGTGATGTTTCCTGAATAGCCACTGAGATACCAGCCCATTGAGTTGTGGTCTCTCTCTCTTTTAAAAAGCAACTTCTACCTTCAGCTTGATCTCTTGCTTGAGCTACCCTTCCGGCTACTAGGCTCCTTTTCTGATCCTGCAGAGGGCTTTTGTAAGGGATTGTGATCTCTAAGTTTTTCCCCTTTCAAGAACTAATCATTCTATTAATCACAATTCTAAACTGCTGTGGGAGTTTGTTTGTGACTTTTGCCTTCACATGTGATACAAGCGACCTGTGTGTATAGGGTCTTCTCTCTGTTCATGTGGGGAAGGCATGGCAGCAGGAGTAGATGGCTGCTCATTCTCTGTAAGGAAATCAGTAAACAGTGGGGACCAAGTACAAGGATGTCCTGAAATATTAAGTCTTGTCCTTTCAAGGCCCCAAAGCCTCCAGCTAGGTTCAGGGTCACGACAATCTCCAAAACCCACCGAGCATGAAGTATTCAGAACCAGAAGCCTGTGTGTGCCATATCACATAAATTCATCGTGAGTACACCAATCTGTTTTTTTTTTAATTCTAAATTATTTTGTCCCATCAGAACGATCTATATTACCAATTAACCAAATTTGTTGCATCTTTGGTGTCCTAGAATTGCTTTAAATTTTTGCTGGGACAGTCTTACAAACCTTCCTGTGCTGTTATGAGACCTTAAGGGGACAGCACTTATTTCAGAAATCAAAGGCAGTTGGGTTCAATCCTATGGTTAGCTGTTAGCTAGACACTGGAAGGATGGATTTGACTAAGAAAGGGAGACAGCATACATGGAGGCAGGTAACCTTTCCTTTGCAAAATGACCCATTTTGAGGCCTTACTTCAGGCTCTTCTCTTCTCCTAATCTTGTTTTTTTTATTAGTTTAGGAGAAGAATTAAAACTCCATTTACAGTATCTGTGAAACCGAATGAGTTAAGTATATGTGACCAACATGATGTCTGCCTGTCTGTCCACAGGGCCAGAGTTCAGGGGCATCTGATGCATAGCACAGGAATTTCAGCCATCAATCTCTGGTCCACCTAACTCTACAGCATTAGAGTTGTCATGGTTGCTCATCTGATCTTCCTCATATGATCTCCATCCACAGAGATGTCAGAAAAATCCTCCCCTGAGAGTGCAAGTTCTTTACAAATGAAAGATTATACAACAGAAGACACATGGGAGATTTATATGGGCAAGCTGTTGAAAGGATAAAGTGACAGAAGAAGTTTATTGATTAATTAAAGAGAGAATCCGCTTCAGCTGATAGGTTAGAACATAGGTAGGTGGAGTAAACAAAATAGAATGCCGGGAGGAAGAGGTAGTGAGTTCAGAGAAGCCATGCTCCCCTGTCCCCGGCAGATGCCATAGCTCTGCTCTCTGAGGCAGATGTCGATGCAGCCAGCCACCATGTCAGACATGCTGAATTTTTCCTGGTAAGTGCACCTCATTATACTACACTGATTATTAGAATTGGGTTAAAATGCTGAATCTAATGGGCCAGCAGTGTTTAAAAGAATACAGTTTTTGTGTATTTATTTCAGGCATAACCTTCATGCGGCCGTGGTGCTGGGGACACAGACTGGCTGCTCAAATAACTACAGAATGGCTTGCAGCCTTGTGAACAACTGAATCCACTGAAAGCCTGAGAAAGCTTGGGAAAGAGTAAAGCATGTTTTCTTGGTAGCAGCGATTTCTCGGTCTGCTCTGCTTGCTAGAAGAAAGCAAGGGCTCTCATCTAAAAGAGGCTTGCTGACTCAGCTTCAGCTGCAAAACCCTGCAGCCCTTAAGAGGTCCTGCCACAAAACATTTAACTGGTGTTGATAAAAGCCAACTCAATGCTTGCATGTTTTCAGCAGTAGCAGGAAAACAACTGTTGTTTTAAAATGCCGGTTTTCTGGGCCATCCTGCCTGGGAAAACTCTGACTGTTTGAGGAAGGAGGGCCAGCTACAGAAAGAGGGCTTGAGTGTTGTCTGTTGCAGCCTCTTTGATGGCAAGGACCTTGAAACACTGTAGACTTGTGGCACTGAATGCGGCTCTGTTGGGTAGCTCAGCCACAAGGTTGGAATTGCAGAAAGCTAAGGAATGGGCTACATCTGGCCAGCAAAGCCACGGCTTTAGTCCTACTGAGATTGCTTGGTAAATGAAAGACTCATTTGCTCAGAAAAACAGAGAGAGAAATAGAGTAAAGAGAGATTCAAAGACAAAGAAAATTTTTAAATGATTTACAGTGTGTTAAAAATATGTGCAGGCTAAAATTTGAAGTTCTTAAAGTTAAAAAAAGGAAGAGAGTTGTTGGGTGTGGTAGTACACACCTGTAAACCCAACACATGGGATGCAGAGGGAGATTGACCTCTGTACCTTCAAGGTGAGGTAGCACACGCCTTTAATCCCAGTGCCTTGAGGGCAGAGACAAACAGATCTTTGTGAGTTCAATGTGTAGTAGCATACACCTTTAATCCCAATGCCTGAAAGGCAGAGAGAGGCAGATCTCTGAGACTTCAAGGACAGACAGGTATACAGAGTTATTCCAGGTCAAAGATACAGAGAACCTGTCTCAAAAGGCAAAAAATAAAAAGGAAAAATAAACAAAATAGAGGTTAAATTGAAGCGCACAAAGATGGAAAATTCACAGCGAATTTTGATATTGTATGCTATTATGCTCTTTTTGAATCATTTGAATTTTGAGGCAGTAGCAATAGCTGCTAAAAGATGTTTCTTTATAAAAGCTGCTGAAATAATCCAACATAGATATTTTGAAAATGCCTTGACTTTGAAATTTGGATCTAAGGACATGATGCTTTGGAAAGGAGTTTCTATTTTGTTTTCACAGAGGGTGATAGTCTGTGGATGCCTCTATACTAATATGGTAGGATGGACCACGCCCTACTTAAAGGTTGCTGTGAACACCTTTAAAAAATTGCTTCGCTCAACTGCCAACTGAGATAAATCAATAATGATGCCACCATTCAGCAGGAAGCATTTTGGAGAGAAGAAACTGCACCCACGTTCTCAAATATGGCTTATGAACGTTCTTTTACATTTAATGTGGGATGTGATATAGATATGAATATTTGCATTAGTATAGATTTTGCTTTACTGATAGAGATTTTAGGTCAATTTTGTTATATGTATATGCATTTTTGATCTTAATTAAGGTATTGTGATTGTGTAGTTCATTTTAAAATATAATGTATATAGGTTATTAATGGATAATCATTAATAACAGTCAAGTTTGTAGTCATGTTAGTTAGATTTTATAGCTACATATATATATATATACATATTTATATATGAAATATAAAACTGAAATATATATATATATATATTTCAGTTAGATAGGCATTATTCATATCTCTCTAGACTACAAAATAGGGTATTTAATGTTTTAGTACCTTAGGGTTTTTCATGACAGTGAGACACTCTACTCTTGGCAGCACATATCTACTTCAGGAAGAAGATGGGCATCAAAAAGGATCCTTATGGAGTTTGATAGCCATTTGGGGAAGAAACTGCTCTTGCCTGGATTGTTGCATAAACTGTACACAGAAAACACTCAGAGAGAGGACTACTGAACTTGCCTTAAAGCGAGATGATCTTTTCGTGTTCCTGATTCAGGAAAGTGTCAGCAAAACATTCTTCACGACAAGCAGATAGTGACTGCCTTTGAAATTTCCTGCTTCATGGAAATGTCTGCTTGAAACTATGGGCCTGTAGGCTGAGGAAGGAAACACCAACGGTACAGAGGAACTTTGGGTGACTGTCCAGGCAGCGAGATGTCTCTGTCATTTCTAGAGTTTGAAAATGGCTTACTTTTTGTTTGCTTAGGTAATACTGTATTATTCTGGAGTCTCTGATGGAGTTGAAGGATAGATAGATAGATAGTTATAGTTTTCCATTGTTATGATAAAAGATAAAATAGATATAAATATTGTAACTGTAATTCTTGCTTGATAACTGTTTTGTTATATGTAATTTTGCTATGTTAAAGTTAAAGATTCCCTTCTTGTTTAAACAGAAATAGGAGTAATGATGGAGTATAGGTCATTGGTTAATTAAATAAAGAAACTGTTTGGCCTGAAAGGTTAGAACATAGGTGGGTGGAATAAACATAAGAGAATGCTGGGAGGAATAGGAATTGAGCTTAGAGATGCCATGCACCTCTCCCATGGGCAGATGGCGATACAGCCAGCCACCAGGTCAGACATGCTAAATCTTTCCTTCTAAGTGCACCTCGTGCTGCAACATACATTATTAGACATGGGTTAAGAGGCTGAAAATAATGGGGCAGGCAGTGTTGAAATGAATAGTTTTGTGTTGTTATTTCGGAGCATAACCTTACAAGGCGGCCCCATGGGGATGCAGCCCTGCTGCTCAAATTTCTACAATCAAGTGGGACATGGAAGAAGGGAAGAAAGAAGAGAGAGAGACAAGGAAAAATGGATGAATTTAATCATTCATTGGGAAAATGAGTGAACCAATGAATGAGGAGACCTAGTAGGAAAAAATGTGCTGCATTCCCACAGAGTGTCAGGTCAAATTAAGGATTGACAAGGTTTTCCACTAAGGAGGAGGCTTATTCCATTTTACCTTCTTTGTGCTCCAGGCCCACCCACAAGAGTGATGATGAGGACAGGGAGAAGAAGAGGAGAGCGTGTACCAGAATTCCCTGGTACAATTTCTCACCCAAATTGTAGCCAAATCACCTGACCTGGGACAGCTGATCTACATGCTGGACCCTAACTCCCAGTTTGACAACTCTAACATTTTAACCAAGTTTGTGAAGATGAAGGAACCAAAAATAGCCAAGTTACAGGATGGCAGGTTCCTTACAGGATGGGAGTCAGACATCAGTACCATACTGGTATTTGGCGGTTTGATGGGTGTGTGGGGTCTTTGCCAGACTCCACCTAGCATCATGGATTCCCTACTTTACTGATATTAAGCAGTTCAGTGCATTCATCATATGTGTGCATGTCACACACTAGTGGGCATCATATGTACATGTTTATCCTGTGTGTGGGTGAGTGTGTTCATGAGTTTTATAGCCCAAGTACTACAGAACATGATCAATGAAAGGGAACACTGTTTTCCAGATATGGCAGGACAATTATTTAAATGAACTGACAAGGGTTGGATGGCATGGATAAGACCTATGAGAGTTCAAGGCATACCTAATCCAGGCATGACAAAGTAGGTGGCAGACAGAATTCTGGCAAAACTAAGTAGGTAGCTTGATGTCCAACTTACTGGAGAAGAGCAACTGAGCGGAGACACTTTTCACTAAGCAACATGCTCTAGTGGAGATCAAACATCCTTTGACTTACAGCCAGTACGAATTAAACCATTCATCAAATGAAACCTATTTTTCTCTGATTTTGAGTATACATTTGTGTCCCTTCCTGATTAATCTACTCTTTATCCTCTTAAGTCCCAATACCTCACGCTGATATCGGTCACATCTTTATATTTGACATGGTTTTCCCTCAAGCTTCATACCGCCCCGAGATCATACAACTTTTTGTCCCTTCTCCACTGCTTCCTTGACAGCCATCTTGTCCTTTACCACACCACGCATCCCCAGTCCTTTACTCTCCAAGGGGAAAAGACCATAAATCCTGCTTTGTTTGGAGGCATGTATTTCTGTGATGCCCCATCCACCAAACACAATCCATCATTGACCAAATAACACAACATGTTAACAAATTTTTATTCTTTGAGAAAGAATAATCCATTGGAAAAGATACCAGCATTCATAGAAGACCTGAGGTATCTCTGAAAAAACACATTCCCAAGGAGAGAATTAAGTCTGCCCCTCAAAATTTGAGAATTTCACTTTAACAGATCTTCACCAAATCATAGACATAGATATGGAAGTCATTATCAAACTTGATGAAATAAACAGAAGGTCTGTTGGGAACTTGGCAAATAATTTTACCTATCTCTTGGGTTCCATCTTTTTTGTTGTACTGCACTCTTTTGCCCTCCAAGGAATCCCTGCCTAATTCCAAAGTCACCTCTACTGGAGGACATTCAGGCGTGATGTGGAGGTTGCCTTCAATGGAATCATCATGATGGTGGTAAAGGTACAGGACCGGATCATTCTCGTTGACAATGTAGAAACAGGTCGTTATGGTCTGCACCTCATCTGGGACCAGGCCACTCCACTCTTCCTTAGAGCCTGGCATGATGTGGAGGTTGCCTTCCAGGTAGTCATCCAGGAGGTGGTAAATGTACAAGACGGGATCATTCTTGTAGGGAATATAAAACCAGGTCTTCATGATTGGCACCTCTTCTAGGACCATCCCGTTCCAGTCATTCTTAGAGCCATTTGTGCCCATGAATGTATGTTTCACTGCTCTTCCAACTATGGTGTTTGAGAGATGAGTGTCTGTCACCTGAGGAAATGGCACATTGTTAGGCAGGATCTTCAGGTTTAAAATCCTTTCATCACTATGAAGCTCCAAGCCATAGACACAATCAATCCCATCATATTTCAACAAATAGAGAGAGGGATATGTTGGCAGTTGATCTAGAATGATGGCCTTCCAATGGTTGACTGTTTCATTGGCTTCCTTCCAGCCATGAGAAATTCTGCGGCCAACAATATTCTCCAGGGCCTCAAAAGGCTTACTAAGTTTTTGCTTCTGGGGCAATGGCCCATTCTTCTTCAGGAGAGGTGGCATGCAACTCATACTAAGAGGCATCTTCTTCATGGTGGGAGACTTTCTGAGATAGGCCACAGCACTCCTGTTCCACTGTCTCTTGGCTCTGTTTCTGTGCTTGGGCTTCATAGCTGCCAATCTCTGCATAGGAAGAACTCTTCAGTTTAAATCAGACACAAAGTGGTTTCCTACACCATAAGTGGCTGCAAGGATAAGAAGGTGAGGATGTGAGGTCAAGGCTCTTTTTAGGAATAACTTTGGAGCAGGTGAAAAAGGCAGGGCTGAATAGATTTGGATACCTAAATGGAATATGTTCTTAAGAAATTTATAGGAAAATTATCAAACTCTTGTCTACAGCTCAGTATATGTGTATCAGAGACATATTCCTGCTGCAAAATGCAATTGACCTCTACTGAGAAACCTACTTCCTGACTTACTATATCAATGAGAGAGGAAGCTATGCCTATACCTAAAGTGAGAAAGAAATATCTGAACAGATGGCAAAGAATTCAAAGAACAGCCACTCCTCTCCTTACCACTCAAGCTACTGGTTAGTTGGCTGATCTATAACCACCTGCCCAAGGTCATGGCACTCCAGTCCCCTGGCTCTCTCTATTGTGTCTCCTGATCCAGATCCAGGTTGATTACGTAAAGATATTCTGTATCTTCATTAGAGAAGTGAGTACTGTGAGTCAAACTGCCAAAAGAAAGAAACATTAATCTGTGCAACAGCACCTATTAGAAATAATTATCTTTTAAAACACATATGGACAAAGAGGATCTTTGCCATTTAAGTGGACTGAGGAATTGGACATTTTTAGAAAAGATAGAGTGGGGAGAATACCTGACATTAACCGTCCCCCAGCTATCAAATATAGGAGCTGTTAACGACATAAATTTTGGACCCAGAGCAGATTTGAAAGAAACCTTTCTTTGACTACAGAGGTCCTAGTTGCTTCCTAAACATATTTACCAAAAGAAAATATCTTGGCTCTCTAGATTCCATCTTCTGGAAATTCGGATGAACAGTTGTGGAGCCCAAGAGCTGAACTGACCTCCTCAGCCACCGTGAATATAGTAAGCCCACTTTCACAGAAGACTAGTGCTTCATCTGGAACAGAGTTGCCACCCCCAACCAAAGCTTTGTGACAAAATCAAGGCTCTACTTATGTCATAAAACTCCTCCTAGCCAGGTTTCTTCCCTACTAACCCCCCGAAATATTCAGCATACAGGTCCTAAAATGCTGCTCATACAGCCCCATGAAGACCCAAAAATAAAAACCCCAATCTTCTTCCCAATTACTTGAGTCATATTTTCCAAGTAACTCAACCCCTTTATGTGTTTTTTTTTCTGTAAAATAATTTTTGGTCTGAGTCAACAACTCACATGAATGTTTTTTTTCCTAGCTCCAATGTCCTCATTGGTTATTTTCTATTGATTTTTCCATTACTTCATAATAATAATTATCAAACTTTCAACTTCTCTTTCTCCTCCCACGTTCTTCTTACTCCGCAAATAAACCCTTCCACTCAAACACCAGTCCAAATAGAGGACAGGGTACTTTGAGCTGAGGGAAGTCCAAGCCCACCCTTCATCCATCCAGATTTAGCAAGGTATGCATCCACAAAAAATATGATCACAAAAAGCCAGTGTATGATATGCAGACAATTGCAAGTGCCATTATCTTTGGCTTCTCCGTCTGCCCCAATTGTCAGCCACATTCAGAGCCTCCAGTTTGATCCCATGTTCTTTCATTCCCAGGTCACTGGATTAGTTGAAATCCCCTTAGTTCAGGCACAGTGTCTCATAGTGTGGACCAAGCCCTTATATTCCTGACATCCTTGCTCTTTTTCTCCATCCATCTGCTCTTCCACTGGAGCTTGGAAGCTCCATCTAGGTTTCTGATTTTGACCCTGACTTGATCTCCATCATTTGCCAAACAAAAGTTCCATGGTGGTTTTCAAGATAGATAGTCATCAGTCTGACTATGGGACAAGGCAAACGTAGTTCCTAGGGACATGTCACAGTGCGGTCAACTTCTCCTCCCAGCTTAAGTACCTAGAGAGGGTCACCCTATGGCCTTCTGAGAACCACTCGAGAGATATCGATCTTGACATCCCCAGAATGACCCCATAAATTGAGATATCATCAGTGTATGTGCATTAATTTGTGTGGGTTTGTGTGTGTGTATTTAAATCACAATAACAAATGGATTGTAATATTGAAGTTTCTTCTCATCTTGAGAAGAATATTTGCTACAGAAACACTCTCACAGTAATAATGAGAATGTAAACTATCTAAGAAAGGAGAAATAACTGGAGGAATCCCCCAGGAGTTAGGCTCAGTGTCCCAGGAATTACGCCCAAGGAAAGTCAATGAACTCAGTGATGGAAGATAAAACCCAGCCTAAATAAAACCCTAAATCATTTAGGTGGAACATGAGATACTCTTACAACAGTTACAAGAGGTCTAAAATGCCTGGACTGGAACATAAGGGGAACACAATGACGTGGAGATGAGAGTGCATGGCAAAACTGATTGGATCTGGCAAAAATTATGTAAGCATACCAAGGAAACCACCAGTGGGACAAAACCCTAAGAAATCTGTATGACAACATATCATGTTGAACATAATGAGATTTATAGACAAAGGAATGGTCTTAATTATGTCACTGTCACACAGGTGATGATGAACCAGTTCCATCGTAGAGTGACTCCCTGCTGTGTTTAAGATAACCTGTCAATTCTGTCTAGTCAGTTACAAGGAAATTTGCATTAATTGCACAGATTAACTATCAGCATCATTTACTGCACAATCAAAGGCAAGGCAAAGAAACCATAGACATGTTGTTGAATGCTGATGATGTTATTGGGAGTTTTGATGGGTTTTTTTCTTAAAGGGAAATCATCGGTGACTCTCATGCATGAAGCAGATCCTTTCTCTGTGATGTTTACTGAATAGCCACTGAGATACCAGCCCATTGAGTTGTGGTCTCTCTCTCTTTAAAAAACAACTTCTACCTTCAGCTTGATCTCTTGCTTGAGCTTCCCTTCCGGCTACTAGGCTCCTTTCCTGATCCTGCAGAGGGCTTTTGTAAGGGATTGTGATCTCTATGTTTTTCTCCTTTCAAGAACTAATCATTCTATTAATCATAATTCTAAACTGCTGTGGGAGTTTGTTTGTGACTTATGCCTTCACATGTGATACAAGCGACCTGTGTGTATAGGGTCTTCTCTCTGTTCATGTGGGGAAGGCATGGCAGCAGGAGTAGATGGCTGCTCATTCTCTGTAAGGAAATCAGTAAACAGTGGGGACCAAGTACAAGGATGTCCTGAAATATTAAGTCTTGTCCTTTCAAGGCCCCAAAGCCTCCAGCTAGGTACAGGGTCACGACAATCTCCAAAACCCACCGAGCATGAAGTATTCAGAACCAGAAGCCTGTGTGTGCCATATCACATAAATTCATCGTGAGTACACCAATTGTTTTTTTTTTTTAATTCTAAATTATTTTGTCCCATCAAAACGATCTATATTACCAATTAGCCAAATTTTCTGCATCTTTGGTGTCCTAGAATTGCTTTAAATTGTTGCTGGGACAGTCTTACAAACCTTCCTGTGCTGTTATGAGACCTTAAGGGGACAGCACTTATTTCAGAAATCAAAGGCAGTTGGGTTCAATCCTATGGTTAGCTGTTAGCTAGACACTGGAAGGATGGATTTGACTAAGAAAGGGAGACAGCATACATGGAGGCAGGTAACCTTTCCTTTGCAAAATGACCCATTTTGAGGCCTTACTTCAGGCTCTTCTCTTCTCCTAATCTTGTTTTTTTTATTAGTTTAGGAGAAGAATTAAAACTCCATTTACAGTATCTGTGAACCCGAATGAGTTAAGTATGTGTGACCAACTTGATGTCTGCCTGTCTGTCAACAGGGCCAGAGTTCAGGGGCATCTGATGCATAGCACAGGAATGTCAGCCATCAATCTCTGGTCCACCTAACTATACAGCATTAGAGTTGTCATGGTTGCTCATCTGATCTTCCTCATATGATCTCCATCCACAGAGATGTCAGAAAAATCCTCCGCTGAGAGTGCAAGTTCTTTACAAATGAAAGATTATACAACAGAAGACACATGGGAGATTTATATGGGCAAGCTGTTGAAAGGATAAAGTGACAGAAGAAGTTTATTGATTAATTAAAGAAAGAATCCGCTTCAGCTGATAGGTTAGAACATAGGTAGGTGGAGTAAACATAATAGAATGCCGGGAGGAAGAGGTAGTGAGCTCAGAGAAGCCATGCTCCCCTCTCCCCGGCAGATGCCATAGCTCTGCTCTCTGAGGCAGATGTCGATGCAGCCAGCCACCATATCAGACATGCTGAATTTTTCCTGGTAAGTGCACCTCGTTATACTACACTGATTATTAGAAATGGGTTAAAATGCTGAATCTAATGGGCCAGCAGTGTTTAAAAGAATACAGTTTTTGTGTATTTATTTCAGGCATAACCTTCATGCGGTCGTGGTGCTGGGGACACAGCCTCACAGCTCAAATAACTACAAAATGGCTTGCAGCCTTGTGGACAACTGAATCCACTGAAAGACTGAGAAAGCTTGGGAAAGAGTAAAGCATGTTTTCTTGGTAGCAGCGATTTCTCGGTTTGCTCTGCTTCCTAGAAGAAAGCAAGGGCTCTCATCTAAAAGAGGCTTGCTGACTCAGCTTCAGCTGCAAAACCCTGCAGCCCTTAAGAGGTCCTGCCACAAAACATTTAAATGGTGTTGATAAAAGCCAACTGAATGCTTGTATGTTTTCAGCAGTAGTAGGAAAAAAAACTGTGTTGTTTTAAAATGCCGGGTTTCTGGGCCATCCTGCCTGGGCAAACTCTGACTGTTAGATGAAGGAGGGCCAGCTACAGAAAGAGGGCTTGAGTGTTGTCTGTTGCAGCCTCTTTGATGGCAAGGACCTTGAAGCAGTGTAGACTTGTGGCACTGAATGCGGCTCTGTTCGGTACCTCAGCCACAAGGTTGGAATGGCAGAAAGCTAAGGAATGGGCTACATCTGGCCAGCAAAGCCACGGCTTTAGTCCTACTGAGATTGCTTGTTAAATGAAAGACTCATGTGGTCAGAAAAACAGAGAGAGATATAGAGTAAAGAGAGATTCAAAGACAATGAAAATTTTTAAATGATTTACAGTGTGTTAAATATATGTGCAGGCTAAAATTTGAAGTTCTTAAAGTTAAAAAAAGGAAGAGGGTTGTTGGGTGTGGTAGTACACACCTGTAAACCCAACACATGGGAGGCAGAGAGAGATTGACCTCTGTAACTTCAAGGTGAGATAGCACACGCCTTTAATCCCAGTGCCTTGAGGGCAGAGACAAACAGATCTTTGTGAGTTCAATGTGTAGTAGCATACACCTTTAATCCCAATGCCTGAAAGGCAGAGAGAGGTAGATCTCTGAGACTTCAAGGACAGACAGTTATACAGAGTTATTCCAGGTCAAAGATACAGAGAACCTGTCTCAAAATGCAAAAAATACAAAGGAAAAATAAACAAAATAGAGGTTAAATTGAAGCGCACAAAGATGGAAAATTCACAGCGAATTTTGATATTGTATGCTATTATGCTCTTTTGAATCATTTGAATTTTGAGGCAGTAGCAATAGCTGCTAAAAGATGTTTCTTTATAAAAGCTGCTGAAATAATCCAACATAGATATTTTGAAAATGCCTTGACTTTGAAATTTGGATCTAAGGACATGATGCTTTGGAAAGGAGTTTCTATTTTGTTTTCACAGAGGGTGATAGTCTGTGGATGCCTCTATCCTAATATGGTAGGATGGACCACGCCCTACTTAAATGTTGCTGTGAACACCTTTAAAAAATTGCTTCGCTCAACTGCCAACTGAGATAAATCAATAATGATGCCACCATTCAGCAGGAAGCATTTTGGAGAGAAGAAACTGCACCCACGTTCCCAAATATGGCTTATAAACGTTCTTTTACATTTAAAGTGGGATGTGATATAGATATGAATATTTGCATTAGTATAGATTTTGCTTTTCTGATAGAAATTTAGGTCAATTTTGTTATATGTACATGGATTTTTGATCTTAATTAAGGTATTGTGATTGTGTAGTTCATTTAAAAATATAATGCATATAGGTTATTAATGGATAATCATTAATAATAGTCAAGTTTGTAGTCATGTTAGTTAGAGTTTCTAGCTACATAGATATATATATATTTCAGTTAGATAGGCATTATTCATATCTCTCTAGACTACAAAATAGGGTATTTAATGTTTTAGTACCTTAGGGTTTTTCATGACAGTGAGACACTCTACTCTTGGCAGCACATATCTACTTCAGGAAGAAGATGGGCATCACAGAGGATCCTTATGGAGTTTGATAGCCATTTGGGGAAGAAACTGCTCTTGCCTGGATTGTTGCATAAACTGTACACAGAAAACACTCAGAGAGAGGACTACTGAACTTGCCTAAAGGTGAGATGATCTTTTCGTGTTCCTGATTCAGGAAAGGGTCAGCAAAACATTCTTCAAGACAAGCAGATAGTGACTGCCTTTGAAATTTCCTGCTTCATGGAAATGTCTGCTGGAAACTATGGGCCTGTAGGCTGAGGATGGAAACACCAACGGTACAGAGGAACTTTGGGTGACTGTCCAGGCAGCGAGATGTCTCTGTCATTTCTAGAGTTTGAAAATGGCTTACTTTTTGTTTACTTAGGTAATACTGTATTATTCTGGAGTCTCTGATGGAGTTGAAGAATAGATAGATAGTTATAGTTTTCCATTGTTATGATAAAAGATAAAATAGATATAAATACTGTAACTGTAATTCTTGCTTGATAACTGTTTTGTTATATGTAATTTTGCTATGTTAAAGTTAAAGATTCCGTTCTTGTTTAAACAGAAATAGGAGTAATGATGGAGTATAGGTCATTGGTTAATTAAATAAAGAAACTGTTTGGCCTGCAAGGTTAGAACATAGGTGGGTCGAATAAACATAAGAGAATGCTGGGAGGAATAGGAATTGAGCTTAGAGATGCCATGCACCTCTCCCATGGGCAGAAATGGTAGCTCTGCACTCTGAGGCAGATGGCAATACAGCCAGCCACCAGGTCAGACATGCTAAATCTTTCCTTCTAAGCGCACCTCGTGCTGCATCATACATTATTAGACATGGGTTAAGAGGCTGAAAATAATGGGGCAGGCAGTGTTGAAATGAATAGTTTTGTGTTGCTCTTTCGGAGCATAACCTAACAAGGCGGCCCCATGGGGATGCAGCCCTGCTGCTCAAATTTCTACAATCAAGGGGGAAATGGAAGAAGGGAAGAAAGAAGAGAGAGAGACAAGGAAGAATGGAAGAATTCAATCATTCCTTGGAAAAATGAGTGAACCAATGACTGAGGAGACCTAGTAGGAAAAAATGTGCTGCATTCCCTCAGAGAGTCAGGTCAAATTAAGGATTGACAAGGTTTTCCACTAAGAAGGAGGCTTATTCCATTTTACCTTCTTTGTGCTCCAGGCCCACCTACAAGAGTGATGATGAGGACAGGGAGAAGAAGAGGAGAGGGTGTACCAGAATTCCCTGGTACAATTTCTCACCCAAATTGTAGCCAAATCACCTGACCTGGGACAGCTGATCTACATGCTGGACCCTAACTCCCAGTTTGACAACTCTAACATTTTAACCAAGTTTGTGAAGATGAAGGAACCAAAAATAGCCCAGTTACAGGATGGCAGGTTCCTTACAGGATGGGAGTCAGACATCAGTACCATACGGGTGTTTGGCGGTTTGATGGGTGTGTGGGGTCTTTGCCAGACTCCACCTAGCATCATGGATTCCCTACTTTACTGATATTATGGAGTTCGGTGCATTCATCATATGTGTGCATGTCACACACTAGTGGGCATCATATGTACATGTTTATCCTGTGTGTGGGTGAGTGTGTTCATGAGTTTTATAGCCCAAGTACTACAGAACATGATCAATGAAAGGGAACACTGTTTTCCAGATATGGCAGGGCAATTATTTAAATGAACTGACAAGGGTTGGATGGCATGGATAAGACCTATGAGAGTTCAAGGCATACCGAATCCAGGCATGACAAAATAGGTGGCAGACAGAATTCTGGCAAAACTAAGTAGGTAGCTTGATGTCCAACTTACTGGAGAAGAGCAACTGAGCGGAGACACTTTTCACTAAGCAACATGCTCTAGTGGATATCAAACATCCTTTGACTTACATCCAGTACGAATTAAACCATTCATCAAATGAAACCTAATTTTCTCTGATTTTGAGTAGACATTTGTGTCCCTTCCTGATTAATCTACTCTTTATCCTCTTAAGTCCCAATACCTCACGCTGATATCGGTCACATCTTTCCATTTGACATGGTTTTCCCTCAAGCTTCATACCGCCCCGAGATCATACAATTTTTTGTCCTCTCTCCACTGCTTCCTTGACAGCCATCTTGTCCTTTACCACACCACGCATCCCCAGTCCTTTACTCTCCAAGGGGAAAAGACCATAAATCCTGCTTTGTTTGGAGGCATGTATTTCTGTGATGCCCCATCCACCAAACACAATCCATCATTGACCAAATAACACAACATGTTAACAAATTTTTATTCTTTGAGAAAGAATAATCCATTGGAAAAGATACCAGGATTCATAGAAGACCTGAGGTATCTCTGAAAAAACAAATTCCCAAAGAGAGAATTAAGTCTGCCCCTCAAAATTTGAGAATTTCACTTTAACAGATCTTCACCAAATCATAGACATAGATATGTAAGTCATTATCAAACTTGATGAAATACACAGAAGGTTTGTTGGGAACTTGGCAAATAATTTTACCTATCTCTTGGGTTCCATCTTTTTTGTTGTACTGCACTCTTTTGCCCTCCAAGGAATCCCTGCCTAATTCCAAAGTCACCTCTACTGGAGGACATTCAGGCGTGATGTGGAGGTTGCCTTCAATGGAATCATCATGATGGTGGTAAAGGTACAGGACCGGTTCATTCTCGTTGACAATGTAGAAACAGGTCGTTATGGTCTGCACCTCACCTGGGACCACGCCACTCCACTCTTCCTTAGAGCCTGGCATGATGTGGAGGTTGCCTTCCAGGTAGTCATCCAGGAGGTGGTAAATGTACAAGACCGGATCTTTCTTGTAGGTAATATAAAACCAGGTCTTCATGATTGGCACCTCTTCTAGGACCATCCCGTTCCAGTCATTCTTAGAGCCATTTGTGTCCATGAATGTATGTTTCACTGCTCTGCCAACTATGTTGTTTGAGAGATGAGTGTCTGTCACCTGAGGAAATGGCACATTATTAGGCAGGATCTTCAGGTTTAAAATCCTTTCATCACTATGAAGCTCCAAGCCATAGACACAATCAATCACATCATATTTCAACAAATAGAGAGAGGGATATGTTGGCAGTTGATCTAGAATGATGGCTTTCCAATGGGTGACTGGTTCATTGGCTTCCTTCCAGCCATGAGAAATTCTGTGGCCAACAATATTCTCCAGGGCCTCAAAAGGCTTACTAAGTTTTTGCTTCTGGAGCGATGGCCCATTCTTTTTCTGGAGAGGTGGCATGCAACTCATACTAAGAGACATCTTCATCATGGCGGGAGACTTTCTGAGATAGGCCACAGCACTCCTGTTCCACTGTCTCTTGGCTCTGTTTCTGTGCTTGGGCTTCATAGCTGCCAATCTCTGCATAGGAAGAACTCTTCAGTTTAAATCAGACACAAAGTGGTTTCCTCCACCATAAGTGCCTGCAAGGATAAGAAGGTGAGGATGTGAGGTCAAGGCTCTTTTTAGGAATAACTTTGGAGCAGGTGAAAAAGGCGCGGCTGAATAGATTTGGATACCTAAATGTAATATATTCTTAAGAAATTAATAGGAAAATTATCAAACTCTTGTCTACAGCTCAGTATATGTGTATCAGAGACATATTCCTGCTGCAAAATGCAATTGACCTCTACTGAGAAACCTACTTCCTGACTTACTATATCAATGAGAGAGGAAGCTATGCCTATACCTAAAGTGAGAAAGAAATATCTGAACAGATGGCAAAGAATTCAAAGAACAGCCACTCCTCTCCTTACCACTCAAGCTACTGGTTAGTTGGCTGATCTATAACCACCTGCCCAAGGTCATGGCACTCCAGTCCACTGGCTCTCTCTATTGTGTCTCCTGATCCAGATCCAGGTTGATTACATAAAGATATTCTGTATCTTCATTAGAGAAGTGAGTACTGTGAGTCAAATTGCCAAAAGAAAGAAACATTAATCTGTGCAACAGCACCTATTAGAAATAATTATCTTTTAAAACACATATGGACAAAGAGGATTTTTGCCATTTAAGTGGACTGAGAAATTGGACATTTTTAGCAAAGATAGAGTGGGTAGAATACCTGACATTAACCATCCCCCAGCTATCAAATATAGGAGCTGTTCACGACATACATTTTGGACCCAGAGCAGATTTGAAAGAAACCTTTCTTTGACTACAGAGGTCCTAGTTGCTTCCTAAACATATTTACCAAAAGAAAATATCTTGGCTCTCTAGATTCCAACTTCTGGAAATTCGGATGAACAGTTGTGGAGCCCAAGAGCTGAACTGACCTCCTCAGCCACCGTGAAGATAGTAAGCCCACCTTCACAGAAGACCAGTGCTTCATGTGGAACAGAGTTGCCACCCCCAAGCAAAGCTTTGTGACATCATCAAGGCTCTACTTATGTCATAAAACTCCTCCTAGCCAGGTTTCTTCCCTACTAACCCCCAGAAATATCCAGCATACAGGTCCTAAAATGCTGCTCATATAGCCCCATGAAGACCCAAAATAAAAACCCCAATCTTCTTCCCAATTACTTGAGTCATATTTTCCAAGTAACTCAACCCCTTTTGTGTTTTTTTTTTTTTTCTGTAAAATAATTTTTGGTCTGAGTCAACAACTCACATGAATGTTTTTTTTCCTAGCTCCAATGTCCTCATTGGTTATTTTCTATGGATTTTTCTATTACTTATTACTTCATAATAATAATAATTATCAAACTTTCCACTTCTCTTCCTCCTCCCACATTCTTCTTGCTCCTCAAATAAACCCCTCCACTCAAATACCAGTCCAAATAGAGGGCAGGGTACTTTGAGCTGTGGGAAGTCCAAGCCCACCCTTCATCCATCCAGATTTAGCAAGGTATGCATCCACAAAAAATATGATCACAAAAAGCCAGTGTATGATATGCAGACAATTGCAAGTGCCATTATCTTTGGCTTCTCCGTCTGCCCCAATTGTCAGCCACATTCAGAGCTTCCAGTTTGATCCCATGTTCTTTCATTGCCAGGTCACTGGATTAGTTGAAATCCCCTTAGTTCAGGCACAGTGTCTCATAGTGTGGACCAAGCCCTTATATTCCTGACATCCTTGCTCTTTTTCTCCATCCATCTGCTCTTCCACTGGAGCTTGGAAGCTCCATCTAGTTTTCTGATTTTGACCCTGACTTGATCTCCATCATTTGCCAAACAAAAGTTCCATGGTGGTTTCCAAGATAGTCAGTCATCAGTCTGACTATGGGACAAGGCACACATAGTTCCTAGGGACATGTCACAGTGCAGTCAACTTCTCCTCCTTGCTTAAGTACCTAGAGAGGGTCACCCTATGGCCTTCTGAGAAACACTCGAGAGATATCGATCTTGACATCCCCAGAATGGCCCCATAAATTGAGATATCATCAGTGTATGTGCACTAAGTTGTGTGTGTTTGTGTGTGTGTATTTAAAGCACAATAACAAATGGATTGTAATATTGAAGTTTCTTCTCATCTTGAGAAGAATATTTGCTACAGAAACACTCTCACAGTAATAGTGAGAGTGTAAACTATCTAAGAAAGGAGAAATAACTGGAGGTTCCCCCAGGAGTTAGGCTCAGTGTCCCAGGAATTACGCCCAAGGAAAGTCAAGGAACTCAGTGATGGAAGATAAAACCCAGCCTAAATAAAACCCTAAATCATTTAGGTGGAACATGAGATACTCTTACAACAGTTACAAGAGGTCTAAAATGCCTGGACTGGAACATAAGGGGAACACAATGACGTGGAGCTGAGAGTGCATGTCAAAACTGATTGGATCTGGCAAAAATTATGTAAGCATACCAAGGAAACCACCAGTGGGACAAAACCCTAAGAAATCTGTATGACAACATATCATGTTGAACATAATGTGAATTATAGACAAAGGAAAGATCTTAATTATGTCACTGTCACACAGGTGATGATGAACCAGTTCCATTGTAGAGTGACTCCCTGCTGTGTTTAGATAACCTGTCTATTCTGTCTAGTCGGTTACAAGGAAATTTGCATTAATTGCACAGATTAACAATCAGCATCATTTACTGCACAATCAAAGGCAAGGCAAAGAAATCATAGACATGTTGTTGAATGCTGATGATGTTATTGGGAGTTTTGATGGGTTTTTTTCTTAAAGGGAAATCATCGGTGACTCTCATGCATGAAGCAGATCCTTTCTCTGTGATGTTTCCTGAATAGCCACTGAGATACCAGCCCATTGAGTTGTGGTCTCTCTCTCTTTTACAAAGCAACTTCTACCTTCAGCTTGATCTCTTGCTTGAGCTTCCCTTCCGGCTACTAGGCTCCTTTTCTCATCCTGCAGAGGGCTTTTGTAAGGGATTATGATCTCTAAGTTTTTCCCCTTTCAAGAACTAATCATTCTATTAATCACAATTCTAAACTGCTGCGGGAGTTTGTTTGTGACTTATGCCTTCACATGTGATACAAGCGACCTGTGTGTATAGGGTCTTCTCTCTGTTCATGTGGGGAAGGCATGGCAGCAGGAGTAGATGGCTGCTCATTCTCTGTAAGGAAATCAGTAAACAGTGGGGACCAAGTACAAGGATGTCCTGAAATATTAAGTCTTGTCCTTTCAAGGCCCCAAAGTCTCCAGCTAGGTTCAAGGTCACGACAATCTCCAAAACCCACCGAGCATGAAGTATTCAGAACCAGAAGCCTGTGTGTGCCATATCACATAAATTCATCGTGAGTACACCAATCTGTTTTTTTTTTTAATTCTAAATTATTTTGTCCCATCAGAACGATCTATATTACCAATTAACCAAATTTGCTGCATCTTTGGTGTCCTAGAATTGCTTTAAATTGTTGCTGGGACAGTCTTACAAACCTTCCTGTGCTGTTATGAGACCTTAAGGAGACAGCACTTATTTCAGAAATCAAAGGCAGTTGGGTTCAATCCTATGGTTAGCTGTTAGCTAGACACTGGAAGGATGGATTTGACTAAGAAAGGGAGACAGCATACATGGAGGCAGGTAACCTTTCCTTTGCAAAATGACCCATTTTGAGGCCTTACTTCAGGCTCTTCTCTTCTCCTAATCTTGGTTTTTTTATTAGTTTAGGAGAAGAATTAAAACTCCATTTACAGTATCTGTGAACCTGAATGAGTTACGTATGTGTGACCAACTTGATGTCTGCCTGTCTGTCATCAGATGTTCAGGGGCATCTGATGCATAGCACAGGAATGTCAGCCATCAATCTCTGGTCCACCTAACTCTACAGCATTAGAGTTGTCATGGTTGCTCATCTGATCTTCCTCATATGACCTCCATCCACAGAGATGTCAGAAAAATCCTCCCCTGAGAGTGCAAGTTCTTTACAAATGAAAGATTATACAACAGAAGACACATGGGAGATTTATATGGGCAAGCTGTTGAGAGGATAAAGTGACAGAAGAAGTTAATTGATTAATTAAAGAAAGAATCCGCTTCAGCTGATAGGTTAGAACATAGGTAGGTGGAGTAAACAAAATAGAATGCCAGGAGGAAGAGGTAGTGAGCTCAGAGAAGCCATGCTCCCCTCTCCCCGGCAGATGCCATAGCTCTGCTCTCTGAGGCAGATGTCGATGCAGCCAGCCACCATGTCAGACATGCTGAATTTTTCCTGGTAAGTGCACCTCTGTATACTACACTGATTATTAGAGATGGGTTAAAATGCTGAATCTAATGGGCCAGCAGTGTTTAAAAGAATACAGTTTTTGTGTATTTATTTCAGGCATAACCTTCATGCGGCCGTGGTGCTGGGGACACAGCCTCGCTGCTCAAATAACTACAGAATGATCTTGCAGCCTTGTGGACAACTGAATCCACTGAAAGCCTGAGAATGCTTGGGAAAGAGTACAGCATGTTTTCTTGGTAACAGCGATTTCTTGGTCTGCTCTGCTTGCTAGAAGAAAGGAAGGGCTCTCATCTAAAAGAGGCTTGCTGACTCAGCTTCAGCTGCAAAACCCTGCAGCCCTTAAGAGGTCCTGCCACAAAACATTTAAATGGTGTTGATAAACGCCAACCGAATGCTTGTATGTTTTCAGCAGTAGTAGGAAAAAAAAACTGTGTTGTTTTAAAATGCCGGGTTTCTGGGCCATCCTGCCTGGGCAAACTCTGACTGTTTGAGGAAGGAGGGCCAGCTACAGAAAGAGGGCTTGAGTGTCGTCTGTTGCAGCCTCTTTGATGGCAAGGACCTTGAAACACTGTAGACTTGTGGCACTGAAAGCAGCTCTGTTCGGTACCTCAGCCACAAGGTTGGAATGGCAGAAAGCTAAGGAATGGGCTACATCCGGCCAGCAAAGCCACGGCTTTAGTCCTACTGAGATTGCTTGGTAAATGAAAGACTCATGTGGTCAGAAAAACAGAGAGAGAAATAGAGTAAAGAGAGATTCAAAGACAAAGAAAATTTTTAAATGATTTACAGTGTGTTAAAAATATGTGCAGGCTAAAATTTGAAGTTCTTAAAGTTAAAAAAAGGAAGAGAGTTGTTGGGTGTGGTAGTACACACCTGTCAACCCAACACATGGGAGGCAGAGGGAGATTGACCTCTGTACCTTCAGGGTGAGGTAGCACACGCCTTTAATCCCAGTGCCTTGAAGGCAGAGACAAACAGATCTTTGTGAGTTCAATGTGTAGTAGCATACACCATTAATCCCAATGCCTGAAAGGCAGAGAGAGGCAGATCTCTGAGACTTCAAGGACAGACAGGTATACAGAGTTATTCCAGGTCAAAGATACAGAGAACCTGTCTCAAAAGGCAAAAAATAAAAAGGAAAAATAAACAAAATAGAGGTTAAATTGAAGCGCACAAAGATGGAAAATTCACAGCGAATTTTGATATTGTATGCTATTATGCTCGTTTTGAATCATTTGAATTTTGAGGCAGTAGCAATAGCTGCTAAAAGATGTTTCTTTATAAAAGCTGCTGAAATAATCCAACATAGATATTTTGAAAATGCCTTGACTTTGAAATTTGGATCTAAGGACATGATGCTTTGGAAAGGAGTTTCTATTTTGTTTTCACAGAGGGTGATAGTCTGTGGATGCCTCTATCCTAATATGGTAGGATGGACCACGCCCTACTTAATGGTCGCTGTGAACACCTTTAAAAATTTGCTTCGCTCAACTGCCAACTGAGATAAATCAATAATGATGCCACCATTCAGCAGGAAGCATTTTGGAAAGAAAAAACTGCACCCACGTTCCCAAATATGGCTTATAAACGTTCTTTTACATTTAAAGTGGGATGTGATATAGATATGAATATTTGCATTAGTATAGATTTTGCTTTACTGATAGAGATTTTAGGTCAATTTTGTTATATGTATATGCATTTTTGATCTTCATTAAGGTATTGTGATTGTGTAGTTCATTTAAAAATATAATGTATATAGGTTATTAATGGATAATCATTAATAATAGTCAAGTTTGTAGTCATGTTAGTTAGATTTTCTAGCTACATAGATATATATATATATATATATATATATATATATATATTTCAGTTAGATTGGCATTATTCATATCTCTCTAGACTTCAAAATAGGCTATTTAATGTTTTAGTACCTTAGGGTTTTTCATGACAGTGAGACACTCTACTCTTGGCAGCACATATCTACTTCAGGAAGAAGATGGGCATCAAAGAGGATCCTTATGGAGTTTGATAGCCATTTGGGGAAGAAACTGCTCTTGCCTGGATTGTTGCATAAACTGTACACAGAAAACACTCAGAGAGAGGACTACTGAACTTGCCTAAAGATGAGATGATCTTTTCGTGTTCCTGATTCAGGAAAGGGTCAGCAAAACATTCTTCAAGACAAGCAGATAGTGACTGCCTTTGAAATTTCCTGCTTCATGGAAATGTCTGCTGGAAACTATGGGCCTGTAGGCTGAGGATGGAAACCCCAACGGTACAGAGGAACTTTCGGTGACTGTCCAGGCAGCGAGATGTCTGTGTCATTTCTAGAGTTTGAAAATGGCTTACTTTTTGTTTGCTTAGGTAATACTGTATTATTCTGGAGTCTCTGATGGAGTTGAAGAATAGATAGACAGTTATAGTTTTCCATTGTTATGATAAAACATGAAATAGATATAAATATTGTAACTGTAATTCTTGCTTGATAACTGTTTTGTTATATGTAATTTTGCTATGTCAAAGATAAAGATTCCATTCTTGTTTAAACAGAAATAGGAGTAATGATGGAGTATAGGTCATTGTTTAATTAAATAAAGAAACTGTTTGGCCTGAAAGGTTAGAACATAGGTGGGTGGAATAAACATAAGAGAATGCTGGGAGGAATAGGAATTGAGCTTAGAGATGCCATGCACCTCTGCCATGGGCAGAAATGGTAGCTCTGCACTCTGAGGCAGATGGCGATACAGCCAGCCACCAGGTCAGACATACTAAATCTTTCCTTCTAAGCGCACCTCATGCTGCAACATACATTATTAGACATGGGTTAAGAGGCTGAAAATAATGGGGAAGGCAGTGTTGAAATGAATAGTTTTGTGTTGTTATTTTGGAGCATAAACTTACAAGGCGGCCCCATGGGTATGCAGCCCTGCTGCTCAAATTTATACAATCAATGGGGAAATGGAAGAAGGGAAGAAAGAAGAGAGAGAGACAAGGAAGAATGAATGAATTCAATCATTCCTTGGAAAAATGTGTGAACCAATGAATGAGGAGACCTAGTAGGAAAAAATGTGCTGCATTCCCTCAGAGAGTCAGGTCAAATTAAGGATTGACAAGGTGTTCCACTAAGGAGGAGGCTTATTCCATTTTACCTTCTTTGTGCTCCAGGCCCACCCACAAGAGTGATTATGAGGACAGCGAGAAGAAGAGTAGAGGGTGTACCAGAATTCCCTGGTACAATTTCTCACCCAAATTGTAGCCAAATCACCTGACCTGGGACAGCTGATCTACATGTTGGACCCTAACTCCCAGTTTGACAACTCTCACATTTTAACCAAGTTTGTGAAGATGAAGGAACCAAAAATAGCCCAGTTACAGGATGGCAGGTTCCTTACAGGATGGGAGTCAGACATCAGTACCATACTGGTATTTGGCGGTTTGATGGGTGTGTGGGGTCTTTGCCAGACTCCACCTAGCATCATGGATTCCCTGCTTTACTGATATTATGGAGTTCGGTGCATTCATCATATGTGTGCATGTCACACACTAGTGGGCATCATATGTACATGTTTATCCTGTGTGTGGGTGAGTGTGTTCATGAGTTTTATAGCCCAAGTACTACAGAACATGATCAATGAAAGGGAACACTGTTTTCCAGATATGGCAGGGCAATTATTTAAATGAACTGACAAGGGTTGGATGGCATGGATAAGACCTATGAGAGTTCAAGGCATACCGAATCCAGGCATGACAAAGTAGGTGGCAGACATAATTCTGGCAAAACTAAGTAGGTAGCTTGATGTCCAACTTACTGGAGAAGAGCAACTGAGCGGTGACACTTTTCACTAAGCAACATGCTCTAGTGGAGATCAAACATCCTTTGACTTACAGCCAGTACGAATTAAACCTTTCATCAAATGAAACCTAATTTTCTCTGATTTTGAGTATACATTTGTGTCCCTTCCTGATTAATCTACTCTTTATCCTCTTAAGTCCCAATACCTCACGCTGATATCGGTCACATCTTTCCATTTGACATGGTTTTCCCTCAAGCTTCATACCACCCCGAGATCATACAAATTTTTGTCCCCTCTCCACTGCTTCCTTGACAGCCATCTTGTCCTTTACCACACCACGCATCCCCAGTCCTTTACTCTCCAAGGGGAAAAGACCATAAATCCTGCTTTGTTTTGAGGCATGTATTTCTGTGATGCCCCATCCTCCAAACACAATCCATCATTGACCAAATAACACAACATGTTAACAAATTTTTATTCTTTGACAAAGAATAATCCATTGGAAAAGATACCAGGATTCATAGAAGACCTGAGGTATCTCTGAAAAAACACATTCCCAGGAAGAGAATTAAGTCTGCCCCTCAAAATTTGAGAATTTCACTTTAACAGATCTTCACCAAATCATAGACATAGATATGGAAGTCATTATCAAACTTGATGAAATACACAGAAGGTTTGTTGGGAACGTGGCAAATAATTTTACCTATCTCTTGGGTTCCATCTTTTTTGTTGTACGGCACTCTTTTGCCCTGCAAGGAATCCCTGCCTAATTCCAAAGTCACCTCTACTGGAGGACATTCAGGCGTGATGTGGAGGTTGCCTTCAATGGAATCCTCATGATGGTGGTAAAGGTACAGGACCGGATCATTCTCGTTGACAATGTAGAAACAGGTCGTTATGGTCTGCACCTCATCTGGGACCTCACCACTCCACTCTTCCTTAGAGCCTGGCATGATGTGGAGGTTGCCTTCCAGGTAGTCATCCAGGAGGTGGTAAATGTACAAGACCGGATCTTTCTTGTAGGTAATATAAAACCAGGTCTTCATGATTGGCACCTCTTCTAGGACCATCCCGTTCCAGTCATTCTTAGAGCCATTTGTGCCCATGAATGTATGTTTCACTGCTCTGCCAACTATGGTGTTTGAGAGATGAGTGTCTGTCACCTGAGGAAATGGCACATTATTAGGCAGGATCTTCAGGTTTAAAATCCTTTCATCACTATGAAGCTCCAAGCCATAGACACAATCAATCCCATCATATTTCAACAAATAGAGAGAGGTATATGTTGGCAGTTGATCTAGAATGATGGCTTTCCAATGGGTGACTGGTTCATTGGCTTCCTTCCAGCCATGAGAAATTCTGCGGCCAACAATATTCTCCAGGGCCTCAAAAGGCTTACTAAGTTTTTGCTTCTGGAGCGATGGCCCATTCTTCTTCTGGATATGTGGCATGCCACTCATACTAAGAGGCATCTTCATCATGGTGGGAGACTTTCTGAGATAGGCCACAGCACTCCTGTTCCACTGTCTCTTGGCTCTGTTTCTGTGCTTGGGCTTCATAGCTGCCAATCTCTGCATAGGAAGAACTCTTCAGTTTAAATCAGACACAAAGTGGTTTCCTCCACCATAAGTGCCTGCAAGGATAAGAAGGTGAGGATGTGAGGTCAAGGCTCTTTTTAGGAATAACTTTGGAGCAGATGAAAAAGGCAGGGCTGAATAGATTTGGATACCTAAATGCAATATGTTCTTAAGAAATTTATAGGAAAATTATCAAACTCTTGTCTACAGCTCAGTATATGTGTATCAGAGACATATTCCTGCTGCAAAATGCAATTGACCTCTACTGAGAAACCTACTTCCTGACTTACTATATCAATGAGAGAGGAAGCTATGCCTATACCTAAAGTGAGAAAGAAATATCTGAACAGATGGCAAAGAATTCAAAGAACAGCCACTCCTCTCCTTACCACTCAAGCTACTGGTTAGTTGGCTGATCTATAACCACCTGCCCAAGGTCATGGCACTCCAGTCCACTGGCTCTCTCTATTGTGTCTCCTGATCCAGATCCAGGTTGATTACATAAAGATATTCTGTATCTTCATTAGAGAAGTGAGTACTGTGAGTCAAACTGCCAAAAGAAAGAAACATTAATCTGTGCAACAGCACCTATTAGAAATAATTATCTTTTAAAACACATATGGACAAAGAGGATCTTTGCCATTTAAGTGGACTGAGGAATTGGACATTTTTAGCAAAGATAGACTGGGGAGAATACCCGATATTAACCGTCCCCCAGCTATCAAATATAGGAGCTGTTAACGACATAAATTTTACACACAGAGCAGATTTGAAAGAAACCTTTCTTTGACTACAGAGGTCCTAGTTGCTTCCTAAACATATTTACCAAAAGAAAATATCTTGGCTCTCTAGATTCCAACTTCTGGAAATTCGGTTGAACAGTTGAGGAGCACAAGAGCTGAACTGACCTCCTCAGCCACCGTGAAGATAGTAAGCCCACCTTCACAGAAGACCAGTGTTTCATTTGGAACACAGTTGCCACCCCCAACCAAAGCTTTGTGACATCATCAAGGCTCTACTTATGTCATAAAACTCCTCCTAGCCAGGTTTCTTCCCTACTAACCCCCAGAAATATCCAGCATACAGGTCCTAAAATGCTGCTCACACAGCCCCAGGAAGACCCAAAATAAAAACCCCAATCTTCTTCCCAATTACTTGAGTCATATTTTCCAAGTAACTCAACCCATTTATGTGGTTTTTTTTTTTTTTTTTCTGTAAAATAATTTTTGGTCTGAGTCAACAACTCACATGAATGTTTTTTTTTTCCTATCTCCAATGTCCTCATTGGTTATTTTCTATTGATTTTTCCATTATTTCATAATAATAATTATCAAACTTTCCACTTCTCTTCCTCCTCCCACATTCTTCTTGCTCCGCAAATAAACCTCTCCACTCAAACACCAGTCCAAATAGAGGGCAGGGTACTTTGAGCTGTGGGAAGTCCAAGCCCACCCTTCATCCATCCAGATTTAGCAAGGTATGCATCCACAAAAAATATGATCACAAAAAGCCAGTGTATGATATGCAGACAATTGCAAGTGCCATTATCTTTGGCTTCTCCGTCTGCCCCAATTGTCAGCCACATTCACAGCTTCCAGTTTGATCCCATGTTCTTTCATTCCCAGGTCACTGGATTAGTTGAAATCCCCTTAGTTCAGGCACAGTGTCTCATAGTGTGGACCAAGCCCTTATATTCCTGACATCCTTGCTCTTTTTCTCCATCCATCTGCTCTTCCACTGGAGCTTGGAAGCTCCATCTAGGTTTCTGATTTTGACCCTGACTTGATCTCCATCATTTGCCAAACAAAAGTTCCATGGTGGTTTTCAAGATAGTCAGTCATCAGTCTGACTATGGGACAAGGCACACATAGTTCCTAGGGACATGTCACAGTGCGGTCAACTTCTCCTCCCTGCTTAAGTACCTAGAGAGGGTCACCCTATGGCCTTCTGAGAACCACTCGAGAGATATCGATCTTGACATCCCCAGAATGGGCCCATAAATTGAGATATCATCAGTGTATGTGCATTAACTTGTGTGTGTTTGTGTGTGTGTATTTAAATCACAATAACAAATGGATTGTAATATTGAAGTTTCTTCTCATCTTGAGAAGAATATTTGCTACAGAAACACTCTCACAGTAATAGTGAGAGTGTAATCTATCTAAGAAAGGAGAAATAACTGGAGGAATCCCCCAGGAGTTAGGCTCAGTGTCCCAGGAATTACGCCCAAGGAAAGTCAATGAACTCAGTGATGGAAGATAAATCCCAGCCTAAATAAAACCCTAAATCATTTAGGTGGAACATGAGATACTCTTACAACAGTTACAAGAGGTCTAAAATGCCTGGACTGGAACATAAGGGGAACACAATGACGTGGAGCTGAGATTGCATGTCAAAACTGATTGGATCTGGAAAAAATTATGTAAGCATACCAAGGAAACCACCAGTGGGACAAAACCCTAAGAAATCTGTATGACAACATATCATGTTGAACATAATGAGATTATAGACAAAGGAAAGATCTCAATTATGTCACTGTCACACAGGTGATGATGAACCAGTTCCATCGTAGAGTGACTCCCAGCTGTGTTTAAGATAACCTGTCAATTCTGTCTAGTCAGTTACAAGGAAATTTGCATTAATTGCACAGATTAACTATCAGCATCATTTACTGCACAATCAAAGGCAAGGCAAAGAAATCATAGACATGTTGTTGAATGCTGATGATGTTATTGGGAGTATTGATGGGTTTTGTTCTTAAAGGGAAATCATCGGTGACTCTCATGCATGAAGCAGATCCTTTCTCTGTGATGTTTCCTGAATAGCCACTGAGATACCAGCCCATTGAGTTGTGGTCTCTCTCTCTTTTAAAAAGCAACTTCTACCTTCAGCTTGATCTCTTGCTTGAGCTTCCCTTCCGGCTACTAGGCTCCTTTTCTGATACTGCAGAGGGCTTTTGTAAGGGATTGTGATCTATAAGTTTTTCCCCTTTCAAGAAATAATCATTCTATTAATCACAATTCTAAACTGCTGTGGGAGTTTGTTTGTGACTTATGCCTTCACATGTGATACAAGCGACCTGTGTGTATAGGGTATTCTCTCTGTTCATGTGGGGAAGGCATGGCAGCAGGAGTAGATGGCTGCTCATTCTCTGTAAGGAAATCAGTAAACAGTGGGGACCAAGTACAAGGATGTCCTGAAATATTAAGTCTTGTCCTTTCAAGGCCCCAAAGCCTCCCGCTAGGTTCAGGGTCACGACAATCTCCAAAACCCACCGAGCATGAAGTATTCAGAACTAGAAGCCTGTGTGTGCCATATCACATAAATTCATCGTGAGTACACCAATCTGTTTTTTTTTCAATTCTAAATTATTTTGTCCCATCTGAAGGATCTATATTACCAATTAACCAAATTTGCTGCATCTTTGGTGTCCTAGAATTGCTTTAAATTGTTGCTGGGACAGTCTTACAAACCTTCCTGTGCTGTTATGAGACCTTAAGGGGACAGCACTTATTTCAGAAATCAAAGGCAGTTGGGTTCAATCCTATGGTTAGCTGTTAGCTAGACACTGGAAGGATGGATTTGACTAAGAAAGTGAGACAGCATACATGGAGGCAGGTAACCTTTCCTTTGCAAAATGACCCATTTTGAGGCCTTACTTCAGGCTCTTCTCTTCTCCTAATCTTGGTTTCTTTATTAGTTTAGGAGAAGAATTAAAACTCCATTTACAGTATCTGTGAACCTGAATGAGTTAAGTATGTGTGACCAACTTGATGTCTGCCTGTCTGTCAACAGGGCCAGAGTTCAGGGGCATCTGATGCATAGCACAGGGATGTCAGCCATCAATCTCTGGTCCACCTAACTCTACAACATTAGAGTTGTCATGGTTGCTCATCTGATCTTCCTCATATGATCTCCATCCACAGAGATGTCAGAAAAATCCTCCCCTGAGAGTGCAAGTTCTTTACAAATGAAAGATTATACAACAGAAGACACATGGGAGATTTATATGGGCAAGCTGTTGAAAGGATAAAGTGACAGAAGAAGTTTATTGATTAATTAAAGAAAGAATCCGCTTCAGCTGATAGGTTAGAACATAGGTAGGTGGAGTAAACAAAATAGAATGCCGGGAGGAAGAGGTAGTGAGCTCAGAGAAGCCATGCTCCCCTCTCCCCGGCAGATGCCATAGCTCTGCTCTCTGAGGCAGATGTCGATGCAGCCAGCCACCATGTCAGACATGCTGAATTTTTCCTGGTAAGTGCACATTGATTATTAGAATTGGGTTAAAATGCTGAATCTAATGGGCCAGCAGTGTTTAAAAGAATACAGTTTTTGTGTATTTATTTCAGGCATAACCTTCATGCGGCCGTGGTGCTGGGGACACAGCCTCGCTGCTCAAATAACTACAGAATGGCTTGCAGCCTTGTGGACAACTGAATCCACTGAAAGCCTGAGAAAGCTTGGGAAAGAGTAAAGCATGTTTTCTTGGTAGCAGCGATTTCTCGGTCTGCTCTGCTTGCTAGAAGAAAGCAAGGGCTCTCATCTAAAAGAGGCTTGCTGACTCAGCTTCAGCTGCAAAACCCTGCAGCCCTTAAGAGGTCCTGCCACAAAACATTTAAATGGTGTTGATAAAAGCCAACTGAATGCTTGTATGTTTTCAGCAGTAGCAGGAAAAAAAACTGTGTTGTTTTAAAATGCCGGGTTTCTGGGCCATCCTGCCTGGGCAAACTCTGACTGTTTGAGGAAGGAGGGCCAGCTACAGAAAGAGGGCTTGAGTGTTGTCTGTTGCAGCCTCTTTGATGGCAAGGAACTTGAAACACTGTAGACTTGTGGCACTGAATGCGGCTCTGTTCGGTACCTCAGCCACAAGGTTGGAATGGCAGAAAGCTAAGGAATGGGCTACATCTGGCCAGCAAAGCCACGGCTTTAGTCCTACAGGGATTGCTTGGTAAATGAAAGATTCATGTGGTCAGAAAAACAGAGAGAGAAACAGAGTAAAGAGAGATTCAAAGACAAAGAAAATTTTTAAATGATTTACAGTGTGTTAAAAATATGTGCAGGCTAAAATTTGAAGTTCTTAAAGTTAAAAAAAGGAAGAGAGTTGTTGGGTGTGGTAGTACACACCTGTAAACCCAACACATGGGAGGCAGAGGGAGATTGACCTCTGTACCTTCAGGGTGAGGTAGCACACGCCTTTAATCCCAGTGCCTTGAAGGCAGAGACAAACAGATCTTTGTGAGTTCAATGTGTAGTAGCATACACCTTTAATCCCAATGCCTGAAAGGCAGAGAGAGGCAGATCTCTGAGACTTCAAGGACAGACAGGTATACAGAGTTATTCCAGGTCAAAGATACAGAGAACCTGTCTCAAAAGGCAAAAAATAAAAAGGAAAAATAAACAAAATAGAGGTTAAAGGAAGCGCACAAAGACGGAAAATTCACAGCGAATTTTGATATTGTATGCTATTATGCTCTTTTTGAATCATTTGAATTTTGAGGCAGTAGCAATAGCTGCTAAAAGATGTTTCTTTATAAAAGCTGCTGAAATAATCCAACATAGATATTTTGAAAATGCCTTGACTTTGAAATTTGGATCTAAGGACATGATGCTTTGGAAAGGAGTTTCTATTTTGTTTTCACAGAGGGTGATAGTCTGTGGATGCCTCTATCCTAATATGGTAGGATGGACCACGCCCTACTTAAAGGTTGCTGTGAACACCTTTAAAAAGTTGCTTCGCTCAACTGCCAACTGAGATAAATCAATAATGATGCCACCATTCAGCAGGAAGCATTTTGGAGAGAAAAAACTGCACCCACGTTCCCAAATATGGCTTATAAACGTTCTTTTACATTTAAAGTGGGATGTGATATAGATATGAATATTTGCATTAGTATAGATTTTGCTTTACTGATAGAGATTTTAGGTCAATTGTGTTATATGTATATGCATTTTTGATCTTAATTAAGTATTGTGATTGTGTAGTTCATTTAAAAATATAATGTATATAGGTTATTAATGGATAATCATTCATAATAGTCAAGTTTGTAGTCATGTTAGTTAGATTTTCTAGCTACATAGATATATATATTTCAGTTAGATAGGCATTATTCATATCTCTCTAGACTACAAAATAGGCTATTTAATGTTTTAGTACCTTAGGGTTTTTCATGACAGTGAGACACTCTACTCTTGGCAGCACATATCTACTTCAGGAAGAAGATGGGCATCACAGAGGATCCTTATGGAGTTTGATAGCCATTTGGGGAAGAAACTGCTCTTGCCTGGATTTTTGCATAAACTGTACACAGAAAACTCTCAGAGAGAGGACTACTGAACTTGCCTAAAGGTGAGATGATCTTTTCGTGTTCCTGATTCAGGAAAGGGTCAGCAAAACATTCTTCAAGACAAACAGATAGTGACTGCCTTTGAAATTTCCTGCTTCATGGAAATGTCTGCTGGAAACTATGGGCCTGTAGGCTGAGGATGGAAACACCAACGGTACAGAGGAACTTTGGGTGAACGTCCAGGCAGCGAGATGTCTCTGTCATTTCTAGAGTTTGAAAATGGCTTACTTTTTGTTTGCTTAGGTAATACTGTATTATTCTGGAGTCTCTGATGGAGTTGAAGAATAGATAGATAGTTATAGTTTTCCATTGTTATGATAAAAGATAAAATAGATATAAATATTTTAACTGTAATTCTTGCTTGATAACTGTTTTGTTATATGTAATTTTGCTATGTTAAAGATAAAGATTCCGTTCTTGTTTAAACAGAAAAAGGAGTAATGATGGAGTATAGGTCATTGGTTAATTAAATAAAGAAACTGTTTGGCCTGAAAGGTTAGAACATAGGTGGGTGGAATAAACATAAGAGAATGCTGGGAGGAATAGGAATTGAGCTTAGAGATGCCATGCACCTCTCCCATGGGCAGAAATGGTAGCTCTGCACTCTGAGGCAGATGGCGATACAGCGAGCCACCAGGTCAGACATGCTAAATCTTTCCTTCTAAGCGCACCTCGTGCTGCAACATACATTATTAGACATGGGTTAAGAGGCTGAAAATAATGGGGCAGGCAGTGTTGAAATGAATAGTTTTGTGTTGTTATTTCAGAGCATAACCTTACAAGGCGGCCCCATGGGGATGCAGCCCTGCTGCTCAAATTTCTACAATCAAGGGGGAAATGGAAGAAGGGAAGAAAGAAGAGAGAGAGACAAGGAAGAATGGATGAATTCAATCATTCCTTGGAAAAATGAGTGAACCAATGAATGAGGAGACCTAGTAGGAAAAAATGTGCTGCATTCCCTCAGAGAGTCAGGTCAAATTAAGGATTGACAAGGTTTTCCACTAAGGAGGAGGCTTATTCCATTTTTCCTTCTTTGTGCTCCAGGCCCACCCACAAGAGTGATGATGAGGACAGGGAGAAGAAGAGGAGAGGATGTACCAGAATTCCTTGGTACAATTTCTCACCCAAATTGTAGCCAAATCACCTGACCTGGGACAGCTGATCTACATGCTGGACCCTAACTCCCAGTTTGACAACTCTAACATTTTAACCAAGTTTGTGAAGATGAAGGAACCAAAAATAGCCCAGTTACAGGATGGCAGGTTGCTTACAGGATGGGAGTCAGACATCAGTACCATACTGGTGTTTGGCGGTTTGATGGGTGTGTGGGGTCTTTGCCAGACTCCACCTAGCATCATGGATTCCCTACTTTACTGATATTATGGAGTTCGGTGCATTCATCATATGTGTGCATGTCACACACTAGTGGGCATCATATGTACATGTTTATCCTGTGTGTGGGTGAGTGTGTTCATGAGTTTTATAGCCCAAGTACTACAGAACATGATCAATGAAAGGGAACACTGTTTTCCAGATATGGCAGGGCAATTATTTAAATGAACTGACAAGGGTTGGATGGCATGGATAAGACCTATGAGAGTTCAAGGCATACTGAATCCAGGCATGACAAAGTAGGTGGCAGACATAATTCTGGCAAAACTAAGTAGGTAGCTTGATGTCCAACTTACTGGAGAAGAGCAACTGAGCGGAGACACTTTTCACTAAGCAACATGCTCTAGTGGAGATCAAACATCCTTTGACTTACAGCCAGTACGAATTAAACCATTCATCAAATGAAACCTAATTTTCTCTGATTTTGAGTATACATTTGTGTCCCTTCCTGATTAATCTACTCTTTATCCTCTTAAGTCCCAATACCTCACGCTGATAGCGGTCACATCTTTCCATTTGACATGGTTTTTCCTCAAGCTTCATACCGCCCCGAGATCATACAACTTTTTGTCCCTTCTTCACTGCTTCCTTGACAGCCATCTTGTCCTTTACCACACCACGCATCCCCAGTCCTTTACTCTCCAAGGGGAAAAGACCATAAATCCTGCTTTGTTTTGAGGCATGTGTTTCTGTGATGCCCCATCCACCAAACACAATCCATCATTGACCAAATAACACAACATGTTAACAAATTTTTATTCTTTGAGAAAGAATAATTCATTGGAAAAGATTCCAGGATTCATAGAAGACCTGAGGTATCTCTGAAAAAACACATTCCCAAAGAGAGCATTAAGTCTGCCCCTCAAAATTTGAGAATTTCACTTTAACAGATCTTCACCAAATCATAGACATAGATATGGAAGTCATTATCAAACTTGATGAAATACACAGAAGGTTTGTTGGAAACTTGGCAAATAATTTTACCTATCTCTTGGGTTCCATCTTTTTGTTGTACTGCACTCTTTTGCCCTGCAAGGAATCCCTGCCTAATTCCAAAGTCACCTCTATTGGAGGACATTCAGGCGTGATGTGGAGGTTGCCTTCAATGGAATCATCATGATGGTGGTAAAGGTACAGGACCGGATCATTCTCGTTGACAATGTAGAAACAGGTCGTTATGGTCTGCACCTCATCTGGGACCACGCCACTCCACTCTTCCTTAGAGCCTGGCATGATGTGGAGGTAGCCTTCCAGGTAGTCATCCAGGAGGTGGTAAATGTACAAGACCGGATCTTTCTTGTAGGTAATATAAAACCAGGTCTTCATGATTGGCACCTCTTCTAGGACCATCCCGTTCCAGTCATTCTTAGAGCCATTTGTGCCCCTGAATGTATGTTTCACTGCTCTGCCAACTATGGTGTTTGAGAGATGAGTGTCTGTCACCTGAGGAAATGGCACATTATTAGGCAGGATCTTCAGGTTTAAAATCCTTTCATCACTATGAAGCTCCAAGCCATAGACACAATCAATCCCATCATATTTCAACAAATAGAGAGAGGGATATGTTGGCAGTTGATCTAGAATGATGGCTTTCCAATGGGTGACTGGTTCATTGGCTTCCTTCCAGCCATGAGAAATTCTGCGGTCAACAATATTCTCCAGGGCCTCAAAAGGCTTACTAAGTTTTTGCTTCTGGAGCGATGGCCCATTCTTCTTCTGGAGATGTGGCATGCCACTCATACTGAGAGGCATCTTCATCATGGTGGGAGACATTCTGAGATAGGCCACAGCACTCCTGTTCCACTGTCTCTTGGCTCTGTTTCTGTGCTTGGGCTTCATAGCTGCCAATCTCTGCATAAGAAGAACTCTTCAGTTTAAATCAGACACAAAGTGGTTTCCTCCACCATAAGTGCCTGCAAGGGTAAGAAAGTGAGGATGTGAGGTCAAGGCTCTTTTTAGGAATAACTTTGGAGCAGATGAAAAAGGCAGGGCTGAATAGATTTGGATACCTAAATGGAATATGTTCTTAGGAATTAATAAGAAAATTATCAAACTCTTGTCTACAGCTCAGTATATGTGTATCAGAGACA
The DNA here is from genome assembly GCF_037038515.1 of Microtus pennsylvanicus. NCBI lineage: Eukaryota > Metazoa > Chordata > Mammalia > Rodentia > Cricetidae > Microtus > Microtus pennsylvanicus. The sequence goes on from NC_134602.1 coordinate 16,213,855, forward strand.
TATTCCTGCTGCAAAATGCAATTGACCTCTACGGAGAAACCTACTCTCTGACTTACTACATCAATGAGAGAGGAAGCTATGCCTATACCTAAAGTGAGAAAGAAATATCTGAACAGATGGCAAAGAATTCAAAGAACAGCCACTCCTCTCCTTACCACTCAAGCTACTGGTTAGTTGGCTGATATATAACCACCTGCCCAAGGTCATGGCACTCCAGTCCACTGGCTCTCTCTATTGTGTCTCCTGATCCAGAGCCAAGTTGATTACATAATATATTCTGTATCTTCATTAGAGAAGTGAGTACTGTGAGTCAAACTGCCAAAAGAAAGAAACATTAATCTGTGCAACAGCACCTATTAGAAATAATTATCTTTTAAAACACATATGAACAAAGAGGATCTTTGCCATTTAAGTGGACTGAGGAATTGGACATTTTTAGCAAAGATAGAGTGGGGAGAATACCCGACATTAACCGTCCCCCAGCTATCAAATATAGGAGCTGTTAACGACATAAATTTTAGACCCAGAGCAGATTTCAAAGAAACCTTTCTTTGACTACAGATGTCTTGGTTGCTTCCTAAACATATTTATCAAAAGAAAATATCTTGGCTCTATAGATTCTCACTTTTGGAAATTCGATTGAACAGTTGTGGAGCCCAAGAGCTGAACTGACCTCCTCAGCCAGCGTGAAGATAGTAAGCCCACCTTCACAGAAGACTAGTGCTTCATGTGGAACAGAGTTGCCACCCCAACCAAAGCTTTGTGACATCATCAAGGCTCTACTTATGTCATAAAACTCCTCCTAGCCAGGTTTCTTCCCTACTAACCCCCAGAAATATCCAGCATACAGGTCCTAAAATGCTGCTCATACAGCCCCATGAAGACCCAAAATAAAAACCCCAATCTTCTTCCCAATTACTTGAGTCATATTTTCCAAGTAACTCAACCCCTTTATGTGTTTTTTTTTCTGTAAAATAATTTTTGGTCTGAGTCAACAACTCACATGAATGTTTTTTTTTCCTAGCTCCAATGTCCTCATTGGTTATTTTCTATTGATTTTTCCATTACTTCATAATAATAATTATCAAACTTTCCACTTCTCTTCCTCCTCCCACATTCTTCTTGCTCCGCAAATAAACCTCTCCACTCAAACACCAGTCCAAATAGAGGGCAGGGTACTTTGAGCTGTGGGAAGTCCAAGCCCACCCTTCATCCATCCAGATTTAGCAAGGTATGCATCCACAAAAAATATGATCACAAAAAGCCAGTGTATGATATGCAGACAATTGCAAGTGCCATTATCTTTGGCTTCTCCGTCTGCCCCAATTGTCAGCCACATTCACAGCTTCCAGTTTGATCCCATGTTCTTTCATTCCCAGGTCACTGGATTAGTTGAAATCCCCTTAGTTCAGGCACAGTGTCTCATAGTGTGGACCAAGCCCTTATATTCCTGACATCCTTGCTCTTTTTCTCCATCCATCTGCTCTTCCACTGGAGCTTGGAAGCTCCATCTAGGTTTCTGATTTTGACCCTGACTTGATCTCCATCATTTGCCAAACAAAAGTTCCATGGTGGTTTTCAAGATAGTCAGTCATCAGTCTGACTATGGGACAAGGCACACATAGTTCCTAGGGACATGTCACAGTGCGGTCAACTTCTCCTCCCTGCTTAAGTACCTAGAGAGGGTCACCCTATGGCCTTCTGAGAACCTCTCGAGAGATATCGATCTTGACATCCCCAGAATGGCCCCATAAATTGAGATATCATCAGTGTATGTGCATTAACTTGTGTGTGTTTGTGTGTGTGTATTTAAATCACAATAACAAATGGATTGTAATATTGAAGTTTCTTCTCATCTTGAGAAGAATATTTGCTACAGAAACACTCTCACAGTAATAGTGAGAGTGTAAACTATCTAAGAAAGGAGAAATAACTAAAGGAATCCCCCAGGAGTTAGGCTCAGTGTCCCAGGAATTACGCCCAAGGAAAGTCAATGAACTCAGTGATGGAAGATAAAACCCAGCCTAAATAAAACCCTAAATCATTTAGGTGGAACATGAGATACTCTTACAACAGTTAGAAGAGGTCTAAAATACCTGGACTGGAACATAAGGGGAACACAAGGACGTGGAGCTGAGAGTGCATGGCAAAACCGATTGGATCTGGCAAAAATTATGTAAGCATACCAAGGAAACCACCAGTGGGACAAAACCCTAACAAATCTGTATGACAACATATCATGTTGAACATAATGAGATTTATAGACAAAGGAAAGATCTCAATTATGTCACTGTCACACAGGTGATGATGAACCAGTTCCATCGTAGAGTTACTCCCTGCTGTGTTTAAGATAACCTGTCAATTCTGTCTAGTCAGTTACAAGGAAATTTGCATTAATTGCACAGATTAACTATCAGCATCATTTACTGCACAATCAAAGGCAAGGCAAAGAAATCATAGACATGTTGTAAAATGCTGATGATGTTATTGGGAGTTTTGATGGGTTTTTTTCTTAAAGCGAAATCATCGGTGACTCTCATGCATGAAGCAGATCTTTTCTCTGTGATGTTTCCTGAATAGCTACTGAGATACCAGCCCATTGAGTTGTGGTCTCTCTCTCTTTTAAAAAGCAACTTCTACCTTCAGCTTGATCTCTTGCTTGAGCTTCCCTTCCGGCTACTAGGCTCCTTTTCTGATCCTGCAGAGGGCTTTTTTAAGGGATTGTGATCTCTAAGTTTTTCCCCTTTCAAGAACTAATCATTCTATTAATCACAATTCTAAACTGCTGTGGGAGTTTGTTTGTGACTTATGCCTTCACATGTAATACAAGCGACATGTGTGTATAGGGTCTTCTCTCTGTTCATGTGGGGAAGGCATGGCAGCAGGAATAGATGGCTGCTCATTCTCTGTAAGGAAATCAGTAAACAGTGGGGACCAAGGACAAGGATGTCCTGAAATATTAAGTCTTGTCCTTTCAAGGCCCCAAAGCCTCCAGCTAGGTTCAGGGTCACGACAATCTCCAAAACCCACCGAGCATGAAGTATTCAGAACCAGAAGCCTGTGTGTGCCATATCACATAAATTCATCGTGAGTACACCAACCTGTTTTTTTTTTATTTCTAAATTATTTTGTCCCATCAGAACGATCTATATTACCAATTAACCAAATTTGCTGCATCTTTGGTGTCCTAGAATTGCTTTAAATTGTTGCTGGGACAGTCTTACAAACCTTCCTGTGCTGTTATGAGACCTTAAGGGGACAGCACTTATTTCAGAAATCAAAGGCAGTTGGGTTCAATCCTATGGTTAGCTGTTAGCTAGACACTGGAAGGATGGATTTGACTAAGAAAAGGAGACAGCATACATGGAGGCAGGTAACCTTTCCTTTGCAAAATGACCCATTTTGAGGCCTTACTTCAGGCTCTTCTCTTCTCCTAATCTTGGTTTTTTTATTAGTTTAGGAGAAGAATTAAAACTCCATTTACAGTATCTGTGAACCTGAATGAGATAAGTATGTGTGACCAACTGGATGTCTGCCTGTCTGTCAAAAGGGCCAGAGTTCAGGGGCATCTGATGCATAGCACAGGAATGTCAGCCATCAATCTCTGGTCCACCTAATTCTACAGCATTAGAGTTGTCATGGTTGCTCATCTGATCTTCCTCATATGATCTCCATCCACAGAGATGTCAGAAAAATCCTCCCCTGAGAGTGCAAGTTCTTTACAAATGAGAGATTATACAACAGAAGACACATGGGAGATTTATATGGGCAAGCTGTTGAAAGGATAAAGTGACAGAAGAAGTTTATTGATTAATTAAAGAAAGAATCCGCTTCAGCTGATAGGTTAGAACATAGGTAGGTGGAGTAAACAAAATAGAATGCCGGGAGGAAGAGGTAGTGAGCTCAGAGAAGCCATGCTCCCCTCTCCCCGGCAGATGCCATAGCTCTGCTCTCTGAGGCAGATGTCGATGCAGCCAGCCACCAGGTCATACATGCTGAATTTTTCCTGGTAAGTGCACCTCGTTATACTACACTGATTATTAGAAATGGGTTAAAATGCTGAATCTAATGGGCCAGCAGTGTTTAAAAGAATACAGTTTTTGTGTATTTATTTCAGGCATAACCTTCATGCGGCCGTGGTGCTGGGGACACAGCCTCGCTGCTCAAATAACTACAGAATGGCTTGCAGCCTTGTGGACAACTGAATCCACTGAAAGCCTGAGAAAGCTTGGGAAAGAGTACAGCATGTTTTCTTGGTAGCAGCGATTTCTCGGTCTGCTCTGCTTGCTAGAAGAAAGCAAGGGCTCTCATCTAAAAGAGGCTTGCTGACTCAGCTTCAGCTGCAAAACCCTGCAGCCCTTAAGAGGTCCTGCCACAAAACATTTAAATGGTGTTGATAAAAGCCAACTGAATGCTTGTATGTTTTCAGCAGTAGCAGGGAAACAAACTGTGTTGTTTTAAAATGCCGGCTTTTTCGGCCATCCTGCCTGGGCAAACTCTGACTGTTTGAGGAAGGAGGGCCAGCTACAGAAAGAGGGCTTGAGTATTGTCGGTTGCAGCCTCTTTGATGGCAAGGACCTTGAAACACTGTAGACTTGTGGCACTGAATGTGGCTCTGTTCGGTACCTCAGCCACAAGGTTGGAATGGCAGAAAGCTAAGGAATGGGCTACATCTGGCCAGCAAAGCCATGGCTTTAGTCCTACTGAGATTGCTTGGTAAATTAAAGACTCATGTGGTCAGAAAAACAGAGAGAGAAATAGAGTAAAGAGAGATTCAAAGACAAAGAAAATTTTTAAATGATTTACAGTGTGTTAAAAATATGTGCAGGCTAAAATTTGAAGTTCTTAAAGTTAAAAAAAGGAAGAGATTTGCTGGGTGTGGTAGTACACACCTGTCAACCCAACACATGGGAGGCAGAGGGAGATTGACCTCTGTACCTTCAGGGTGAGGTAGCACACGCCTTTAATCCCAGTGCCTTGAAGGCAGAGACAAACAGATCTTTGTGAGTTCGATGTGTAGTAGCATACACCTTTAATCCCAATGCCTGAAAGGCAGAGAGAGGCAGATCTCTGAGACTTCAAGGACAGACAGGTATACAGAGTTATTCCAGGTCAAAGATACAGAGAACCTGTCTCAAAAGGCAAAAAATAAAAAGGAAAAATAAACAAAATAGAGGTTAAATTGAAGCGCACAAAGATGGAAAATTCACAGCGAATTTTGATATTGTATGCTATTATGCTCTTTTTGAATCATTTGAATTTTGAGGCAGTAGCAATAGCTGCTAAAAGATGTTTCTTTATAAAAACTGCTGAAATAATCCAACATAGATATTTTGAAAATGCCTTGACTTTGAAATTTGGATCTAAGGACATGATGCTTTGGAAAGGAATTTCTATTTTGTTTTCACAGAGGGTGATAGTCTGTGGATGCCTCTATCCTAATATGGTAGGATGGACCACGCCCTACTTAAAGGTTGCTGTGAACACCTTTAAAAAATTGCTTCGCTCAACTGCCAACTGAGATCAATCAATAATGATGCCACCATTCAGCAGGAAGCATTTTGGAGAGAAAAAACTGCACCCGCGTTCCCAAATATGGCTTATAAACGTTCTTTTACATTTAAAGTGGGTAGTGATATAGATATGAATATTTGCATTAGTATAGATTTTGCTTTACTGATAGAGATTTTAGGTCAATTGTGTTATATGTATATGCATTTTTGATCTTAATTAAGGTATTGTGATTGTGTAGTTCATTTAAAAATATAATGTATATAGGTTATTAATGGATAATCATTAATAATAGTCAAGTTTGTAGTCATGTTAGTTAGATTTTATAGCTACATAGATATATATATTTCAGTTAGATAGGCATTATTCATAACTCTCTAGACTACAAAATAGGCTATTTAATGTTTTAGTACCTTAGGGTTTTTCATGACAGTGAGACACTCTACTCTTGGCAGCACATATCTACTTCAGGAAGAAGATGGGCATCACAGAGGATCCTTATGGATTTTGATAGCCATTTGGGGAAGAAACTGCTCTTGCCTGGATTGTTGCATAAACTGTACACAGAAAACTCTCAGAGAGAGGACTACTGAACTTGCCTAAAGGTGAGATGATCTTTTCGTGTTCCTGATTCAGGAAAGGGTCAGCAAAACATTCTTCAAGACAAGCAGATAGTGACTGCCTTTGAAATTTCCTGCTTCATGGAAATGTCTGCTGGAAACTATGGGCCTGTAGGCTGAGGATGGAAACACCAACGGTACAGAGGAACTTTGGGTGAACGTCCAGGCAGCGAGATGTCTCTGTCATTTCTAGAGTTTGAAAATGGCTTACTTTTTGTTTGCTTAGGTAATACTGTATTATTCTGGAGTCTCTGATGGAGTTGAAGAATAGATAGATAGTTATAGTGTTCCATTGTTATGATAAAAGATAAAATAGATATAAATATTGTAACTGTAATTCTTGCTTGATAACTGTTTTGTTATATGTAATTTTGCTATGTTAAAGTTAAAGATTCCGTTCTTGTTTAAACAGAAATAGGAGTAATGATGGAGTATAGGTCATTGGTTAATTAAATAAAGAAACTGTTTGGCCTGAAAGATTAGAACATAGGTGGGTGGAATAAACATAAGAGAATGCTGGGAGGAATAGGAATTGAGCTTAGAGATGCCATGCACCTCTCTCGTGGTCAGAAATGGTAGCTCTGCACTCTGAGGCAGATGGCGATACAGCCAGCCACCAGGTCAGACATGCTAAATCTTTCCTTCTAAGCGCACCTCGTGCTGCAACATACATTATTAGACATGGGTTAAGAGGCTGAAAATAATGGGGCAGGCAGTGTTGAAATGAATAGTTTTGTGTTGTTATTTCAGAGCATAACCTTACAAGGCGGCCCCATGGGGATGCAGCCCTGCTGCTCAAATTTCTACAATCAAGGGGGAAATGGAAGAAGGGAAGAAAGAAGAGAGAGAGACAAGGAAGAATGGATGAATTCAATCATTCCTTGGAAAAATGTGTGAACCAATGAATGAGGAGACCTAGTAGGAAAAAATGTGCTGCATTCCCTCAGAGAGTCAGGTCAAATTAAGGATTGACAAGGTTTTCCACTAAGGAGGAGGCTTATTCCATTTTTCCTTCTTTGTGCTCCAGGCCCACCCACAAGAGTGATGATGAGGACAGGGAGAAGAAGAGGAGAGTGTGTACCAGAATTCCTTGGTACAATTTCTCACCCAAATTGTAGCCAAATCACCTGACCTGGGACAGCTGATCTACATGCTGGACCCTAACTCCCAGTTTGACAACTCTAACATTTTAACCAAGTTTGTGAAGATGAAGGAACCAAAAATAGCCCAGTTACAGGATGGCAGGTTCCTTACAGGATGGGAGTCAGACATCAGTACCATACTGGTGTTTGGCGGTTTGATGGGTGTGTGGGGTCTTTGCCAGACTCCACCTAGCATCATGGATTCCCTACTTTACTGATATTATGGAGTTCGGTGCATTCATCATATGTGTGCATGTCACACACTAGTGGGCATCATATGTACATGTTTATCCTGTGTGTGGGTGAGTGTGTTCATGAGTTTTATAGCCCAAGTACTACAGAACATGATCAATGAAAGGGAACATTGTTTTCCACATATGGCAGGGCAATTATTTAAATGAAATGACAAGGGTTGGATGGCATGGATAAGACCTATGAGAGTTCAAGGCATACCGAATCCAGGCATGACAAAGTAGGTGGCAGACAGAATTCTGGCAAAACTAAGTAGGTAGCTTGATGTCCAACTTACTGGAGAAGAGCAACTGAGCGGAGACACTTTTCACTAAGCAACATGCTCTAGTGGAGATCAAACATCCTTTGACTTACAGCCAGTACGAATTAAACCATTCATCAAATGAAACCTAATTTTCTCTGATTTTGAGTATACATTTGTGTCCCTTCCTGATTAATCTACTCTTTATCCTCTTAAGTCCCAATACCTCACGCTGATAGCGGTCACATCTTTCCATTTGACATGGTTTTCCCTCAAGCTTCATACCACCCCGAGATCATACAACTTTTTGTCCCTTCTCCACTGCTTCCTTGACAGCCATCTTGTCCTTTACCACACCACGCATCCCCAGTCCTTTACTCTCCAAGGGGAAAAGACCATAAATCCTGCTTTGTTTTGAGGCATGTATTTCTGTGATGCCCCATACACCAAACATAATCCATCATTGACCAAATAACACAACATGTTAACAAATTTTTATTCTTTGACAAAGAATAATCCATTGGAAAAGATACCAGGATTCATAGAAGACCTGAGGTATCTCTGAAAAAACACATTTCCAAGAAGAGAATTAAGTCTGCCCCTCAAAATTTGAGAATTTCACTTTAACAGATCTTCAACAAATCATAGACATAGATATGGGAGTCATTATCAAACTTGATGAAATACACAGAAGGTTTGTTGGGAACTTGGCAAATAATTTTACCTATCTCTTGGGTTCCATCTTTTTTGTTGTACTGCACTCTTTTGCCCAGCAAGGAATCCCTGCCTAATTCCAAAGTCACCTCTACTGAAGGACATTCAGGCGTGATGTGGAGGTTGCCTTCAATGGAATCATCATGATGGTGGTAAAGGTACAGGACCGGATCATTCTCGTTGACAATGTAGAAACAGTTCGTTATGGTCTGCACCTCATCTGGGACCACGCCACTCCACTCTTCATTAGAGCCTGGCATGATGTGGAGGTTGCCTTCCAGGTAGTCATCCAGGAGGTGGTAAATGTACAAGACCAGATCTTTCTTGTAGGTAATATAAAACCAGGTCTTCATGATTGGCACCTCTTCTAGGACCATCCCGTTCCAGTCATTCTTAGAGCCATTTGTGCCCATGAATGTATGTTTCACTGCTCTGCCAACTATGGTGTTTGAGAGGTGAGTGTCTGTCACCTGAGGAAATGGCACATTATTAGGCAGGATCTTCAGGTTTAAAATCCTTTCATCACTATGAAGCTCCAAGCCATAGACACAATCAATCCCATCATATTTCAACAAATAGAGAGAGGGATATGTTGGCAGTTGATCTAGAATGATGGCTTTCCAATGGTGACTGGTTCATTGGCTTCCTTCCAGCCATGAGAAATTCTGCGGCCAACAATATTCTCCAGGGCCTCAAAAGGCTTACTAAGGTTTTGCTTCTGGAGCGATGGCCCATTCTTCCTCTGGAGATGTGGCATGCAACTCATACTAAGAGGCATCTTCATCATGGCGGGAGACATTCTGAGATAGGCCACAGCACCCCTGTTCCACTGTCTCTTGGCTCTGTTTCTGGGCTTGGGCTTCATAGCTGACAATCTCTGCATAGGAAGAACTCTTCAGTTTAAATCAGACACAAAGTGGTTTCCTCCACCATAAGTGCCTGCAAGGATAAGAAGGTGAGGATGTGAGGTCAAGGCTCTTTTTAGGAATAACTTTGGAGCAGGTGAAAAAGGCAGGGCTGAATAGATTTGGATACCATAATGGAATATGTTCTTAAGAAATTTATAGGAAAATTATCAAACTCTTGTCTACAGCTCAGTATATGTGTATCAGAGACATATTCCTGCTGCAAAATGCAATTGACCTCTACTGAGAAACCTACTTCCTGACTTACTATATCAATGAGAGAGGAAGCTATGCCTATACCTAAAGTGAGAAAGAAATATCTGAACAGATGGCAAAGAATTCAAAGAACAGCCACTCCTCTCCTTACCACTCAAGCTACTGGTTAGTTGGCTGATATAACCACCTGCCCAAGGTCATGGCACTCCAGTCCACTGGCTCTCTCTATTGTGTCTCCTGATCCAGATCCAGGTTGATTACATAAAGATATTCTGTATCTTCATTAGAGAAGTGAGTACTGTGAGTCAAACTGCCAAAAGAAAGAAACATTAATCTGTGCAACAGCACCTATTAGAAATAATTATCTTTTAAAACACATATGGACAAAGAGGATCTTTGCCATTTAAGTGGACTGAGGAATTGGACATTTTTAGCAAAGATAGAGTGGGGAGAATACCCGACATTAACCGTCCCCCAGCTATCAAATATAGGAGCTGTTCACGACATACATTTTGGACCCAGAGCAGATTTGAAAGAAACCTTTCTTTGACTACAGAGGTCCTAGTTGCTTCCTAAACATATTTACCAAAAGAAAATATCTTGGCTCTCTAGATTCCAACTTCTGGAAATTCGGTTGAACAGTTGTGGAGCCCAAGAGCTGAACTGACCTCCTCAGCCAGCGTGAAGATAGTAAGCCCACCTTCACAGAAGACTAGTGCTTCATGTGCAACAGAGTTGCCACCCCCAACCAAAGCTTTGTGACCTCATCAAGGCCCTACTTATGTCATAAAACTCCTCCTAGCCAGGTTTCTTCCCTACTAACCCCCAGAAATATCCAGCATACAGGTCCTAAAATGCTGCTCATACAGCCCCATGAAGACCCAAAATAAAAACCCCAATCTTCTTCCCAATTACTTGAGTCATATTTTCCAAGTAACTCAACACCTTTATGTGTTTTTTTTTTTTTTTCTGTAAAATAATTTTTGGTCTGAGTCAACAACTCACATGAATGTTTTTTTTTTCCTAGCTCCAATGTCCTCATTGGTTATTTTCTATTGATTTTTCCATTACTTCATAATAATAATTATCAAACTTTCCACTTCTCTTCCTCCTCCCACATTCTTCTTGCTCCGCAAATAAACCTCTCCACTCAAACACCAGTCCAAATAGAGGGCAGGGTACTTTGAGCTGTGGGAAGTCCAAGCCCACCCTTCATCCATCCAGATTTAGCAAGGTATGCATCAACAACAAATATGATCACAAAAAGCCAGTGTATGATATGCAGTCAAGTGACAGTGCCATTATCTTTGGCTTCTCCGTCTGCCCCAATTGTCAGCCACATTCAGAGCTTCCAGTTTGATCCCATGTTCTTTCATTCCCAGGTCACTGGATTAGTTGAAATCCCCTTAGTTCAGGCACAGTGTCTCATAGTGTGGACCAAGCCCTTATATTCCTGACATCCTTGCTCTTTTTCTCCATCCATCTGCTCTTCCACTGGAGCTTGGAAGCTCCATCTAGTTTTCTGATTTTGACCCTGACTTGATCTCCATCATTTGCCAAACAAAAGTTCCATGGTGGTTTTCAAGATAGTCAGTCATCAGTCTGACTATGGGACAAGGCACACATAGTTCCTAGGGACATGTCACAGTGCGGTCAACTTCTCCTCCCTGCTTACGCAACTAGAGAGGGTCACCCTATGGCCTTCTGAGAACCACTCGAGAGATATCGATCTTGACATCCCCAGAATGGCCCCATAAATTGAGATATCATCAGTGTATGTGCACTAACTTGTGTGTTTGTGTGTGTGTATTTAAATCACAATAACAAATGGATTGTAATATTGAAGTTTCTTCTCATCTTGAGAAGAATATTTGCTACAGAAACACTCTCACAGTAATAGTGAGAGTGTAAACTATCTAAGAAAGGAGAAATAACTGGAGGAATCCCCCAGGAGTTAGGCTCAGTGTCCCAGGAATTACGCCCAAGGAAAGTCAATGAACTCTGTGATGGAAGATAAAACCCAGCCTAAATAAAACCCTAAATCATTTAGGTGGAACATGAGATACTCTTACAACAGTTACAAGAGGTCTAAAATGCCTGGACTGGAACATAAGGGGAACACAATGACGTGGAGCTGAGAGTGCATGGCAAAACTGATTGGATCTGGCAAAAATTATGTAAGCATACCAAGGAAACCACCAGTGGGACAAAACCCTAAGAAATCTGTATGACAACATATCATGTTGAACATAATGAGATTTATAGACAAAGGAAAGATCTTAATTATGTCACTGTCACACAGGTGATGATGAACCAGTTCCATCGTAGAGTGACTCCCTGCTGTGTTAAAGATAACCTGTCAATTCTGTCTAGTCAGTTACAAGGAAATTTGCATTAAGTGCACAGATTAACTATCAGCATCATTTACTGCACAATCAAAGGCAAGGCAAAGAAATCATAGACATGTTGTTGAATGCTGATTATGTTATTGGGAGTTTTGATGGTTTTTTTTCTTAAAGGGAAATCATCGGTGACTCTCATGCATGAAGCAGATCCTTTCTCTGTGATGTTACCTGAATAGCCACTGAGATACCAGCCCATTGAGTTGTGGTCTCTCTCTCTTTTAAAAAGCAACTTCTACCTTCAGCTTGATCTCTTGCTTGAGCTTCCCTTCCGGCTACTAGGCTCCTTTTCTGATCCTGCAGAGGGCTTTTGTCAGGGATTGTGATCTCTACGTTTTTCCCCTTTCAAGAACTTATCATTCTATTAATCACAATTCTAAACTGCTGTGGGAGTTTGTTTGTGACTTATGCCTTCACATGTGATACAAGCGACCTGTGTGTATAGGGTCTTCTCTCTGTTCATGTGGGGAAGGCATGGCAGCAGGAGTAGATGGCTGCTCATTCTCTGTAAGGAAATCAGTAAACAGTGGGCACCAAGTACAAGGATGTCCTGAAATATTAAGTCTTGTCCTTTCAAGGCCCCAAAGCCTCCAGCTAGGTTCAGGGTCACGACAATCTCCAAAACCCACCGAGCATGAAGTATTCAGAACCAGAAGCCTGTGTGTGCCATATCACATAAATTCATTGTGAGTACACCAATCTGTTTTTTTTTTTAATTCTAAATTATTTTGTCCCATCAGATCGATCTATATTACCAATTAACCAAATTTGCTGCATCTTTGGTGTCCTAGAATTGCTTTAAATTGTTGCTGGGACAGTCTTACAAACCTTCCTGTGCTGTTATGAGACCTTAAGGGGACAGCACTTATTTCAGAAATCAAAGGCAGGTGGGTTCAATCCTATGGTTAGCTGTTAGCTAAACACTGGAAGGATGGATTTGACTAAGAAAGGGAGACAACATACATGGAGGCAGGTAACCTTTCCTTTGCAAAATGACCCATTTTGAGGCCTTACTTCAGGCTCTTCTCTTCTCCTAATCTTGGTTTTTTTATTAGTTTAGGAGAAGAATTAAAACTCCATTTACAGTATCTGTGAACCTGAATGAGTTAAGTATGTGTGACCAACTTGATGTCTGCCTGTCTGTCAACAGGGCCAGAGTTCAGGGGCATCTGATGCATAGCACAGGAATGTCAGCCATCAATCTCTGGTCCACCTAACTCTACAGCATTAGAGTTGTCATGGTTGCTCATCTGATCTTCCTCATATGATCTCCATCCACAGAGATGTCAGAAAAATCCTCCCCTGAGAGTGCAAGTTCTTTACAAATGAAAGATTATACAACAGAAGACACATGGGAGATTTATATGGGCAAGCTGTTGAAAGGATAAAGTGACAGAAGAAGTTTATTGATTAATTAAAGAAAGAATCCGCTTCAGCTGATAGGTTAGAACATAGGTAGGTGGAGTAAACAAAATAGAATGCCGGGAGGAAGAGGTAGTGAGCTCAGAGAAGCCATGCTCCCCTCTCCCCGGCAGATGCCATAGCTCTGCTCTCTGAGGCAGATGTCGATGCAGTCAGCCACCATGTCAGACATGCTGAATTTTTCCTGGTAAGTGCACCTCTTTATACTACACTGATTATTAGAAATGGGTTAAAATGCTGAATCTAATGGGCCAGCAGTGTTTAAAAGAATACAGTTTTGTGTATTTATTTCAGGCATAACCTTCATGCGGCCGTGGTGCTGGGGACACAGCCTCGCTGCTCAAATAACTACAGAATGATCTTGCAGCCTTGTGGACAACTGAATCCACTGAAAGCCTAGAAAGCTTGGGAAAGAGTAAAGCATGTTTTCTTGTTAGCAGCGATTTCTCGGTCTGCTCTCCTTGCTAGAAGAAAGCAAGGGCTCTCATCTAAAAGAGGCTTGCTGACTCAGCTTCAGCTGCAAAACCCTGCAGCCCTTAAGAGGTCCTGCCACAAAACAGTTAAATGGTGTTGATAAAAGCCAACTGATTGCTTGTATGTTTTTCAGCATTAGCAGGAAAAAAGACTGTGTTGTTTTAAAATGCCGGCTCTCTGGGCCATCCTGCCTGGGCAAACTCTGACTGTTTGAGGAAGGAGGGCCAGCTACAGAAAGAGGGCTTGAGTGTTGTCTGTTGCAGCCTCTTTGATGGCAAGGACCTTGAAACACTGTAGACTTGTGGCACTGAATGCGGCTCTGTTCGGTACATCAGCCACAAGGTTGGAATGGCAGAAAGCGAAGGAAAGGGCTACATCTGGCCAGCAAAGCCACGGCTTTAGTCCTACTGAGATTGCTTGGTAAATGAAAGACTCATGTGGTCAGAAAAACAGAGAGAGAAATAGAGTAAAGAGAGATTCAAAGACAAAGAAAATTTTTAAATGATTTACAGTGTGTTAAAAATATGTGCAGGCTAAAATTTGAAGTTCTTAAAGTTAAAAAAAGGAAGAGAGTTGTTGGGTGTGGTAGTACACACCTGTAAACCCAACACATGGGAGGCAGAGGGAGATTGACCTCTGTACCTTCAAGGTGAGGTAGCACACGCCTTTAATCCCAGTGCCTTGAAGGCAGAGACAAACAGATCTTTGTGAGTACAATGTGTAGTAGCATACACCTTTAATCCCAATGCCTGAAAGGCAGAGAGAGGCAGATCTCTGAGACTTCAAGGACAGACAGGTATACAAGGTTATTCCAGGTCAAAGATACAGAGAACCTGTCTCAAAAGGCAAAAAATAAAAAGGAAAAATAAACAAAATAGAGGTTAAATTGAAGCGCACAAAGATGGAAAATTCACAGCGAATTTTGATATTGTATGCTATTATGCTGTTTTTGAATCATTTGAATTTTGAGGCAGAAGCAATAGCTGCTAAAAGATGTTTCTTTATAAAAGCTGCTGAAATAATCCAACATAGATATTTTGAAAATGCCTTGACTTTGAAATTTGGATCTAAGGACATGATGCTTTGGAAAGGAGTTTCTATTTTGTTTTCACAGAGGGTGATAGTCTGTGGATGCCTCTATCCTAATATGGTAGGACGGACCACGCCCTACTTAAAGGTTGCTGTGAACACCTTTAAAAAATTGCTTCGCTCACCTGCCAACTGAGATCAATCAATAATGATGCCACCATTCAGCAGGAAGCATTTTGGAGAGAAGAAACTGCACCCACGTTCCCAAATATGGCTTATTAACGTTCTTTTACATTTAAAGTGGGATGTGATATAGATATGAATATTTGCATTCGTATAGATTTTGCTTTACTGATAGAGATTTTAGGTCAATTGTGTTATATGTATATGCATTTTTGATCTTCATTAAGGTATTGTGATTGTGTAGTTCATTTAAAAATATAATGTATATAGGTTATTAATGGATAATCATTCATAATAGTCAAGTTTGTAGTCATGTTAGTTAGATTTTCTAGCTACATAGATATATATATTTCAGTTAGATAGGCATTATTCATATCTCTCTAGACTACAAAATAGGCTATTTAATGTTTTAGTACCTTAGGGTTTTTCATGACAGTGAGACACTCTACTCTTGGCAGCACATATCTACTTCAGGAAGAAGATGGGCATCATAGAGGATCCTTATGGAGTTTGATAGCCATTTGGGGAAGAAACTGCTCTTGCCTGGATTGTTGCATAAACTGTACACAGAAAACACTCAGAGAGAGGACTACTGAACTTGCCTAAAGGTGAGATGATCTTTTCGTGTTCCTGATTCAGGAAAGGGTCAGCAAAACATTCTTCAAGACAAGCAGATAGAGACTGCCTTTGAAATTTCCTGCTTCATGGAAATGTCTGCTGGAAACTATGGGCCTGTAGGCTGAGGATGGAAACCCCAACGGTACAGAGGAACTTTGGGTGACTGTCCAGGCAGCGAGATGCCTCTGTCATTTCTAGAGTTTGAAAATGGCTTACTTTTTGTTTGCTTAGGTAATACTGTATTATTCTGGAGTCTCTGATGGAGTTGAAGAATAGATAGATAGTTATAGTTTTCCATTGTTATGATAAAAGATAAAATAGATATAAATATTGTAACTGTAATTCTTGCTTGATAACTGTTTTGTTATATGTAATTTTGCTATGTTAAAGATAAAGATTCCGTTCTTGTTTAAACAGAAAAAGGAGTAATGATGGAGTATAGGTCATTGGTTAATTAAATAAAGAAACTGTTTGGCCTGAAAGGTTAGAACATAGGTGGGTGGAATAAACATAAGAGAATGCTGGGAGGAATAGGAATTGAGCTTAGAGATGCCATGCACCTCTGCCATGGGCAGAAATGGTAGCTCTGCACTCTGAGGCAGATGGCGATACAGCCAGCCACCAGGTCAGACATGCTAAATCTTTCCTTCTAAGCGCACCTCGTGCTGCAACATACATTATTAGACATGGGTTAAGAAGCTGAAAATAATGGGGCAGGCAGTGTTGAAATGAATAGTTTTGTGTTGTTATTTCGGAGCATAACCTTACAAGGCGGCCCCATGGGGATGCAGCCCTGCTGCTCAAATTTCTACAATCAAGGGGGAAATGGAAGAAGGGAAGAAAGAAGAGAGAGAGACAAGGAAGAATGGATGAATTCAATCATTCCTTGGAAAAATGAGTGAACCAATGAATGAGGAGACCTAGTAGGAAAAAATGTGCTGCATTCCCTCAGAGAGTCAGGTCAAATTAAGGATTGACAAGGTTTTCTACTAAGGAGGAGGCTTATTCCATTTTACCTTCTTTGTGCTCCAGGCCCACCCACAAGAGTGATGATGAGGACAGGGAGAAGAAGAGGAGAGGGTGTACCAGAATTCCCTGGTACAATTTCTCACCCAAATTGTAGCCAAATCACCTGACCTGGGACAGCTGATCTACATGCTGGACCCTAACTCCCAGTTTGACAACTCTCACATTTTAACCAAGTTTGTGAAGATGACGGAACCAAAAATAGCCTAGTTACAAGATGGCAGGTTCCTTACAGGATGGGAGTCAGATATCAGTACCATACTGGTATTTGGCGGTTTGATGGGTGTGTGGGGTCTTTGCCAGACTCCACCTAGCATCATGGATTCCCTACTTTACTGATATTATGGAGTTCGGTGCATTCATCATATGTGTGCATGTCACACACTAGTGGGCATCATATGTACATGTTTATCCTGTGTGTGGGTGAGTGTGTTTTATAGCCCAAGTACTACAGAACATGATCAATGAAAGGGAACACTGTTTTCCAGATATGGCAGGGCAATTATTTAAATGAACTGACAAGGGTTGGATGGCATGGATAAGACCTATGAGAGTTCAAGGCATACCGAATCCAGGCATGACAAAGTAGGTGGCAGACAGAATTCTGGCAAAACTAAGTAGGTAGCTTGATGTCCAACTTACTGGAGAAGAGCAACTGAGCGGAGACACTTTTCACTAAGCAACATGCTCTAGTGGAGATCAAACATCCTTTGACTTACAGCCAGTACGAATTAAACCATTCATCAAATGAAACCTAATTATCTCTGATTTTGAGTATACATTTGTGTCCCTTCCTGATTAATCTACTCTTTATCCTCTTAAGTCCCAATACCTCACGCTGATATCGGTCACATCTTTCCATTTGACATGGTTTTCCCTCAAGCTTCGTACCGCCCCGAGATCATACAACTTTTTGTCCCCTCTCCACTGCTTCCTTGACAGCCATCTTGTCCTTTACCACACCACGCATCCTCAGTCCTTTACTCTCCAAGGGGAAAAGACCATAAATCCTGCTTTGTTTTGAGGCATGTATTTCTGTGATGCCCCATCCACCAAACACAATCCATCATTGACCAAATAATACAACATGTTAACAAATTTTTATTCTTTGAGAAAGAATAATCCATTGGAAAAAATACCAGGATTCATAGAAGACCTGAGGTATCTCTGAAAAAAACACATTCCCAAAGAGAGAATTAAGTCTGCCCCTCAAAATTTGAGAATTTCACTTTAACAGATCTTCACCAAATCATAGACATAGATATGGAAGTCATTATCAAACTTGATGAAATACACAGAAGGTTTGTTGGGAACTTGGCAAATAATTTTACCTATCTCTTGGGTTCCATCTTTTTTGTTGTACTGCACTCTTTTGCCCTGCAAGGAATCCCTGCCTAATTCCAAAGTAACCTCTACTGGAGGACATTCAGGCGTGATGTGGAGGTTGCCTTCAATGGAATCATCATGATGGTGGTAAAGGTACAGGACCGGATCATTCTCGTTGACCATGTAGAGACAGGTCGTTATGGCCTGCACCTCATCTGGGACCACGCCACTCCACTCTTCCTTAGAGCCTGGCATGATGTGGAGGTTGCCTTCCAGGTAGTCATCCAGGAGGTGGTAAATGTACAAGACCGGATCTTTCTTGTAGGTAATATAAAACCAGGTCTTCATGATTGGCACCTCTTCTAGGACCATCCCGTTCCAGTCATTCTTAGAGCCATTTGTGCCCATGAATGTATGTTTCACTGCTCTGCCAACTATGGTGTTTGAGAGATGAGTGTCTGTCACCTGAGGAAATGGCACATTATTAGGCAGGATCTTCAGGTTTAAAATCCTTTCATCACTATGAAGCTCCAAGCCATAGACACAATCAATCCCATCATATTTCAACAAATAGAGAGAGGGATATGTTGGCAGTTGATCTAGAATGATGGCTTTCCAATGGTGACTGGTTCATTGGCTTCCTTCCAGCCATGAGAAATTCTGCGGCCAACAATATTCTCCAGGGCCTCAAAAGGCTTACTAAGTTTTTGCTTCTGGAGCGATGGCCCATTCTTCTTCTGGAGATGTGGCATGCAACTCATACTAAGGGGCATCTTCTTCATGGCGGGAGACTTTCTGAGATAGGCCACAGCACTCCTGTTCCACTGTCTCTTGGCTCTGTTTCTGTGCTTGGGCTTCATAGCTGCCAATCTCTGCATAGGAAGAACTCTTCAGTTTAAATCAGACACAAAATGGTTTCCTCCACCATAAGTGCCTGCAAGGATAAGAAGGTGAGGATGTGAGGTCAAGGCTCTTTTTAGGAATAACTTTGGAGCAGGTGAAAAAGGCAGGGCTGAATAGATTTGGATACCTAAATGGAATATGTTCTTAAGAAATTAATAGGAAAAGTATCAAACTCTTGTCTACAGCTCAGTATATGTGTATCAGAGACATATTCCTGCTGCAAAATGCAATTGACCTCTACTGAGAAACCTACTTCCTGACTTACTATATCAATGAGAGAGGAAGCTATGCCTATACATAAAGTGAGAAAGAAATATCTGAACAGATGGCAAAGAATTCAAAGAACAGCCACTCCTCTCCTTACCACTCAAGCTACGGGTTAGTTGGCTGATCTATAACCACCTGCCCAAGGTCATGGCACTCCAGTCCACTGGCTCTCTCTATTGTGTCTCCTGATCCAGATCCAGGTTGATTACATAAAGATATTCTGTATCTTCATTAGAGAAGTGAGTACTGTGAGTCAAACTGCCAAAAGAAAGAAACATTAATCTGTGCAACAGCACCTATTAGAAATAATTATCTTTTAAAACACATATGGAAAAAGAGGATCTTTGCCATTTCAGTGGACTGAGGAATTGGACATTTTTAGCAAAGATAGAGTGGGGAGAATACCTGACATTAACCGTCCCCCAGCTATCAAATATAGGAGCTGTTAACGACATAAATTTTGGACCCAGAGCAGATTTGAAAGAAACCTTTCTTTGACTACAGAGGTCCTAGTTGCTTCCTAAACATATTTACCAAAAGAAAATATCTTGGCTCTCTAGATTCCAACTTCTGGAAATTCGGTTGAACAGTTGTGGAGCCCAAGAGCTGAACTGACCTCCTCAGCCACCGTGAAGATAGTAAGCCCACCTTCACAGAAGACTAGTGCTTCATGTGCAACAGAGTTGCCACCCCCAACCAAAGCTTTGTGACATCATCAAGGCTCTACTTATGTCATAAAACTCCTCCTAGCCAGGTTTCTTCCCTACTAACCCCCAGAAATATCCAGCATACAGGTCCTAAAATGCTGCTCATACAGCCCCATGAAGACCCAAAATAAAAACCCCAATCTTCTTCCCAATTACTTGAGTCATATTTTCCAAGTAACTCAACCTTTTTATGTGTGTGTTTTTTTTTTCTGTAAAATAATTTTTGGTCTGAGTCAACAACTCACATGAATGTTTTTTAATCCTAACTCCAATGTCCTCATTGGTTATTTTCTATTGATTTTTCCATTACTTCATAATAATAATTATCAAACTTTCCACTTCTCTTCCTCCTCCCACATTCTTCTTGCTCCGCAAATAAACCTCTCCACTCAAACACCAGTCCAAATAGAGGGCAGGGTACTTTGAGCTGTGGGAAGTCCAAGCCCACCCTTCATCCATCCAGATTTAGCAAGGTATGCATCCACAAAAAATATGATCACAAAAAGCCAGTGTATGATATGCAGACAAGTGACAGTGCCATTATCTTTGGCTTCTCCGTCTGCCCCAATTGTCAGCCACATTCAGAGCTTCCAGTTTGATCCCATGTTCTTTCATTTCCAGGTCACTGGATTAGTTGAAATCCCCTTAGTTCAGGCACAGTGTCTCATAGTGTGGACCAAGCCCTTATATTCCTGACATCCTTGCTCTTTTTCTCCATCCATCTGCTCTTCCACTGGAGCTTGGAAGCTCCATCTAGTTTTCTGATTTTGACCCTGACTTGATCTCCATCATTTGCCAAACAAAAGTTCCATGGTGGTTTTCAAGATAGTCAGTCATCAGTCTGACTAAGGGACAAGGCACACATAGTTCCTAGGGACATGTCACAGTGCGGTCAACTTCTCCTCCCTGCTTAAGTACCTAGAGAGGGTCACCCTATGGCCTTCTGAGAACCACTCGAGAGATATCGATCTTGACATCCCCAGAATGGCCCCATAAATTAAGATATCATCAGTGTATGTGAATTAACTTGTGTGTGTTTGTGTATGTGTATTTTAATCACAATAACAAATGGATTGTAATATTGAAGTTTCTTCTCATCTTGAGAAGAATATTTGCTACAGAAACACTCCCACAGTAATAGTGAGAGTGTAAACTGTCTCATCAAGGAGAAATAACTGTAGGAATCCCCCAGGAGTTAGGCTCAGTGTCCCAGGAATTACGCCCAAGGAAAGTCAATGAACTCAGTGATGGAAGATAAAACCCAGCCTAAATAAAACCCTAAATCATTTAGGTGGAACATGAGATACTCTTACAACAGTTACAAGAGGTCTAAAATGCCTGGACTGGAACATAAGGGGAACACAAGGACGTGAAGCTGAGAGTGCATGGCAAAACTGATTGGATCTGGCAAAAATTATGTAAGCATACCAAGGAAACCACCAATGGGACAAAACCCTAACAAATCTGTATGACAACATATCATGTTGAACATAATGAGATTTATAGACAAAGGAAAGATCTTAATTATGTCACTGTCACACAGGTGATGATGAACCAGTTCCATCGTAGAGTGACTCCCTGCTGTGTTTAAGATAACCTGTCAATTCTGTCTAGTCAGTTACAAGGAAATTTGCATTAAGTGCACAGATTAACTATCAGCATCATTTAATGCACAATCAAAGGCGAGGCAAAGAAATCATAGACATGTTGTTGAATGCTGATGATGTTATTGGGAGTTTTGATGGGTTTTTTTCTTAAAGGGAAATCATCGGTGACTCTCATGCATGAAGCAGATCCTTTCTCTGTGATGTTTCCTGAATAGCCACTGAGATACCAGCCCATTGAGTTGTGGTCTCTCTCTCTTTTAAAAAGCAACTTCTACCTTCAGCTTGATCTCTTGCTTGAGCTTCCCTTCCGGCTACTAGGCTCCTTTTCTGATCCTGCAGAGGGTTTTTGTAAGGGATTGTGATCTCTAAGTTTTTCCCCTTTCAAGAACTAATCATTCTATTAATCACAATTCTAAACTGCTGTGGGAGTTTGTTTGTGACTTATGCCTTCACATGTGATACAAGCGACCTGTGTGTATAGGGTCTTCTCTCTGTTCATGTGGGGAAGAGATGGCAGCAGGAGTAGATGGCTGCTCATTCTCTGTAAGGAAATCAGTAAACAGTGGGGACCAAGTACAAGGATGTCCTGAAATATTAAGTCTTGTCCTTTCAAGGCCCCAAAGCCTCCAGCTAGGTTCAGGGTCACGACAATCTCCAAAACCCACCGAGCATGAAGTATTCAGAACCAGAAGCCTGTGTGTGCCATATCACATAAATTCATCGTGAGTACACCAATCTGTTTTTTTTTTTAATGCTACATTATTTTGTCCCATCAGAACGATCTATATTACCAATTACCCAAATTTGCTGCATCTTTGGTGTCCTAGAATTGCTTTAAATTGTTGCTGGGACAGTCTTACAAACCTTCCTGTGCTGTTATGAGACCTTAAGGGGACAGCACTTATTTCAGAAATCAAAGGCAGTTGGGTTCAATCCTATGGTTAGCTGTTAGCTAGACACTGGAAGGATGGATTTGACTAAGAAAGGGAGACAGCATACATGGAGGCAGGTAACCTTTCCTTTGCAAAATGACCCATTTTGAGGCCTTACTTCAGGCTCTTCTCTTCTCCTAATCTTGGTTTTTTTATTAGTTTAGGAGAAGAATTAAAACTCCATTTACAGTATCTGTGAACCTGAATGAGTTAAGTATGTGTGACCAACTTGATGTCTGCCTGTCTGTCAACAGGGCCAGAGTTCAGGGGCATCTGATGCATAGCACAGGAATGTCAGCCATCAATCTCTGGTCCACCTAACTCTACAGCATTAGAGTTGTCATGGTTGCTCATCTGATCTTCCTCATATGATCTCCATCCACAGAGATGTCAGAAAAATCCTCCCCTGAGAGTGCAAGTTCTTTACAAATGAAAGATTATACAACAGAAGACACATGGGAGATTTATATGGGCAAGCTGTTGAAAGGATAAAGTGACAGAAGAAGTTTATTGATTAATTAAAGAAAGAATCCGCTTCAGCTGATAGGTTAGAACATACGTAGGTGGAGTAAACAAAATAGAATGCCGGGAGGAAGAGGTAGTGAGCTCAGAGAAGCCATGCTCCCCTCTCCCCGGCAGATGCCATAGCTCTGCTCTCTGAGGCAGATGTCGATGCAGCCAGCCACCATGTCAGACATGCTGAATTTTTCATGGTAAGTGCAACTCGTTATACTACACTGATTATTAGAAATGGGTTAAAATGCTGAATCTAATGGGCCAGCAGTGTTTAAAAGAATACAGTTTTTGTGTATTTATTTCAGGCATAACCTTCATGCGGCTGTGGTGCTGGGGACACAGTCTCTCTGCTCAAATAACTACAGAATGGAATGCAGCCTTGTGGACAACTGAATCCACTGAAAGCCTGAGAAAGCTTGGGAAAGAGTAAAGCATGTATTCTTGGTAGTAGCGATTTCTCGGTCTGCTCTGTTTGATAGAAGAAAGCAAGAGCTCTCATCTAAAAGAGGCTTGCTGACTCAGCTTCAGCTGCAAAACCCTGCAGCCCTTAAGAGGTCCTGCCACAAAACATTTAAATGGTGTCGATAAAAGCCAACTGAATGCTTGTATGTTTTCAGCAGTAGCAGGAAAAAAAACTGTGTTGTTTTAAAATGCCGGCTTTCTGGGCCATCCTGCCTGGGCAAACTCTGACTGTTTGATGAAGGAGGGGCAGCTACAGAAAGAGGACTTGAGTGTTGTCTGTAGCAGCCTCATTGATGGCAAGGACCTTGAAACACTGTAGACTTGTGGCACTGAATGCGGCTCTGTTCGGTACCTCAGCCACAAGGTTGGAATGGCAGAAAGCTAAGGAATGGGCTACATCTGGCCAGCAAAGCCACGGCTTTAGTCCTACTGAGATTGCTTGGTAAATGAAAGACTCATGTGGTCAGAAAAACAGAGAGAGAAATAGAGTAAAGAGAGATTCAAAGACAAAGAAAATTTTTAAATGATTTACAGTGTGTTAAAAATATGTGCAGGCTAAAATTTGAAGTTCTTAAAGTTAAAAAAGGAAGAGAGTTGGTGGGTGTGGTAGGACACACCTGTAAACCCAACACATGGGAGGCAGAGGGAGATTCAACTCTGTACCTTCAAGGTGAGGTAGCACACGCCTTTAATCCCAGTGCCTTGAAGGCAGAGACAAACAGATCTTTGTGAGTTCAATGTGTAGTAGCATACACCTTTAATCCCAATGCCTGAAAGGCAGAGAGAGGCAGATCTCTGAGACTTCAAGGACAGACAGGTATACAAGGTTATTCCAGGTCAAAGATACAGAGAACCTGTCTCAAAAGGCAAAAAATAAAAAGGAAAAATAAACAAAATAGAGGTTAAATTGAAGCGCACAAAGATGGAAAATTCACAGCGAATTTTGATATTGTATGCTATTATGCTGTTTTTGAATCATTTGAATATTGAGGCAGTAGCAATAGCTGCTAAAAGATGTTTCTTTATAAAAGCTGCTGAAATAATCCAACATAGATATTTTGAAAATGCCTTGACTTTGAAATTTGGATCTAAGGACATGATGCTTTGGAAAGGAGTTTCTATTTTGTTTTCACAGAGGGTGATAGTCTGTGGATGCCTCTATCCTAATATGGTAGGATGGACCACGCCCTACTTAAAGGTTGCTGTGAACACCTTTAAAAAATTGCTTCGCTCAACTGCCAACTGAGATAAATCAATAATGATGCCACCATTCAGCAGGAAACATTTTGGAGAGAAAAAACTGCACCCACATTCCCAAATATGGCTTATAAACATTCTTTTACATTTAAAGTGGGATGTGATATAGACATGAATATTTGCATTAGTATAGATTTTGCTTTACTGATAGAGATTTTAGGTCAATTGTGTTATATGTATATGCATTTTTGATCTTAATTAAGGTATTGTGATTGTGTAGTTCATTTAAAAATATAATGTATATAGGTTATTAATGGATAATCATTCATAATAGTCAAGTTTGTAGTCATGTTAGTTAGATTTTCTAGCTACATAGATATATATATTTCAGTTAGATAGGCATTATTCATATCTCTCTAGACTACAAAATAGGCTATTTAATGTTTTAGTACCTTAGGGTTTTTCATGACAGTGAGACACTCTACTCTTGGCAGCACATATCTACTTCAGGAAGAAGATGGGCATCAAAGAGGATCCTTATGGATTTTGATAGCCATTTGGGGAAGAAACTGCTCTTGCCTGGATTGTTGCATAAACTGTACACAGAAAACACTCAGAGAGAGGACTACTGAACTTGCCTAAAGGTGAGATGATCTTTTCGTGTTCCTGATTCAGGAAAGGGTCAGCAAAACATTCTTCAAGACAAGCAGATAGTGACTGCCTTTGAAATTTCCTGCTTCATGGAAATGTCTGCTGGAAACTATGGGCCTGTAGGCTGAGGGTGGAAACACCAACGGTACAGAGGAACTTTGGGTGACTGTCCAGGCAGCGAGATGTCTCTGTCATTTCTAGAGTTTGAAAATGGCTTACTTTTTGTTTGCTTAGGTAATACTGTATTATTCTGGAGTCTCTGATGGAGTTGAAGGATAGATAGATAGTTATAGTTTTCCATTGTTATGATAAAAGATAAAATAGATGTAAATATTGTAACTGTAATTCTTGCTCGATAACTGTTTTGTTATATGTAATTTTGCTATGTTAAAGTTAAAGATTCCGTTCTTGTTTAAACAGAAATAGGAGTAATGATGGAGTATAGGTCATTGGTTAATTAAATAAAGAAACTGTTTGGCCTGAAAGGTTAGAACATAGGTGGGTGGAATAAACATAAGAGAATGCTGGGAGGAATAGGAATTGAGCTTAGAGATGCCATGCACCTCTCCCATGGGCAGAAATCGTAGCTCTGCACTCTGAGGCAGATGGCGATACAGCCAGCCACCAGGTCAGACATGCTAAATCTTTCCTTCTAAGCGCATCTCGTGCTGCAACATACATTATTAGACATGGGTTAAGAGGCCTAAAATAATGGAGTAGGCAGTGTTGAAATGAATAGTTTTGTGTTGTTATTTCGGAGCATAACCTTACAAGGCGGCCCCATGGGGATGCAGCCCTGCTGCTCAAATTTCTACAATCAAGGGGGAAATGGAAGAAGGGAAAAAAGAAGAGAGAGAGACAGGGAAGAATGGATGAATTCAATCATTCGTTGGAAAAATGAGTGAAGCAATGAATGAGGAGACGTAGGAGGAAAAAATGTGCTGCATTCCCTCAGAGTGTCAGGTCAAATTAAGGATTGACAAGGTTTTCCACTAAGGAGGAGGCTTATTCTATTTTACCTTCTTTGTGCTCCAGGCCCACCCACAAGAGTGATGATGAGGACAGGGAGAAGAAGAGGAGAGTGTGTACCAGAATTCCTTGGTACAATTTCTCACCCAAATTGTATCCAAATCACCTGACCTGGGACAGCTGATCTATATGCTGGACCCTAACTCCCAGTTTGACAACTCTAACATTTTAACCAAGTTTGTGAAGATGAAGGAACCAAAAATAGCCCAGTTACAGGATGGCAGGTTCCTTACAGGATGGGAGTCAGACATCAGTACCATACTGGTATTTGGCGGTTTGATGGGTGTGTGGGGTCTTTGCCGGACTCCTCCTAGCATCATGGATTCCCTACTTTACTGATATTATGGAGTTCGGTGCATTCATCATATGTGTGCATGTCACACACTAGTGGGCATCATATGTACATGTTTATCCTGTGTGTGGGTGAGTGTGTTCATGAGTTTTGTAGCCCAAGTACTACAGAACATGATCAATGAAAGGGAACACTGTTTTCCAGATATGGCAGGGCAATTATTTAAATGAACTGACAAGGGTTGGAGGGCATGGATAAGACCTATGAGAGTTCAAGGCATACCGAATCCAGGCATGACAAAGTAGGTGGCAGACAGAATTCTGGCAAAACTAAGTAGGTAGCTTGATGTCCAACTTACTGGAGAAGAGCAACTGAGCGGAGACACTTTTCACTAAGCAACATGCTCTAGTGGAGATCAAACATCCTTTGACTTACAGCCCGTACGAATTAAACCTTTCATCAAATGAAACCTAATTTTCTCTGATTTTGATTATACATTTGTTTCCCTTCCTGATTAATCTACTCTTTATCCTCTTAAGTCCCAATACCTCACGCTGATATCGGTCACATCTTTCCATTTGACATGGTTTTCCCTCAAGCTTCATACCGCCTCGAGATCATACAACTTTTTGTCCCCTCTCCACTGCTTCCTTGACAGCCATCTTGTCCTTTACCACACCACGCTTCCCCAGTCTTTTACTCTCCAAGGGAAAAGACCATAAATCCTGCTTTGTTTTGAGGCATGTATTTCTGTGATGCCCCATCCACCAAACACAATCCATCATTGACCAAATAACACAACATGTTAACAAATTTTTATTCTTTGAGAAAGAATAATCCATTGGAAAAGATACCAGCATTCATAGAAGACCTGAGGTATCTCTGAAAAAACACATTCCCAAAGAGAGAATTAAGTCTGCCCCTCCAAATTTGAGAATTTCACTTTAACAGATCTTCACCAAATCATAGACATAGATATGGAAGTCATTATCAAACTTGATGAAATACACAGAAGGTTTGTTGGGAACTTGGCAAATAATTTTACCTATCTCTTGGGTTCCATCTTTTTTGTTGTACTGCACTCTTTTGCCCTGCAAGGAATCCCTGCCTAATCCCAAAGTCACCTCTACTGGAGGACATTCAGGCGTGATGTGGTGGTTGCCTTCAATGGAATCATCATGATGGTGGTAAAGGTACAGGACCGGATCATTCTCGTTGACAATGTAGAAACAGATCGTTATAGTCTGCACCTCATCTGGGACCATGCCACTCCACTCTTCCTTAGAGCCTGGCAGATGTGGAGGTTGCCTTCCAGGTAGTCATCCAGGAGGTGGTAAATGTACAAGACCGGATCTTTCTTGTAGGTAATATAAAACCAGGTCTTCATGATTGGTACCTCTCTAGGACCATCCTGTTCCAGTCATTCTTAGAGCCATTTGTGCCCATGAATGTATGTTTCACTGCTCTGCCAACTATGGTGTTTGAGAGATGAGTGTCTGTCACCTGAGGAAATGGCACATTATTAGGCAGGATCTTCAGGTTTAAAATCCTTTCATCACTATGAAGCTCCAATCCCATCATATTTCAACAAATAGAGAGAGGGATATGTTGGCAGTTGATCTAGAATGATGGCTTTCCAATGGGTGACTGGTTCATTGGCTTCCTTCCAGCCATGAGAAATTCTGCGGCCAACAATATTCTCCAGGGCCTCAAAAGGCTTACTAAGTTTTTGCTTCTGGAGCGATGGCCCATTCTTCTTCTGGACATGTGGCATCCAACTCATACTAAGAGGCATCTTCATCAGGCGGGAGACTTTCTGTGATAGGCCACAGCACTCCTGTTCCACTGTCTCTTGGCTCTGTTTCTGTGCTTGGGCTTCATAGCTGCCAATCTCCGCATAGGAAGAACTCTTCAGTTTAAATCAGACACAAAGTGGTTTCCTCCACCATAAGTGCCTGCAAGGATAAGAAGGTGAGCATGTGAGGTCAAGGCTCTTTTTAGGAATAACTTTGGAGCAGATGAAAAAGGCAGGGCTGAATAGATTTGGATACCTAAATGGAATATGTTCTTAAGAAATTTATAGGAAAATTATCAAACTCTTGTCTACAGCTCAGTATATGTGTATCAGAGACATATTCCTGCTGCAAAATGCAATTGACCTCTACTGAGAAACCTACTTCCTGACTTACTATATCAATGAGAGAGGAAGCTATGCCTATACATAAAGTGAGAAAGAAATATCTGAACAGATGGCAAAGAATTCAAAGAACAGCCACTCCTCCCCTTACCACTCAAGCTACTGGTTAGTTGGCTGATCTATAACCACCAGCCCAAGGTCATGGCACTCCAGTCCACTGGCTCTCTCTATTGTGTCTCCTGATCCAGATCCAGGTTGATTACATAAAGATATTCTGTATCTTCATTAGAGAAGTGAGTACTGTGAGTCAAACTGCCAAAAGAAAGAAACATTAATCTGTGCAACAGCACCTATTAGAAATAATTATCTTTTAAAACACATATGGACAAAGAGGATCTTTGCCATTTAAGTGGACTGAGGAATTGGACATTTTTAGCAAAGATAGAGTGGGGAGAATACCTGACATTAACCGTCCCCCAGCTATCAAATATAGGAGCTGTTAACGACATAAATTTTGGACCCAGAGCAGATTTGAAAGAAACCTTTCTTTGACTACAGAGGTCCTAGTTGCTTCCTAAACATATTTACCAAAAGAAAATATCTTGGCTCTCTAGATTCCAACTTCTGGAAATTCGGTTGCACAGTTGTGGAGCCCAAGAGCTGAACTGACCTCCTCAGCCACCGTGAAGATAGTAAGCCCACCTTCACAAAAGACTAGTGCTTCATGTGGAACAGAGTTGCCACGCCCAACCAAAGCTTTGTGACATCATCAAGGCTCTACTTATGTCATAAAACTCCTCCTAGCCAGGTTTCTTCCCTAGTAACCCCCAGAAATATCCAGCATACAGGTCCTAAAATGCTGCTCATACAGCCCCATGAAGACCCAAAATAAAAACCCCAATCTTCTTCCCAATTACTTGAGTCATAATTTCCAAGTAACTCAACCCCTTTATGTGTTTTTTTTTTTTCTGTAAAATAATTTTTGGTCTGAGTCAACAACTCACATGAATGTTTTTTTTCCTAGCTCCAATGTCCTCATTGGTTATTTTCTATTGATATTTCCATTACTTCATAATAATAATTATCAAACTTTCCACTTCTCTTCCTCCTCCCACATTCTTCTTGCTCCGCAAATAAACCTCTCCACTCAAACACCAGTCCAAATAGAGGGCAGGGTACTTTGAGCTGTGGGAAGTCCAAGCCCACCCTTCATCCATCCAGATTTAGCAAGGTATGCATCCACAAAAAATATGATCACAAAAAGCCAGTGTATGATATGCAGACAATTGCAAGTGCCATTACCTTTGGCTTCTCCGTCTGCCCCAATTGTCAGCCACATTCAGAGCTTCCAGTTTGATCCCATGTTCTTTCATTCCCAGGTCACTGGATTAGTTGAAATCCCCTTAGTTCAGGCACAGTGTCTCATAGTGTGGACCAAGCCCTTATATTCCGGACATCCTTGCTCTTTTTCTCCATCCATCTGCTCTTCCACTGGAGCTTGGAAGCTCCATCTAGTTTTCTGATTTTGACCCTGACTTGATCTCCATCATTTGCCAAACAAAAGTTCCATGGTGGTTTTCAAGATAGTCAGTCATCAGTCTGACTATGGGACAAGGCACAGATAGTTCCTAGGGACATGTCACAGTGCGGACAATTTCTCCTCCCTGTTTAAGTACCTAGAGAGGGTCACCCTATGGCCTTCTGAGAACCACTCGAGAGATATCGATCTTGACATCCAGAGAATGGCCCCATAAATTGAGATATCATCAGTGTATGTGAATTAACTTGTGTGTGTTTGTGTGTGTGTATTTAAATCACAATAACTAATGGATAGTAATATTGAAGTTTCTTCTCATCTTGAGAAGAATATTTGCTACAGAAACACTCTCACAGTAATAGTGAGAGTGTAAACTGTCTCATCAAGGAGAAATAACTGGAGGAATCCCCCAGGAGTTAGGCTCAGTGTCCCAGGAATTACGCCCAAGGAAAGTCAATGAACTCAGTGATGGAAGATAAAACCCAGCCTAAATAAAACCCTAAATCATTTAGGTGGAACATGAGATATTCTTACAACAGTTACAAGAGGTCTAAAATGCCTGGACTGGAACATAAGGGGAACACAATGACGTGGAGCTGAGAGTGCATGGCAAAACTGATTGGATCTGGCAAAAATTATGTAAGCATACCAAGGAAACCACCAGTGGGACAAAACCCTAAGAAATCTGTATGACAACATATCATGTTGAACATAATGAGATTTATAGACAAAGGAAAGATCTTAATTATGTCACTGTCACACAGGTGATGATGAACCAGTTCCATCATAAGGTGACTCCTTGCTGTGTTTAAGATAACCTGTCAATTCTGTCTAGTCAGTTACAAGAAAATTTGCATTAATTGCACAGATTAACTATCAGCATCATTTACTGCACAATCAAAGGCAAGGCAAAGAAATCATAGACATGTTGTTGAATGCTGATGATGTTATTGGGAGTTTTGATGGTTTTTTTTCTTAAAGGGAAATCATCGGTGACTCTCATGCATGAAGCAGATCCTTTCACTGTGATGTTTCCTGAATAGCCACTGAGATACCAGCCCATTGAGTTGTGGTCTCTCTCTCTTTTAAAAAGCAACTTCTACCTTCAGCTTGATCTCTTGCTTGAGCTTCCCTTCCGGCTACTAGGCTCCTTTTCTGATCCTGCAGAGGGCTTTTGTAAGGGATTGTGATCTCTAAGTTTTTCCCCTTTCAAGAACTAATCATTCTATTAATCACAATTCTAAACTGCTGTGGGAGTTTGTTTGTGACTTATGCTTTCATATGTGATACAAGCGACCTGTGTGTATAGGGTCTTCTCTCTGTTCATGTGGGGAAGGCATGGCAGCAGGAGTAGATGGCTGCTCATTCTCTGTAAGGAAATCAGTAAACAGTGGGCACCAAGTACAAGGATGTCCTAAAATATTAAGTCTTGTCCTTTCAAGGCCCCAAAGCCTCCAGCTAGGTTCAGGGTCACGACAATCTCCAAAACCCAACGAGCATGAAGTATTCAGAACCAGAAGCCTGTGTGTGCCATATCACATAAATTCATCGTGAGTACACCAATCTGTTTTTTTTTTTTAATTCTAAATTATTTTGTCCCATCAGAACGATCTATATTACCAATTAACCAAATTTGCTGCATCTTTGGTGTCCTAGAATTGCTTTAAATTGTTGCTAGGACAGTCTTACAAACCTTCCTGTGCTGTTATGAGACCTTAAGGGGACAGCACTTATTTCAGAAATCAAAGGCAGTTGGGTTCAATCCTATGGTTAGCTGTTAGCTAAACACTGGAAGGATGGATTTGACTAAGAAAGGGAGACAGCATACATGGAGGCAGGTAACCTTTCCTTTGCAAAATGACCCATTTTGAGGCCTTACTTCAGGCTCGTCTCTTCTTCTAATCTTGGTTTTTTTTATTAGTTTAGGAGAAGAATTAAAACTCCATTTACAGTATCTGTGAACTCGAGTTAAGTATGTGTGACCAACTTGATGTCTGCCTGTCTGTCAACAGGGCCAGAGTTCAGGGGCATCTGATGCATAGCACAGGAATATCAGCCATCAATCTCTGGTCCACCTAACTCTACAGCATTAGAGTGGTCATGGTTGCTCATCTGATCTTCCTCATATGATCTCCATCCACAGAGATGTCAGAAAAATCCTCCTTTGAGAGTGCAAGTTCTTTACAAATGAAAGATTATACAACAGAAGACACATGGGAGATTTCTATGGGCCAGCTGTTGAAAGGATAAAGTGACAGAAGAAGTTTATTGATTAATTAAAGAAAGAATCCGCTTCAGCTGATAGGTTAGAACATAGGTAGGTGGAGTAAACAAAATAGAATGCCGGGAGGAAGAGGGAGTGAGCTCAGAGAAGCCATGCTCCCCTCTCCCCGGCAGATGTCATAGCTCTGCTCTCTGAGGCAGATGTCGATGCAGCCAGCCACCATGTCAGACATGCTGAATTTTTCCTGGTAAGTGCACCTCGCTATACTACACTGATTATTAGAAATGCGTTAAAATGCTGAATCTAATGGGCCAGCAGTGTTTAAAAGAATACAGTTTTTGTGTATTTATTTCAGGCATAACCTTCATGCGGCCGTGGTGCTGGGGACACAGCCTCGCTGCTCAAATAACTACAGAATGGCTTGCAGCCTTTTGGACAACTGAATCCACTGAAAGCCTGAGAATGCTTGGGAAAGTGTAAAGCATGTTTTCTTGGTAGCAGCGATTTCTCGGTCTGCTCTGCTTGCTAGAAGAAAGCAAGGGCTCTCATCTAAAAGAGGCTTGCTGACTCAGCTTCAGCTGCAAAACCCTGCAGCCCTTAAGAGGTCCTGCCACAAAACATTTAAATGGTGTTGATAAAAGCCAACTGAATGCTTGTATGTTTTCAGCAGTAGCAGGAAAAAAAACTGTGTTGTTTTAAAATGCCGGCTTTCTGGGCCACCCTGCCTGGGCAAACTCTGACTGTTTGAGGAAGGAGGGCCAGCTACAGAAAGAGGGCTTGAGTGTTGTCTGTTGCAGCCTCTTTGATGGCAAGGACCTTGAAACACTGTAGACTTGTGGCACTGAATGCGGCTCTGTTCGGTACCTCAGCCACAAGGTTGGAATGGCAGAAAGCTAAGGAATGGGCTACATCTGGCCAGCAAAGCCACGGCTTTAGTCCTACTGAGATTGCTTGGTAAATGAAAGACTCATGTGGTCAGAAAAACAGAGAGAGACATAAAGTAAACAAGGATTCAAAGACAAAGAAAATTTTTAAATGATTTACAGTGTGTTAAAAATATGTGCAGGGTAAAATTTGAAGTTCTTAAAGTTAAAAAAA
Organism: Microtus pennsylvanicus; assembly: GCF_037038515.1. Lineage (NCBI taxonomy): Eukaryota > Metazoa > Chordata > Mammalia > Rodentia > Cricetidae > Microtus > Microtus pennsylvanicus. Next base: position 16,247,495 of record NC_134602.1, read on the forward strand.
GGAAGAGAGTTGTTGGGTGTGGTAGTACACACCTGTAAACCCAACACATGGGAGGCAGAGGGAGATTGACCTCTGTACCTTCAAGGTGAGGTAGCACACGGCTTTAATCCCAGTGCCTTGAAGGCAGAGACAAACAGATCTTTGCGAGTTCAATGTGTAGTAGCATACACCTTTAATCCCAATGCCTGAAAGGCAGAGAGAGGCAGATCTCTGAGACTTCAAGGACAGACAGGTATACAGAGTTATTCCAGGTCAAAGATACAGAGAACCTGTCTCAAAAGGCAAAAAATAAAAAGGAAAAATAAACAAAATAGAGGTTAAATTGAAGCGCACAAAGATGGAAAATTCACAGCGAATTTTGATATTGTATGCTATTATGCTCGTTTAGAATCATTTGAATTTTGAGGCAGTAGCAATAGCTGCTAAAAGATATTTCTTTATAAAAGCTGCTGAAATAATCCAACATAGATATTTTGAAAATGCCTTGACTTTGAAATTTGGATCTAAGGACATGATGCTTTGGAAAGGAGTTTCTATTTTGTTTTCACAGAGGGTGATAGTCTGTGGATGCCTCTATCCTAATATGGTAGGATGGACCACGCCCTACTTAAAGGTTGCTGTGAACACCTTTAAAAAATTGCTTCGCTCAACTGCCAACTGAGATCAATCAATAATGATGCCACCATTCAGCAGGAAGCATTTTGGAGAGAAGAAACTGCACCCACGTTCCCAAATATGGCTTATTAACGTTCTTTTACATTTAAAGTGGGATGTGATATAGATATGAATATTTGCATTCGTATAGATTTTGCTTTACTGATAGAGATTTTAGGTCAATTGTGTTATATGTATATGCATTTTTGATCTTCATTAAGGTATTGTGATTGTGTAGTTCATTTAAAAATATAATGTATATAGGTTATTAATGGATAATCATTCATAATAGTCAAGTTTGTAGTCATGTTAGTTAGATTTTCTAGCTACATAGATATATATATTTCAGTTAGATAGGCATTATTCATATCTCTCTAGACTACAAAATAGGCTATTTAATGTTTTAGTACCTTAGGGTTTTTCATGACAGTGAGACACTCTACTCTTGGCAGCACATATCTACTTCAGGAAGAAGATGGGCATCATAGAGGATCCTTATGGAGTTTGATAGCCATTTGGGGGAAGAAACTGCTCATGCCTGGATTGTTGCATAAACTGTACACAGAAAACACTCAGAGAGAGGACTACTGAACTTGCCTAAAGGTGAGATGATCTTTTCGTGTTCCTGATTCAGGAAAGGGTCAGCAAAACATTCTTCAAGACAAGCAGATAGAGACTGCCTTTGAAATTTCCTGCTTCATGGAAATGTCTGCTGGAAACTATGGGCCTGTAGGCTGAGGATGGAAATCCCAACGGTACAGAGGAACTTTGGGTGACTGTCCAGGCAGCGAGATGCCTCTGTCATTTCTAGAGTTTGAAAATGGCTTACTTTTTGTTTGCTTAGGTAATACTGTATTATTCTGGAGTCTCTGATGGAGTTGAAGAATAGATAGATAGTTATAGTTTTCCATTGTTATGATAAAAGATAAAATAGATATAAATATTGTAACTGTAATTCTTGCTTGATAACTGTTTTGTTATATGTAATTTTGCTATGTTAAAGATAAAGATTCCGTTCTTGTTTAAACAGAAAAAGGAGTAATGATGGAATATAGGTCATTGGTTAATTAAATAAAGAAACTGTTTGGCCTGAAAGGTTGGAACATAGGTGGGTGGAATAAACATAAGAGAATGCTGGGAGGAATAGGAATTGAGCTTAGAGATGCCATGCACCTCTGCCATGGGCAGAAATGGTAGCTCTGCACTCTGAGGCAGATGGCGATACAGCCAGCCACCAGGTCAGACATGCTAAATCTTTCCTTCTAAGCGCACCTCGTGCTGCAACATACATTATTAGACATGGATTAAGAAGCTGAAAATAATGGGGCAGGCAGTGTTGAAATGAATAGTTTTGTGTTGTTATTTCGGAGCATAACCTTACAAGGGGGCCCCATGGGGATGCAGCCCTGCTGCTCAAATTTCTACAATCAAGGGGGAAATGGAAGAAGGGAAGGAAGAAGAGAGAGAGACAAGGAAGAATGGATGAATTCAATCATTCCTTGGAAAAATGAGTGAACCAATGAATGAGGAGACCTAGTAGGAAAAAATGTGCTGCATTCCCTCAGAGAGTCAGGTCAAATTAAGGATTGACAAGGTTTTCCACTAAGGAGGAGGCTTATTCCATTTTACCTTCTTTGTGCTCCAGGCCCACCCACAAGAGTGATGATGAGGACAGGGAGAAGAAGAGGAGAGGGTGTACCAGAATTCCCTGGTACAATTTCTCACCCAAATTGTAGCCAAATCACCTGACCTGGGACAGCTGATCTACATGCTGGACCCTAACTCCCAGTTTGACAACTCTCACATTTTAACCAAGTTTGTGAAGATGACGGAACCAAAAATAGCCTAGTTACAAGATGGCAGGTTCCTTACAGGATGGGAGTCAGATATCAGTACCATACTGGTATTTGGCGGTTTGATGGGTGTGTGGGGTCTTTGCCAGACTCCACCTAGCATCATGGATTCCCTACTTTACTGATATTATGGAGTTCGGTGCATTCATCATATGTGTGCATGTCACACACTAGTGGGCATCATATGTACATGTTTATCCTGTGTGTGGGTGAGTGTGTTTTATAGCCCAAGTACTACAGAACATGATCAATGAAAGGGAACACTGTTTTCCAGATATGGCAGGGCAATTATTTAAATGAACTGACAAGGGTTGGATGGCATGGATAAGACCTATGAGAGTTCAAGGCATACCGAATCCAGGCATGACAAAGTAGGTGGCAGACAGAATTCTGGCAAAACTAAGTAGGTAGCTTGATGTCCAACTTACTGGAGAAGAGCAACTGAGCGGAGACACTTTTCACTAAGCAACATGCTCTAGTGGAGATCAAACATCCTTTGACTTACAGCCAGTACGAATTAAACCATTCATCAAATGAAACCTAATTATCTCTGATTTTGAGTATACATTTGTGTCCCTTCCTGATTAATCTACTCTTTATCCTCTTAAGTCCCAATACCTCACGCTGATATCGGTCACATCTTTCCATTTGACATGGTTTTCCCTCAAGCTTCGTACCGCCCCGAGATCATACAACTTTTTGTCCCCTCTCCACTGCTTCCTTGACAGCCATCTTGTCCTTTACCACACCACGCATCCTCAGTCCTTTACTCTCCAAGGGGAAAAGACCATAAATCCTGCTTTGTTTTGAGGCATGTATTTCTGTGATGCCCCATCCACCAAACACAATCCATCATTGACCAAATAATACAACATGTTAACAAATTTTTATTCTTTGAGAAAGAATAATCCATTGGAAAAAATACCAGGATTCATAGAAGACCTGAGGTATCTCTGAAAAAAACACATTCCCAAAGAGAGAATTAAGTCTGCCCCTCAAAATTTGAGAATTTCACTTTAACAGATCTTCACCAAATCATACACATAGATATGGAAGTCATTATCAAACTTGATGAAATACACAGAAGGTTTGTTGGGAACTTGGCAAATAATTTTACCTATCTCTTGGGTTCCATCTTTTTTGTTGTACTGCACTCTTTTGCCCTCCAAGGAATCCCTGCCTAATTCCAAAGTCACCTCTACTGGAGGACATTCAGGCGTGATGTGGAGGTTGCCTTCAATGGAATCATCATGATGGTGGTAAAGGTACAGGACCGGATCATTCTCGTTGACCATGTAGAGACAGGTCGTTATGGCCTGCACCTCATCTGGGACCACGCCACTCCACTCTTCCTTAGAGCCTGGCATGATGTGGAGGTAGCCTTCCAGGTAGTCATCCAGGAGGTGGTAAATGTACAAGACCGGATCTTTCTTGTAGGTAATATAAAACCAGGTCTTCATGATTGGCACCTCTTCTAGGACCATCCCGTTCCAGTCATTCTTAGAGCCATTTGTGCCCATGAATGTATGTTTCACTGCTCTGCCAACTATGGTGTTTGAGAGATGAGTGTCTGTCACCTGAGTTAATGGCACATTATTAGGCAGGATCTTCAGGTTTAAAATCCTTTCATCACTATGAAGCTCCACGCCATAGACACAATCAATCCCATCATATTTCAACAAATAGAGAGAGGGATATGTTGGCAGTTGATCTAGAATGATGGCTTTCCAATGGTGACTGGTTCATTGGCTTCCTTCCAGCCATGAGAAATTCTGCGGCCAACAATATTCTCCAGGGCCTCAAAAGGCTTACTAAGTTTTTGCTTCTGGAGCGATGGCCCATTCTTCTTCTGGAGATGTGGCATGCAACTCATACTAAGAGGCATCTTCTTCATGGTGGGAGACTTTCTGAGATAGGCCACAGCACTCCTGTTCCACTGTCTCTTGGCTCTGTTTCTGTGCTTGGGCTTCATAGCTGCCAATCTCTGCATAGGAAGAACTCTTCAGTTTAAATCAGACACAAAGTGGTTTCCTCCACCATAAGTGCCTGCAAGGATAAGAAGGTGAGGATGTGAGGTCAAGGCTCTTTTTAGGAATAACTTTGGAGCAGGTGAAAAAGGCAGGGCTGAATAGATTTGGATACCTAAATGGAATATGTTCTTAAGAAATTAATAGGAAAAGTATCAAACTCTTGTCTACAGCTCAGTATATGTGTATCAGAGACATATTCCTGCTGCAAAATGCAATTGACCTCTACTGAGAAACCTACTTCCTGACTTACTATATCAATGAGAGAGGAAGCTATGCCTATACCTAAAGTGAGAAAGAAATATCTGAACAGATGGCAAAGAATTCAAAGAACAGCCACTCCTCTCCTTACCACTCAAGCTACGGGTTAGTTGGCTGATCTATAACCACCTGCCCAAGGTCATGGCACTCCAGTCCACTGGCTCTCTCTATTGTGTCTCCTGATCCAGATCCAGGTTGATTACATAAAGATATTCTGTATCTTCATTAGAGAAGTGAGTACTGTGAGTCAAACTGCCAAAAGAAAGAAACATTAATCTGTGCAACAGCACCTATTAGAAATAATTATCTTTTAAAACACATATGGAAAAAGAGGATCTTTGCCATTTCAGTGGACTGAGGAATTGGACATTTTTAGCAAAGATAGAGTGGGGAGAATACCTGACATTAACCGTCCCCCAGCTATCAAATATAGGAGCTGTTAACGACATAAATTTTGGACCCAGAGCAGATTTGAAAGAAACCTTTCTTTGACTACAGAGGTCCTAGTTGCTTCCTAAACATATTTACCAAAAGAAAATATCTTGGCTCTCTAGATTCCAACTTCTGGAAATTCGGTTGAACAGTTGTGGAGCCCAAGAGCTGAACTGACCTCCTCAGCCACCGTGAAGATAGTAAGCCCACCTTCACAGAAGACTAGTGCTTCATGTGCAACAGAGTTGCCACCCCCAACCAAAGCTTTGTGACATCATCAAGGCTCTACTTATGTCATAAAACTCCTCCTAGCCAGGTTTCTTCCCTACTAACCCCCAGAAATATCCAGCATACAGGTCCTAAAATGCTGCTCATACAGCCCCATGAAGACCCAAAATAAAAACCCCAATCTTCTTCCCAATTACTTGAGTCATATTTTCCAAGTAACTCAACCTTTTTATGTGTGTGTTTTTTTTTTTCTGTATAATAATTTTTGGTCTGAGTCAACAACTCACAAGAATGTTTTTTAATCCTAACTCCAATGTCCTCATTGGTTATTTTCTATTGATTTTTCCATTACTTCATAATAATAATTATCAAACTTTCCACTTCTCTTCCTCCTCCCACATTCTTCTTGCTCCGCAAATAAACCTCTCCACTCAAACACTAGTCCAAATAGAGGGCAGGGTACTTTGAGCTGTGGGAAGTCCAAGCCCACCCTTCATCCATCCTGATTTAGCAAGGTATGCATCCACAAAAAATATGATCACAAAAAGCCAGTGTATGATATGCAGACAAGTGACAGTGCCATTATCTTTGGCTTCTCCGTCTGCCCCAATTTTCAGCCACATTCAGAGCTTCCAGTTTGATCCCATGTTCTTTCATTCCCAGGTCACTGGATTAGTTGAAATCCCCTTAGTTCAGGCACAGTGTCTCATAGTGTGGACCAAGCCCTTATATTCCTGACATCCTTGCTCTTTTTCTCCATCCATCTGCTCTTCCACTGGAGCTTGGAAGCTCCATCTAGTTTTCTGATTTTGACCCTGACTTGATCTCCATCATTTGCCAAACAAAAGTTCCATGGTGGTTTTCAAGATAGTCAGTCATCAGTCTGACTAAGGGACAAGGCACACATAGTTCCTAGGGACATGTCACAGTGCGGTCAACTTCTCCTCCCTGCTTAAGTACCTAGAGAGGGTCACCCTATGGCCTTCTGAGAACCACTCGAGAGATATCGATCTTGACATCCCCAGAATGGCCCCATAAATTAAGATATCATCAGTGTATGTGAATTAACTTGTGTGTGTTTGTGTATGTGTATTTTAATCACAATAACAAATGGATTGTAATATTGAAGTTTCTTCTCATCTTGAGAAGAATATTTGCTACAGAAACACTCCCACAGTAATAGTGAGAGTGTAAACTGTCTCATCAAGGAGAAATAACTGTAGGAATCCCCCAGGAGTTAGGCTCAGTGTCCCAGGAATTACGCCCAAGGAAAGTCAATGAACTCAGTGATGGAAGATAAAACCCAGCCTAAATAAAACCCTAAATCATTTAGGTGGAACATGAGATACTCTTACAACAGTTACAAGAGGTCTAAAATGCCTGGACTGGAACATAAGGGGAACACAAGGACGTGGAGCTGAGAGTGCATGGCAAAACTGATTGGATCTGGCAAAAATTATGTAAGCATACAAAGGAAACCACCAATGGGACAAAACCCTAACAAATCTGTATGACAACATATCATGTTGAACATAATGAGATTTATAGACAAAGGAAAGATCTTAATTATGTCACTGTCACACAGGTGATGATGAACCAGTTCCATCGTAGAGTGACTCCCTGCTGTGTTTAAGATAACCTGTCAATTCTGTCTAGTCAGTTACAAGGAAATTTGCATTAAGTGCACAGATTAACTATCAGCATCATTTAATGCACAATCAAAGGCGAGGCAAAGAAATCATAGACATGTTGTTGAATGCTGATGATGTTATTGGGAGTTTTGATGGGTTTTTTTCTTAAACGGAAATCATCGGTGACTCTCATGCATGAAGCAGATCCTTTCTCTGTGATGTTTCCTGAATAGCCACTGAGATACCAGCCCATTGAGTTGTGGTCTCTCTCTCTTTTAAAAAGCAACTTCTACCTTCAGCTTGATCTCTTGCTTGAGCTTCCCTTCCGGCTACTAGGCTCCTTTTCTGATCCTGCAGAGGGTTTTTGTAAGGGATTGTGATCTCTAAGTTTTTCCCCTTTCAAGAACTAATCATTCTATTAATCACAATTCTAAACTGCTGTGGGAGTTTGTTTGTGACTTATGCCTTCACATGTGATACAAGCGACCTGTGTGTATAGGGTCTTCTCTCTGTTCATGTGGGGAAGAGATGGCAGCAGGAGTAGATGGCTGCTCATTCTCTGTAAGGAAATCAGTAAACAGTGGGGACCAAGTACAAGGATGTCCTGAAATATTAAGTCTTGTCCTTTCAAGGCCCCAAAGCCTCCAGCTAGGTTCAGGGTCACGACAATCTCCAAAACCCACCGAGCATGAAGTATTCAGAACCAGAAGCCTGTGTGTGCCATATCACATAAATTCATCGTGAGTACACCAATCTGTTTTTTTTTTTTAATGCTACATTACTTTGTCCCATCAGAACGATCTATATTACCAATTAACCAAATTTGCTGCATCTTTGGTGTCCTAGAATTGCTTTAAATTGTTGCTGGGACAGTCTTACAAACCTTCCTGTGCTGTTATGAGACCTTAAGGGGACAGCACTTATTTCAGAAATCAAAGGCAGTTGGGTTCAATCCTATGGTTAGCTGTTAGCTAGACACTGGAAGGATGGATTTGACTAAGAAAGGGAGACAGCATACATGGAGGCAGGTAACCTTCCCTTTGCAAAATGACCCATTTTGAGGCCTTACTTCAGGCTCTTCTCTTCTCCTAATCTTGGTTTTTTTATTAGTTTAGGAGAAGAATTAAAACTCCATTTACAGTATCTGTGAACCTGAATGAGTTAAGTATGTGTGACCAACTTGATGTCTGCCTGTCTGTCAACAGGGCCAGAGTTCAGGGGCATCTGATGCATAGCACAGGAATGTCAGCCATCAATCTCTGGTCCACATAACTCTACAGCATTAGAGTTGTCATGGTTGCTCATCTGATCTTCCTCATATGATCTCCATCCACAGAGATGTCAGAAAAATCCTCCCCTGAGAGTGCAAGTTCTTTACAAATGAAAGATTATACAACAGAAGACACATGGGAGATTTATATGGGCAAGCTGTTGAAAGGATAAAGTGACAGAAGAAGTTTATTGATTAATTAAAGAAAGAATCCGCTTCAGCTGATAGGTTAGAACATAGGTAGGTGGAGTAAACAAAATAGAATGCCGGGAGGAAGAGGTAGTGAGCTCAGAGAAGCCATGCTCCCCTCTCCCTGGCAGATGCCATAGCTCTGCTCTCTGAGGCAGATGTCGATGCAGCCAGCCACCATGTCAGACATGCTGAATTTTTCATGGTAAGTGCAACTCGTTATACTACACTGATTATTAGAAATGGGTTAAAATGCTGAATCTAATGGGCCAGCAGTGTTTAAAAGAATACAGTTTTTGTGTATTTATTTCAGGCATAACCTTCATGCGGCTGTGGTGCTGGGGACACAGTCACGCTGCTCAAATAACTACAGAATGGAATGCAGCCTTGTGGACAACTGAATCCACTGAAAGCCTGAGAAAGCTTGGGAAAGAGTAAAGCATGTTTTCTTGGTAGTAGCGATTTCTCGGTCTGCTCTGCTTGATAGAAGAAAGCAAGGGCTCTCATCTAAAAGAGGCTTGCTGACTCAGCTTCAGCTGCAAAACCCTGCAGCCCTTAAGAGGTCCTGCCACAAAACATTTAAATGGTGTTGATAAAAGCCAACTGAATGCTTGTATGTTTTCAGCAGTAGCAGGAAAAAAAACTGTGTTGTTTTAAAATGCCGGCTCTCTGGGCCATCCAGCCTGTTCAAACTCTGACTGTTTGAGGAAGGAGGGCCAGCTACAGAAAGAGGGCTTGAGTGTTGTCTGTAGCAGCCTCTTTGATGGCAAGGACCTTGAAACACTGTAGACTTGTGGCACTGAATGCGGCTCTGTTCGGTACCTCAGCCACAAGGTTGGAATGGCAGAAAGCTAAGGAATGGGCTACATCTGGCCAGCAAAGCCACGGCTTTAGTCCTACTGAGATTGCTTGGTAAATGAAAGACTCATGTGGTCAGAAAAACAGAGAGAGAAATAGAGTAAAGAGAGATTCAAAGACAAAGAAAATTTTTAAATGATTTACAGTGTGTTAAAAATATGTGCAGGCTAAAATTTGAAGTTCTTAAAGTTAAAAAAGGAAGAGAGTTGGTGGGTGTGGTAGGACACACCTGTAAACCCAACACATGGGAGGCAGAGGGAGATTGACCTCTGTACCTTCAAGGTGAGGTAGCACACGCCTTTAATCCCAGTGCCTTGAAGGCAGAGACAAACAGATCTTTGTGAGTTCAATGTGTAGTAGCATACACCTTTAATCCCAATGCCTGAAAGGCAGAGAGAGGCAGATCTCTGAGACTTCAAGGACAGACAGGTATACAAGGTTATTCCAGGTCAAAGATACAGAGAACCTGTCTCAAAAGGCAAAAAATAAAAAGGAAAAATAAACAAAATAGAGGTTAAATTGAAGCGCACAAAGATGGAAAATTCACAGCGAATTTTGATATTGTATGCTATTATGCTGTTTTTGAATCATTTGAATTTTGAGGCAGTAGCAATAGCTGCTAAAAGATGTTTCTTTATAAAAGCTGCTGAAATAATCCAACATAGATATTTTGAAAATGCCTTGACTTTGAAATTTGGATCTAAGGACATGATGCTTTGGAAAGGAGTTTCTATTTTGTTTTCACAGAGGGTGATAGTCTGTGGATGCCTCTATCCTAATATGGTAGGATGGACCACGCCCTACTTAAAGGTTGCTGTGAACACCTTTAAAAAATTGCTTCGCTCAACTGCCAACTGAGATAAATCAATAATGATGCCACCATTCAGCAGGAAACATTTTGGAGAGAAAAAACTGCACCCACATTCCCAAATATGGCTTATAAACATTCTTTTACATTTAAAGTGGGATGTGATATAGACATGAATATTTGCATTAGTATAGATTTTGCTTTACTGATAGAGATTTTAGGTCAATTGTGTTATATGTATATGCATTTTTGATCTTAATTAAGGTATTGTGATTGTGTAGTTCATTTAAAAATATAATGTATATAGGTTATTAATGGATAATCATTCATAATAGTCAAGTTTGTAGTCATGTTAGTTAGATTTTCTAGCTACATAGATATATATATTTCAGTTAGATAGGCATTATTCATATCTCTCTAGACTACAAAATAGGCTATTTAATGTTTTAGTACCTTAGGGTTTTTCATGACAGTGAGACACTCTACTCTTGGCAGCACATATCTACTTCAGGAAGAAGATGGGCATCAAAGAGGATCCTTATGGATTTTGATAGCCATTTGGGGAAGAAACTGCTCTTGCCTGGATTGTTGCATAAACTGTACACAGAAAACACTCAGAGAGAGGACTACTGAACTTGCCTAAAGGTGAGATGATCTTTTCGTGTTCCTGATTCAGGAAAGGGTCAGCAAAACATTCTTCAAGACAAGCAAATAGTGACTGCCTTTGAAATTTCCTGCTTCATGGAAATGTCTGCTGGAAACTATGGGCCTGTAGGCTGAGGGTGGAAACACCAACGGTACAGAGGAACTTTGGGTGACTGTCCAGGCAGCGAGATGTCTCTGTCATTTCTAGAGTTTGAAAATGGCTTACTTTTTGTTTGCTTAGGTAATACTGTATTATTCTGGAGTCTCTGATGGAGTTGAAGGATAGATAGATAGTTATAGTTTTCCATTGTTATGATAAAAGATAAAATAGATATAAATATTGTAACTGTAATTCTTGCTTGATAACTGTTTTGTTATGTGTAATTTTGCTATGTTAAAGTTAAAGATTCCATTCTTGTTTAAACAGAAATAGGAGTAATGATGGAGTATAGGTCATTGGTTAATTAAATAAAGAAACTGTTTGGCCTGAAAGGTTAGAACATAGGTGGGTGGAATAAATATAAGAGAATGCTGGGAGGAATAGGAATTGAGCTTAGAGATGCCATGCACCTCTGCCATGGGCAGAAATGGTAGCTCTGCACTCTGAGGCAGATGGCGATACAGCCAGCCACCAGGTCAGACATGCTAAATCTTTCCTTCTAAGTGCACCTCGTGCTGCAACATACATTATTAGACATGGGTTAAGAGGGTGAAAATAATGGGGCAGGCAGTGTTTAAATGAATAGTTTTGTGTTGTTATTTCGGAGCATAACCTTACAAGGCGGCCCCATGGGGATCCAGCCCTGCTGCTCAAATTTCTACAATCAAGGGGAAATGGAAGAAGGGAAGAAAGAATAGAGAGAGACAAGGAAGAATGGATGGATTCAATCATTCATTGGAAATATGAGTGAACCAATGAATGAGGAGACCTAGTAGGAAAAAATGTGCTGCATTCCCTCAGAGTGTCAGGTCAAATTAAGGATTGACAAGGTTTTCCACTAAGGAGGAGGCTTATTCCATTATACCTTCTTTGTGCTCCAGGCCCACCCACAAGAGTGATTATGAGGACAGGGAGAAGAAGAGGAGAGGGTGTACCAGAATTCCCTGGTACAATTTCTCACCCAAATTGTAGCCAAATCACCTGACCTGGGACAGCTGATCTACATGCTGGACCCTAACTCCCAGTTTGGCAACTCTAATATTTTAACCAAGTTTGTGAAGATGAAGGAACCAAAAATAGGCCAGTTACAGGATGGCAGGTTCCTTACAGGATGGGAGTCAGACATCAGTACCATACTGGTATTTGGCAGTTTGATGGGTGTGTGGGGTCTTTGCCAGACTCCACCTAGCATCATGGATTCCCTACTTTACTGATATTATGGAGTTCGGTGCATTCATCATATGTGTGCATGTCACACACTAGTGGGCATCATATGTACATGTTTATCCTGTGTGTGGGTGAGTGTGTTCATGAGTTTTATAGCCCAAGTGAAGGGGTTAAATCAGCTCCCTTTAGAGGGCGGGGTTTGCCTCAGGCGAATCCCTGCCAATAAAGGGTGCGCGGAGAGGCGGCACGCCCCTTTTTTGTTCCTCGCTACCTGTGCTACGCTGGAACTTTGGTTCAGTAAGTTTAACAATAAACTGGTAAATATTCTTTGATATCTGCATTGCCTTTATTTTGTGCGGGAACATCTGGGACCTGCCCCGTGGGGCTTTGCCGAGAACCTGCCCCGAATCGGAGTCTCTTGCACCCCCGGTCGCTGCGGCGGTCTCTCTGGGCGCGCGCGGAAGAAGTTGAGATTCTGAGCAGTCTCTCTGGGCGCGCGCTGAAACAGCTGAGATTCTGAGCGACTCGATTTTCCCTGCTGCTTGTTAGAGTATCAAGCAGTGAGTTTGATATCGACAGAGCCTTTTTAACAGTGCCTAAGCCTCTGTTCCGAGCCGCCCCGGCCAGATTTCCCGTGCCCGCCCGCCGGCGCGCGCGCTGCCTGTGTCTGCTGCTCCCCCTCCCACCGCCGCCAGCGCTCAGGTCACGTGACAGCGGCCTGAGAGCCCCGGCAAAAAATACTTATCAGCCTGGTGTCTGTTTCAATTTTGTTTTTGAGTCGTTTTATTTCAGATTTAGGACTCGTGGATTCAACTGGACTCTTTCGCCACCACTGGCAGGAACCAGTTATTACAGGTAAGAGAACTTTTTCTTTTCTAAATAATGTCTGAGAACGTGACCGCAGCCTATTTCAATAGTTCTTTTGAGTGCACCATTTGGGAGATCTTACAAGAGGTATCTACCACACCACATATATGGATATTCCTGGGATTCTTAATTTTCCTTAGCACTATTTGGTTTGATAATAGGAAAATGATCAAATCTCTTAAGGCAGAGGTTGAACGTTTGAAAACTATTGAGAGCGACAACAATCTTCTCAAGAATCAGTTTGAAGTTCTCCAGGAAGAAAACAAATCTTTGTTTAACATGACTTGGTTAACTGAGCAAAATCTAGAAAAAGTACAGGTTGATGTTAAGGAGAAATTCATTACTATGGAAGAAGGAACAGCTGAATTAGATCGTAAGTTTCAGCAGTCCCTTTCTGATGTTAAGGAGAAATTCATTACTATGGAAGAAGGAACAGCTGAATTAGATCGTAAGTTTCAGCAGTCCCTTTCTGATGTTAAGGAGAAATTCATTACTATGGAAGAAGGAACAGCTGAATTAGATCGTAAGTTTCAGCAGTCCCTTTCTGATGTTAAGGAGAAATTCATTACTATGGAAGAAGGAACAGCTGAATTAGATCGTAAATTTCAGCAGTCCCTTTCTGTAGGAACTGAAACGTTAACTGAGAGAATCAAAACTGCTGAATGTGACAATCGAATTTTGTCTAAAGCTTATGACAGATTGGCGGAAAGATTGTCAATACAAGAAGGCACGGTTTATGCCATAAAAATTATGTCCAAAGATGACAAGTTATCTCTACTGGACAAATTTCATACTCTAGAATCCTCAATGAAGGCTTTAGAACATAATTCTGGGCAGGAGATTCAGACATTACAAAAAGCAATGGTGAATAGAATTGAAAAGATTGAGGAATTTCTAAATTCTGATGAAGAAGAACAAAGGGTAGAAAGGCAAATTTTAACTACATCTGTGGATAAATCCCTCCGGGAAAATTTTCACAAAGCTCTACCTACAGCTCTACATGCCTTTCCTGTAATAACAACAGAAAAGGTGGTTGGTTCCAGAAACCCTAGGGTCATCAAGGAAGATACATGGGAGCCTGTCCGTATGAATGATCTCAAAGAAATTAAACAGGCCATCATGTCTTTTGGGATGCACTCCCCTTTTGTTAAAGAGATGCTAAAATCTTGGGCCACAACAAGCAAAGCAACCCCCTTGGACTGGCTCCAGCTGAGCTCCGCGGTCCTTGAGAGTGGACCACAATTAAAATGGAAATGCTTATTCAGACAAGAGGCTAGACTTTTAGAACAGCAGGAAAAGGCGAAGGGAATTGACGTTTCCCTAGATAAAATTCTAGGTGAAGGGCTCTTTTCAGACCCTCAGGAACAAGCTAATTTGGATGAAAACATACTCTCCATGTGTACTACAGCAGCCTTAAGGGCTTGGGACAGAGTACAAGACCCAGGACAGAGAATGGAATCATTTGTCACAGTTAAACAGGGTCAGAGAGAACCCTTTAGTGACTTTTTACAAGGATTAACTAAGGCTGTACAAATGGGGATACCTGACCCAGAAGCAAGACGTATAATAATTGAGTCTTTGGCTTACGAAAATGCTAATGTGGAATGCAAAAGGATCTTGAGGCCTTTAATGTTCAGATCAGCGTCCTTGGAAGAATGGGTCTTGCATACACTAGATGTTGACACATTTGACTATGGCACTGAAGCATGGGTAGAAGAAGCAATTTCCAATGGTAAAACGAGACACCAGAATACCAAATGTTTTAATTGTGGCAAAATGGGTCATATGAAAAGGAATTGTAAACAACGGGTTTTCAGAAATAATAATAATGCGTCTTCTAGAAATAACAGGAATAGAAAGAATCAGCCTTCAGGTTTATGTAGAAGATGTGGGAAGGGCAGACACTGGACGAATGAATGCAGGTCTACAAGAGATAGACAAGGCAACCTGATACAGATGGGAAACGTGAGAGGGGGGGCCTCTCAGGCCCCCATGGCAAACATGGTTCAGACATTCCCAGTTTCTGCAGAGAACATGCCTCGTCAGGACAATTAGAAAGCCACATGCCTACTGTTACAAGCAATAGTAATCAGAAAGATGAGTTACGTGTGTTTTGGCAAACTTCTATAAATGATCAAAGACCTAAGCTGAGAGTGTGTGTAAATGGCATTTTTATTACTGGCCTACTGGACACAGGTGCTGATGTAAGTATCATTACCCCCAGAATCTTGGCATCCATATTGGCCTCTTCAGAATGTAAATGTTCAGCTCCTGGGAATTGGAACCCTATGTCGAGTAAGGCAGAGCACGAGATGGGTTGAATGTATAGGGCCTGAGGGACAAATAGGAAAATTAAGGCCTTATGTAGCCAATATTGCAATGAATTTATGGGGTCGTGACCTATTACAACAATGGAATACTCAAATTAACATTCCTGCTACTTCTAGAGCCCATATTTCTGAAAGGAATATTAAAAGTTATTACAAAAGGACAAAACCGGCCATTAGGGCTGTGCAGGAACAAGCAATTGATGTCCCTTCAGAAATACCAACAGCCTTGCCTCTAAAATGGTTGACTGAGAAACCAATATGGACAAAGCAATGGCCTTTAGCTGAGGAAAAGCTACAGGCTTTAGAACAGCTGGTACAAGAGCAACTAGATGCTGGACATATAGAAGAATCTACCAGCCCTTGGAATTCTCCTGTATTTGTGGTTAAGAAAAAATCAGGTAAATGGAGAATGGTGACAGATCTCAGGGCCATCAACAAGGTTATTCAACCTATGTGCCCTCTGCAATCTGGAATTCCATTGCCCTCTTTATTACCAAAAGGATGGCCTCTCATAGTTATTGATTTAAAGGATTGTTTTTTCACTATACCTTTGCAAAAAGAAGATAGAGAAAAATTTGCCTTCACAGTGCCTACTTATAACAATTCTCAACCTTCGAGGAGGTACCACTGGACCGTCCTCCCCCAGGGTATGTTAAATAGCCCCTCCCTGTGCCAATATTTTGTGAACCAACCATTGCAAATAATGCGTAAGAAATTTCCCAAATCTAGTGTATACCATTACATGGACGACATATTGTTATCTGATTCAAACATAGATACCTTGAACAGACTGTTTGAAGAAATACAGATACTGTTACCTAAATGGGGATTGCAAATTGCTCCTGAAAAGATTCAGAAGGGAGATTCTGTTAATTATTTAGGTTATAGAATAGGTTTGCAAAAAATTAAGACACAGAAGGCACAAATTTGGAGAGATCGCTTACGGACTCTTAATGACTTTCAAAGACTGTTAGGAGACATTTCCAGTTTACGACCAACTATTGGGATAACACCTGATCTAATAATTCATTTGAACAAGACCTTGGATGGTGATAAAGATTTAAACAGTCCCAGAGAATTAACAGCTGAAGCAGAAAAGGAACTGACAAAATAAAGGCAATGCAGAGATCAAAGAATATTTACCAGTTTATTGTTAAACTTACTGAACCAAAGTTCCAGCGTAGCACAGGTAGCGAGGAACAAAAAAGGGGCGAGCCGCCTCTCCGCGCACCCTTTATTGGCAGGGATTCGCCTGAGGCAAACCCCGCCCTCTAAAGGGAGCTGATTTAACCCCTTCATCTCCCCCTTTTGTCTAAATAAGACACAACCAAACCAAATATAACTATAACAATAATAACAAATGATAAATATAACAAACAATATTGAGAGCAAAAGTTTTGCTAAAGAGTAACTACAATTAAATAATCTTCAACTCCATCAAAGATCCGAGAAGGGAGTAAATATTACTTAACAAAAAAGAGATATCCAAAATGTGCAACAAATGACAGAGACAACTGACTGCCTGGGCAATCACCCAAAATCTCGTTTGCAATGTTGAGTCAACCAACTTTGGCTAAGGCCTAACATAACTGACATACCATTCTCAAATGCAAGGAACTTTCTTAGGATTATCCTACCCTGTCTTGGCAAGATAAGACAATCCTGTTTATATCTTAGTCAGTAGTGAGGTATGGGTTTTTCTTAACCCAAAGGCCAGTTCTGCCAGGAAGACAAGCTCCCAGTGGAGTGTCTTTGGTGCTCAACGTTCTCTCGGGAGTAGAGTGGTGTTGCCAGGAGTAAATTGTGTCGCGATGGCACAGAATTCTAGGTTAGATTAAAGGCCATTTTCTACAGCTCTTCAAAGAGGCTGAAGATTATACTATCTATACTGAAAATAATCTCTATGTATCTAAAAGACCTGATTAACCTAAAAATAATATGACAAACATGTAATTCTCAATACCTATCTAATTTGAAAACTAAGGGAATAAACAATTGTGCAATGTATGAAGACAATGATCTTCACCTGTAAACAATGTCATTACTTATCAAATGTAAACAATGTCATTACATAAATAGTACCAGAGGTAGAAATGTACATTGTGATATGATAGATGTATCCATACAATATAAGCATACTCTTATACCAAAATAGAGGTAGGAACACTCACATTCAATATTCAATATATCAATATACAAGAAACAGTACCAACATAATTTTCTAAAAACAGTAAGTCACAAATACCAATCATCCCATCAACCCAGTTAATCCCCCCTTTTTTTTTATCCCTAATTACATACAATATCTCCCCATCCCCTCACTCCTAAACCAACCACTAAAAGATGTCCCTAACCCTGTGGGCAAACTCTGTTGGGAGAGGGGACGTCGTCCTCTTAGATTGCTTCTAGCTGACATGGGGGCGAAGTTCTTCTTAGGGGCCCCTGTGAAAGCAAACGATGGTAAAATTCCCAAATTAACCTTTGACTTAAGAAAATTATAACTAGTCTCTGTGTGTTTTGAGAAGGTCCGGCCAGAGCGTTGTCAAAAATGTGCATCATATGAAATTGTCTCTTGCAGTTGGTACCAAAAAACAGGTCTAAAATTAGTGCTTAAAAAAAAAAAATTCATGACGTCATAAAAACCAGATTGAGTTGATGTTGTGGGGCCCCATCTTCATCCTGGAAACTTCAAAAATTACTGTAGGAAAATATGTTGCTTGTTATGGGAAATTTAAACATTAACAACAAGGACTTATACTGACATATAAAGAAAGACACAGATGTGAGGGAAGGCAAAGAAAGTTTATCAAGTATAAAATTATTCTTATTCTGTCCCATTTCATGGCTCCTGACCTGAGACAGAAACTTTGAAATACCTCTTATCAACAGGCTTGGAATTGAAGAAGGACTGAGCCATAGTCCAACTCCAAAACCAGCTCTACACATTTATAAAGAAATGTTCAATAAAACATATAAATATATATATATATATATAAAATCAATACTTACGATATGTATAGAATTTTATTGTTGATGTTTAATGGGTCGTAACTATTTTCCATCCATCAGTAATTAAATATTCAGGGTCCCTCAAATTCTTTGGAGATGAATATTTTCCTGTGGAGATAAGAAAAGAACCCTGCCCCCATCCTATTAGTAATCCTTACCATCTGTACGTCGGTCATCCTTGTGAATGAATTGATATTTATCTTTTCCAAGTGACTTCCCTTCCTCAAACTGAACCTTTATTAATTTTGACGGTATCCATAATTTTTCCTCACCTGTGGAGATAAGAGCAAAACCCCTTCCCCAACGCAGCACATCTCCTGGCTTCCATTGTGAGGTCAGTACATCCTTGAAATAAACTGGTTGATTTAGTTCAGCAGACTTTTCCATTATCCAATGTCTTTCGCAGCCGTCGTTCCCTTCTCGTTAGCGTTGAGAAAATTCAAGGTTAACAAAGCATTATGTAACCTATTTCTAGGGGTGTTTTCCACTCCTTTCTGTTTGTTCAATATATCCTTTATAGTTCGATTTGATCTTTCTATGACTGCTTGACCTGTAGGATTGTATGGTATACCTGTAACATGCTTGATATTGTAATGATCAAAAAACCGTTTCATCTTCCTAGAGACATAAGCAGGACCATTATCTGTCTTTATTTGTGTAGGTATACCCATGATAGCCATGACTTCTAATAAATGAGTGATTACTGAATCAGCTTTTTCTGAACTTAAAGCAGTTGCCCACTGAAAGCCTGAATAAGTGTCGATGGTGTGATGAACATACTTCAATTTGCCAAATTCTGCAAAGTGGAACACATCCATCTGCCAGATTTCATTTCTATGAGTGCCCTTTGGGTTAACTCCTGCTGGCAGTGGCGTTTGGTTATAGAAAGAGCAGGTAGGGCATTTCTTCACAATCTCCTTAGCTTGTTGCCATGTAATAGAAAACTCTTTCTTCAAAACTTTGCTATTAACATGATGTTTTTTATGAAATTCAGAGGCTTGAAGCACACTACCAATCAATAATTGATCAATTTCTGCATTACCTTGTGCTAGAGGACCTGGCAGACCCGTATGGGATCGGATGAGTGTTATGTACATAGGGCAAAGACGGTTCCTTACAAGATGGGAGTCAGACATCAGGACCATACTGGTATTTGGCGGTTTGATGGGTGTGTGGGGTCTTTGCCAGACTCCACCTAGCATCATGGATTCCCTACTTTACTGATATTATGGAGTTCGGTGCATTCATCATATGTGTGCATGTCACACACTAGTGGGCATCATATGTACATGTTTATCCTGTGTGTGGGTGAGTGTGTTCATGAGTTTTATAGCCCAAGTACTACAGAACATGATCAATGAAAGGGAACACTGTTTTCCAGATATGGCAGGGCAATTATTTAAATGAACTGACAAGGGTTGGATGGCATGGATAAGACCTATGAGAGTTCAAGGCATACCGAATCCAGGCATGACAAAGTAGGTGGCAGACAGAATTCTGGCAAAACTAAGTAGGTAGCTTGATGTCCAACTTACTGGAGAAGAGCAACTGAGCGGAGACACTTTTCACTAAGCAACATGCTCTAGTGGAGATCAAACATCCTTTGACTTACAGCCAGTACGAATTAACCCTTTCATCAAATGAAACCTAATTTTCTCTGATTTTGAGTATACATTTGTGTCCCTTCCTGATTAATCTACTCTTTATCCTCTTAAGTCCCAATACCTCACGCTGATATCGGTCACATCTTTCCATTTGACATGGTTTTCCCTCAAGCTTCATACCGCCCCGAGATCATACAACTTTTTGTCCCCTCTCCACTGCTTCCTTGACAGCCATCTTGTCCTTTACCACACCACGCATCCCCAGTCCTTTACTCTCCAAGGGGAAAAGACCATAAATCCTGCTTTGTTTGGAGGCATGTATTTCTGTGATGCCCCATCCACCAAACACAATCCATCATTGACCAAATAACACAACATGTTAACAAATTTTTATTCTTTGAGAAAGAATAATCCATTGGAAAAGATACCAGCATTCATAGAAGACCTGAGGTATCTCTGAAAAAAAACATTCCCAAAGAGAGCATTAAGTCTGCCCCTCAAAATTTGAGAATTTCACTTTAACAGATCTTCACCAAATCATAGACATTGATATGGAAGTCATTATCAAACTTGATGAAATACACAGAAGGTTTGTTGGGAACTTGGCAAATAATTTTACCTATTTCTTGGGTTCCATCTTTTTTGTTGTACTGCACTCTTTTGCCCTCCAAGGAATCCCTGCCTAATTCCAAAGTCACCTCTACTGGAGGACATTCAGGCGTGATGTGGAGGTTGCCTTCAATGGAATCATCATGATGGTGGTAAAGGTAGAGGACCGGATCATTCTCGTTGACAATGTAGAAACAGGTCGTTATGGTCTGCACCTCATCTGGGACCACGCCACTCCACTCTTCCTTAGAGCCTGGCATGATGTGGAGGTTGCCTTCCAGGTAGTCATCCAGGAGGTGGTAAATGTCCAAGACCGGATCTTTCTTGTAGGTAATATAAAACCAGGTCTTCATGATTGGCACCTCTTCTAGGACCATCCCGTTCCAGTCATTCTTAGAGCCATTTGTGCCCATGAATGTATGTTTCACTGCTCTGCCAACTATGGTGTTTGAGAGATGAGTGTCTGTCACCTGAGGAAATGGCACATTATTAGGCAGGATCTTCAGGTTTAAAATCCTTTCATCACTATGAAGCTCCAAGCCATAGACACAATCAATCCCATCATATTTCAACAAATAGAGAGAAGGATATGTTGGCAGTTGATCTAGAATGATGGCTTTCCAATGGGTGACTGGTTCATTGACTTCCTTCCAGCCATGAGAAATTCTGCGGCCAACAATATTCTCCAGGGCCTCAAAAGGCTTACTAAGTTTTTGCTTCTGGAGCGATGGCCCATTCTTCCTCTGGAGATGTGGCATGCAACTCATACTAAGAGGCATCTTCATCATGGCGGGAGACTTTCTGAGATAGGCCACAGCACTCCTGTTCCACTGTCTCTTGGCTCTGTTTCTGTGCTTGGGCTTCATAGCTGCCAATCTCTGCATAAGAAGAACTCTTCAGTTTAAATCAGACACAAAGTGGTTTCCTCCACCATAAGTGCCTGCAAGGATAAGAATGTGAGGATGTGAGGTCAAGGCTCTTTTTAGGAATAACTTTGGAGCAGGTGAAAAAGGCACGGCTGAATAGATTTGGATACCTAAATGGAATATGTTCTTAAGAAATTAATAGGAAAATTATCAAACTCTTGTCTACAGCTCAGTATATGTGTATCAGAGACGTATTCCTGCTGCAAAATGCAATTGACCTCTACTGAGAAACCTACTTCCTGACTTACTATATCAATGAGAGAGGAAGCTATGCCTATACTTATAGCGAGAAAGAAATATCTGAACAGATGGCAAAGAATTCAAAGAACAGCCACTCCTCTCATTACCACTCAAGCTACTGGTTAGTTGGCTGATCTATAACCACCTGCCCAAGGTCATGGCACTCCAGTCCACTGGCTCTCTCTATTGTGTCTCCTGATCCAGATCCAGGTTGATTACATAAAGATATTCTGTATCTTCATTAGAGAAGTGAGTACTGTGAGTCAAACTGCCAAAAGAAAGAAACATTAATCTGTGCAACAGCACCTATTAGAAATAATTATCTTTTAAAACACATATGGACAAAGAGGATCTTTGCCATTTAAGTGGACTGAGGAATTGGACATTTTTAGCAAAGATAGAGTGGGGAGAATACCTGACATTAACCGTCCCCCAGCTATCAAATATAGGAGCTGTTAACGACATAAATTTTGGACCCAGAGCAGATTTGAAAGAAACCTTTCTTTGACTACAGAGGTCCTAGTTGCTTCCTAAACATATTTACCAAAAGAAAATATCTTGGCTCTCTAGATTCCAACTTCTGGAAATTCGGTTGAACAGTTGTGGAGCCCAAGAGC
The DNA here is from genome assembly GCF_037038515.1 of Microtus pennsylvanicus. NCBI lineage: Eukaryota > Metazoa > Chordata > Mammalia > Rodentia > Cricetidae > Microtus > Microtus pennsylvanicus. The sequence goes on from NC_134602.1 coordinate 16,269,880, forward strand.
TGAACTGACCTCCTCAGCCACCGTGAAGATAGTAAGCCCACCTTCACAGAAGACCAGTGCTTCATGTGGAACAGAGTTGCCACCCCCAACCAAAGCTTTGTGACATCATCAAGGCTCTACTTATGTCATAAAACTCCTCCTAGCCAGGTTTCTTCCCTACTAACCCCCAGAAATATCCAGCATACAGGTCCTAAAATGCTGCTCATACAGCCCCATGAAGACCCAAAATAAAAACCCCAATCTTCTTCCCAATTACTTGAGTCATATTTTCCAAGTAACTCAACCACTTTATGTGTTTTTTTTTTCTGTAAAATAATTTTTGGTCTGAGTCAACAACTCATATGAATGTTTTTTTCCTAGCTCCAATGTCCTCATTGGTTATTTTCTATTGATTTTTCCATTACTTCATAATAATAATTATCAAACTTTCCACTTCTCTTCCTCCTCCAACATTCTTCTTGCTGCGCAAATAAACCTCTCCACTCAAACACCAGTCCAAATAGAGGGCAGGGTACTTTGAGCTGTGGGAAGTCCAAGCCCACACTTCATCCATCCAGATTTAGCAAGGTATGCATCCACAAAAATTATGATCACAAAAAGCCAGTGTATGATATGCAGACAATTGCAAGTGCCATTATCTTTGGCTTCTCCGTCTGCCCCAATTGTCAGCCACATTCAGAGCTTCCAGTTTGATCCCATGTTCTTTCATTCCCAGGTCACTGGATTAGTTGAAATCCCCTTAGTTCAGGCACAGTGTCTCATAGTGTGGACCAAGCCCTTATATTCCTGACATCCTTGCTCTTTTTCTCCATCTATCTGCTCTTCCACTGGAGCTTCAAGCTCCATCTAGTTTTCTGATTTTGACCCTGACTTGATCTCCATCATTTGCCAAACAAAAGTTCCATGGTGGTTTTCAAGATAGTCAGTCATCAGTCTGACTATGGGACAAGGCACACATAGTTCCTAGGGACATGTCACAGTGAGGTCATCTTCTCCCCCATGCTTCAGTACCTAGAGAGGGTCACCCTATAGCCTACTGAGAACCACTCGAGAGATATCGATATTGACATCCCCAGAATGGCCCCATAAATTGAGATATCATCAGTGTATGTGCATTAACTATTGTGTGTTTGTGTGTGTGTATTTAAATCACAATAACAAATGGATTGTAATATTGAAGTTTCTTCTCATCTTGAGAAGAATATTTTCTACAGAAACACTCTCACAGTAATAGTGAGAGTGTAAACTATCTAAGAAAGGAGAAATAACTGGACGAATCCCCCAGGAGTTAGGCTCAGTGTCCCAGGAATTACGCCCAAGGAAAGTCAATGAAATCAGTGATGGAAGATAAAACCCAGCCTAAATAAAACCCTAAATCATTTAGGTGGAACATGAGATACTCTTACAACAGTTACAAGAGGTCTAAAATGCCTGGACTGGAACATAAGGGGAACACAATGACGTGGAGCTGAGAGTGCATGTCAAAACTGATTGGATCTGGCAAAAATTATGTAAGCATACCAAAGAAACCACCAGTGGGACAAAACCCTAAGAAATCTGTATGACAACATATCATGTTGAACATAATGAGATTTATAGACAAAGGAAAGATCTCAATTATGTCACTGTCACACAGGTGATGATGAACCAGTTCCATCGTAGAGTGACTCCCTGCTGTGTGTAAGATAACCTGTCAATTCTGTCTAGTCAGTTACAAGGAAATTTGCATTAATTGCACAGATTAACTATCAGCATCATTTACTGCACAATCAAAGGCAAGGCAAAGAAATCATAGACATGTTGTTGAATGCTGATGATGTTATTGGGAGTTTTGATGGGTTTTTTTCTTAAAGGGTGACTCTCATCGGTGACTCTCATGCATGAAGCAGATCCTTTCTCTGTGATGTTTCCTGAATAGCCACTGAGATACCAGCCCATTGAGTTGTGGTCTCTCTCTCTTTTACAAAGCAACTTCTACCTTCAGCTTGATCTCTTGCTTGAGCTTCCCTTCCGGCTACTAGGCTCCTTTTCTGATCCTGCAGAGGGCTTTTGTAAGGGATTGTGATCTCTAAGTTTTTCCCCTTTCAAGAACTAATCATTCTATTAATCACAATTCAAAACTGCTGTGGGAGTTTGTTTGTGACTTATGCCTTCACATGTGATACAAGCGACCTGTGTGTATAGGGTCTTCTCTCTGTTCATGTGGGGAAGGCATGGCAGCAGGAGTAGATGGCTGCTCATTCTCTGTAAGGAAATCAGTAAACAGTGGGGACCAAGTACAAGGATGTCCTGAAATATTAAGTCTTGTCCTTTCAAGGCCCCAAAGCCTCCCGCTAGGTTCAGGGTCACGACAATCTCCAAAACCCACCGAGCATGAAGTATTCAGAACCAGAAGCCTGTGTGTGCCATATCACGTAAATTCATCGTGAGTACACCAATCTGTTTTTTTTTCAATTCTAAATTATTTTGTCCCATCAGAACGATCTATATTACCAATTAACCAAATTTGCTGCATCTTTGGTGTCCTAGAATTGCTTTAAATTGTTGCTGGGACAGTCTTACAAACCTTCCTGTGCTGTTATGAGACCTTAAGGGGACAGCACTTATTTCAGAAATCAAAGGCAGTTGGGTTCAATCCTATGGTTAGCTGTTAGCTAGACACTGGAAGGATGGATTTGACTAAGAAAGGGAGACAGCATACATGGAGGCAGGTAACCTTTCCTTTGCAAATTGACCCATTTTGAGGTCTTACTTCAGGCTCTTCTCTTCTCCTAATCTTGGTTTTTTTATTAGTTTAGGAGAAGAATTAAAACTCCATTTACAGTATCTGTGAAACCGAATGAGTTAAGTATATGTGACCAACTTGATGTCTGCCTGTCTGTCAACAGGGCCAGAGTTCAGGGGCATCTGATGCATAGCACAGGAATGTCAGCCATCAATCTCTGGTCCACCTAACTCTACAGCATTAGAGTTGTCATGGTTGCTCATCTGATCTTCCTCATATGATCTCCATCCACAGAGATGTCAGAAAAATCCTCCCCTGAGAGTGCAAGTTCTTTACAAATGAAAGATTATACAACAGAAGACACATGGGAGATTTATATGGGCAAGCTGTTGAAAGGATAAAGTGACAGAAGAAGTTTATTGATTAATTAAAGAAAGAATCCGCTTCAGCTGATAGGTTAGAACATACGTAGGTGGAGTAAACAAAATAGAATGCCGGGAGGAAGAGGTAGTGAGCTCAGAGAAGCCATGCTCCCCTCTCCCCGGCAGATGCCATAGCTCTGCTCTCTGAGGCAGATGTCGATGCAGCCAGCCACCATGTCAGACATGCTGAATTTTTCCTGGTAAGTGCACCTCGTTATACTACACTGATTATTAGAAATGGGTTAAAATGCTGAATCTAATGGGCCAGAAGTATTTAAAAGAATACAGTTTTTGTGTATTTATTTCAGGCATAACCTTCATGCGGCCGTGGTGATGGGGACACAGCCTCGCTGCTCAAATAACTACAGAATGGCTTGCAGCCTTGTGGACAACTGAATCCACTGAAAGCCTGAGAAAGCTTGGGAAAGAGTAAAGCATGTTTTTTGGTAGCAGCGATTTCTCGGTCTGCTCTGCTTGCTAGAAGAAAGCAAGGGCTCTCATCTAAAAGAGGCTTGCTGACTCAGCTTCAGCTGCAAAACCCTGCAGCCCTTAAGAGGTCCTGCCACAAAACATTTAAATGGTGTTGATAAAAGCCAACTGAATGCTTGTATGTTTTCAGCAGTAGCAGGAAAACAAACTGTGTTGTTTTAAAATGCCGGGTTTCTGGGCCATCCTGCCTGGGCAAACTCTGACTGTTTGAGGAAGGAGGGCCAGCTACAGAAAGAGGGCTTGAGTGTTGTCTGTTGCAGCCTCTTTGATGGCAAGGACCTTGAAACACTGTAGACTTGTGGCACTGAGTGCGGCTCTGTTCGGTACCTCAGCCACAAGGTTGGAATGGCAGAAAGCTAAGGAATGGGCTACATCTGGCCAGCAAAGCCACGGCTTTAGTCCTACTGAGATTGCTTGGTAAATGAAAGACTCATGTGGTCAGAAAAACCGAGAGAGACATAGAGTAAACAGAGATTCAAAGACAAAGAAAATTTTTAAATGATTTACAGTGTGTTAAATATATGTGCAGGCTAAAATTTGAAGTTCTTAAAGTTAAAAAAAGGAAGAGAGTTGTTGGGTGTGGTAGTACACACCTGTAAACCCAACACATGGGAGGCAGAGGGAGATTGACCTCTGTACCTTCAAGGTGAGGTAGCACACGCCTTTAATCCCAGTGCCTTGAAGGCAGAGACAAACAGATCTTTGTGAGTTCAATGTGTAGTAGCATACACCTTTAATCCCAATGCCTGAAAGGCAGAGAGAGGCAGATCTCTGAGACTTCAAGGACAGAAATGTATACAGAGTTATTCCAGGTCAAAGATACAGAGAACCTGTCTCAAAAGGCAAAAAATTAAAAGGAAAAATAAACAAAATAGAGGTTAAATTGAAGCGCACAAAGATGGAAAATTCACAGCGAATTTTGATATTGTATGCTATTATGCTCTTTTTGGATCATTTGAATTTTGAGGCAGTAGCAATAGCTGCTAAAAGATGTTTCTTTATAAAAGCTGCTGAAATAATCCAACATAGATATTTTGAAAATGCCTTGACTTTGAAATTTGGATCTAAGGACATGATGCTTTGGAAAGGAGTTTCTATTTTGTTTTCACAGAGGGTGATAGTCTGTGGATGCCTCTATCCTAATATGGTAGGATGGACCGCGCCCTACTTAAAGGTTGCTGTGAACACCTTTAAAAAATTGCTTCGCTCAACTGCCAACTGAGATAAATCAATAATGATGCCACCATTCAGCAGGAAGCATTTTGGAGAGAAGAAACTGCACCCACGTTCCCAAATATGGCTTATAAACGTTCTTTTACATTTAAAGTGGGTTGTGATATAGATATGAATATTTGCATTAGTATAAATTGTGCTTTACTGATAGAGATTTTAGGTCAATTTTGTTATATGTATATGCATTTTTGATCTTAATTAAGGTATTGTGATTGTGTAGTTCATTTAAAAATATAATGTATATAGGTTATTAATGGATAATCATTAATAATAGTCAAGTTTGTAGTCATGTTAGTTAGATTTTCTAGCTACATAGATATATATTTCACTTAGATAGGCATTATTCATATCTCTCTAGACTACAAAATAGGCTATTTAATGTTTTAGTACCTTAGGGTTTTTCATGACAGTGAGACACTCTACTCTTGGCAGCACATATCTACTTCAGGAAGAAGATGGGCATCACAGAGGATCCTTATGGAGTTTGATAGCCATTTGGTGAAGAAACTGCTCTTGCATGGATTGTTGCATAAACTGTACACAGAAAACACTCAGAGAGAGGACTACTGAACTTGCCTAAAGGTGAGATGATCTTTTTGTGTTCCTGATTCAGGAAAGGGTCAGCAAAACATTCTTCCAGACAAGCAGATAGTGACTGCCTTTGAAATTGCCTGCTTCATGGAAATGTCTGCTGGAAACTATGGGCCTGTAGGCTGAGGATGGAAACCCCAACGGTACAGAGGAACTTTGGGTGACTGTCCAGGCAGCGAGATGTCTCTGTCATTTCTAGAGTTTGAAAATGGCTTACTTTTTGTTTGCTTAGGTAATACTGTATTATTCTTGAGTCTCTGATGGAGTTGAAGAATAGATAGATAGTTATAGTTTTCCATTGTTATGATAAAAGATAAAATAGATATAAATATTGTAACTGTAATTCTTGCTTGATAACTGTTTTGTTATATGTAATTTTGCTTTGTTAAAGTTAAAGATTCCGTTCTTGTTTAAACAGAAATAGGAGTAATGATGGAGTATAGGTCATTGGTTAATTAAATAAAGAAACTGTTTGGCCTGAAAGGTTAGAACATAGGTGGGTGGAATAAACATAAGAGAATGCTGGGAGGAATAGGAATTGAGCTTAGAGATGCCATGCACCTCTCCCATGGGCAGAAATGGTAGCTCTGCACTCTGAGGCAGATGGAGATACAGCCAGCCACCAGGTCAGACATGCTAAATCTTTCCTTCTAAGCGCACCTCGTGCTGCAACATACATTATTAGACATGGGTTAAGAGGCTGAAAATAATGGGGCAGGCAGTGTTGAAATGAATAGTTTTGTGTTGTTATTTCGGAGCATAACCTTACAAGGCGGCCCCATGGGGATGCAGCCCTCTGCTCAAATTTCTACAATCAAGGGGAAAATGGAAGAAGGGAAGAAAGAAGAGAGAAAGACAAGGAAGAATGGATGAATTCAATCATTCATTGGAAAAATGAGGGAACCAATGAATGAGGAGACCTAGTAGGAAAAAATGTGCTGCATTCCCTCAGAGAGTCAGGTCAAATTAAAGATTGACAAGGTTTTCCACTAAGGAGGAGGCTTATTCCATTTTACCTTCTTTGTGCTCCAGGCCCACCCACAAGAGTGATGATGAGGACAGGGAGAAGAAGAGGAGAGGGTGTACCAGAATTCCCTGGTACAATTTCTCACCCAAATTGTAGCCAAATCACCTGACCTGGGACAGCTGATCTACATGCTGGACCCTAACTCCCAGTTTGACAACTCTAACATTTTAACCAAGTTTGTGAAGATGAAGGAACCAAAAATAGCCCAGTTACAGGATGGCAGGTTCCTTACAGGATGGGAGTCAGACATCAGTACCATACTGGTATTTGGCAGATTGATGGGTGTGTGGGGTCTTTGCCAGACTCCACCTAGCATCATGGAATCCCTACTTTACTGATATTATGGAGTTCGGTGCATTCATCATATGTGTGCATGTCACACACTAGTGGGCATCATATGTACATGTTTATCCTGTGTGTGGGTGAGTGTGTTCATGAGTTTTATAGCCCAAGTACTACAGAACATGATCAATGAAAGGGAACACTGTTTTCCAGATATGGCAGGGCAATTATTTAAATGAACTGACAAGGGTTGGATGGCATGGATAAGACCTATGATAGTTCAAGGCATACCGAATCCAGGCATGACAAAGTAGGTGGCAGACAGAATTCTGGCAAAACTAAGTAGGTAAATTGATGTCCAACTTACTGGAGAAGAGCAACTGAACGGAGACACTTTTCACTAAGCAACATGCTCTAGTTGAGATCAAACATCCTTTGACTTACAGCCAGTACGAATTAAACCATTCATCAAATGAAATCTAATTTTCTCTGATTTTGAGTATACATTTGTGTCCCTTCCTGATTAATCTACTCTTTATCCTCTTAAGTCCCAATACCTCACGCTGATATCGGTCACATCTTTCCATTTGACATGGTTTTCCCTCAAGCTTCATACCGCCCCGAGATCATACAACTTTTTGTCCCCTCTCCACTGCTTCCTTGACAGCCATCTTGTCCTTTACCACACCACGCATCCCCAGTCCTTTACTCTCCAAGGGGAAAAGACCATAAATCCTGCTTTGTTTTGAGGCATGTATTTCTGTGATGCCCCATCCACCAAACACAATCCATCATTGACCAAATAACACAACATGTTAACAAATTTTTATTCTTTGAGAAAGAATAATCCATTGGAAAAGATACCAGGATTCATAGAAGACCTGAGGTATCTCTGAAAAAACACATTCCCAAAGAGAACATTAAGTCTGCCCCTCAAAATTTGAGAATTTCACTTTAACAGATCTTCACCAAATCATAGACATAGATATGGAAGTCATTATCAAACTTGATGAAATACACAGAAGGTTTGTTGGGAACTTGGCAAATAATTTTACCTATCTCTTGGGTTCCATCTTTTTTGTTGTACTGCACTCTTTTGCCCTGCAAGGAATCCCTGCCTAATTCCAAAGTCACCTCTACTGGAGGACATTCAGGCGTGATCTGGAAGTTGCCTTCAATGGAATCATCATGATGGTGGTAAAGGTACAGGACCGGATCATTCTCGTTGACAATGTAGAAACAGGTCGTTATGGTCTGCACCTCATCTGGGACCACGCCACTCCACTCTTCCTTAGAGCCTGGCATGATGTGGAGGTTGCCTTCCAGGTAGTCATCCAGGAGGTGGTAAATGTACAAGACCGGATCTTTCTTGTAGGTAATATAAAACCAGGCCTTCATGATTGGCACCTCTTCTAGGACCATCCCGTTCCAGTCATTCTTAGAGCCATTTGTGCCCATGAATGTATGTTTCACTGCTCTGCCAACTATGGTGTTTGAGAGATGAGTGTCTGTCACCTGAGGAAATGGCACATTGTTAGGCAGGATCTTCAGGTTTAAAATCCTTTCATCACTATGAAGCTCCAAGCCATAGACACAATCAATCCCATCATATTTCAACAAATAGAGAGAGGGATATGTTGGCAGTTGATCTAGAATGATGGCTTTCCAATGGGTGACTGGTTCATTGGCTTCCTTCCAGCCATGAGAAATTCTGCGGCCAACAATATTCTCCAGGGCCTCAAAAGGCTTACTAAGTTTTTGCTTCTGGAGCCATGGCCCATTCTTCTTCTGGAGATGTGGCATGCAACTCATACTAAGAGGCATCTTCATCATGGCGGGAGACTTTCGGAGATAGGCCACAGCACTCCTGTTCCACTGTCTCTTGGCTCTGTTTCTGTGCTTGGGCTTCATAGCTGCCAATCTCTGCATAGGAAGAACTCTTCAGTTTAAATCAGACACAAAGTGGTTTCCTCCACCATAAGTGCCTGCAAGGATAAGAAGGTGAGGATGTGAGGTCAAGGCTCTTTTTAGGAATAACTTTGGAGCAGGTGAAAAAGGCAGGGCTGAATAGATTTGGATACCTAAATGGAATATGTTCTTAAGAAATTTATAGGAAAATTATCAAACTCTTGTCTACAGCTCAGTATATGTGTATCAGAGACATATTCCTGCTGCAAAATGCAATTGACCTCTACTGAGAAACCTACTTCCTGACTTACTATATCAATGAGAGACGAAGCTATGCCTATACCTAAAGTGAGAAAGAAATATCTGAACAGATGGCAAAGAATTCAAAGGACAGCCACTCCTCTCCTTACCACTCAAGCTACTGGTTAGTTGGCTGATCTATAACCACCTGCCCAAGGTCATGGCACTCCAGTCCACTGGCTCTCTCTATTGTGTCTCCTGATCCAGATCCAGGTTGATTACATAAAGATATTCTGTATCTTCATTAGAGAAGTGAGTACTGTGAGTCAAACTGCCAAAAGAAAGAAACATTAATCTGTGCAACAGCACCTATTAGAAATAATTATCTTTTAAAACACATATGGACAAAGAGGATCTTTGCCATTTAAGTGGACTGAGGAATTGGACATTTTTAGCAAAGATAGAGTGGGGAGAATACCTGACATTAACCGTCCCCCAGCTATCAAATATAGGAGCTGTTAACGACATAAATTTTGGATCCAGAGCAGATTTGAAAGAAACCTTTCTTTGACTACAGAGGTCCTAGTTGCTTCCTAAAGATATTTACCAAAAGAAAATATCTTGGCTCTCTAGATTCCAACTTCTGGAAATTCGGTTGAACAGTTGTGGAGCCCAAGAGCTGAACTGACCTCCTCAGCCACCGTGAAGATAGTAAGCCCACCTTCACAGAAGACGAGTGCTTCATTTGGAACAGAGTTGCCACCCCCAACCAAAGCTTTGTGACATCATCAAGGCTCTACTTATGTCATAAAACTCCTCCTAGCCAGGTTTCTTCCCTACTAACCCCCAGAAATATCCAGCATACAGGTCCTAAAATGCTGTTCATACAGCCCCATGAAGACCCAAAATAAAAACCCCGATATTCTTCCCAATTACTTGAGTCATATTTTCGAAGTAACTCAACCCCTTTATGTGTTTTTTTTTCTGTAAAATAATTTTTGGTCTGAGTCAACAACTCACATGAATGTTTTTTTTTTCCTAGCTCCAATGTCCTCATTGGTTATTTTCTATTGATTTTTCCATTACTTCATAATAATAATTATCAAACTTTCCACTTCTCTTCCTCCTCCCACATTCTTCTTGCTCGGCAAATAAACCTCTCCACTCAAACACCAGTCCAAATAGAGGGCAGGGTACTTTGAGCTGTGGGACGTCCAAGCCCACCCTTCATCCATCCAGATTTAGCAAGGTATGCATCCACAAAAAATATGATCAAAAAAGCCAGTATATGATATGCAGACAATTGCAAGTGCCATTATCTTTGGCTTCTCCGTCTGCTCCAATTGTCAGCCACATTCAGAGCTTCCAGTTTGATCCCATGTTCTTTCATTCCCAGGTCACTGGATTAGTTGAAGTCCCCTTAGTTCAGGCACAGTGTCTCATAGTGTGGACCAAACCCTTATATTCCTGACATCCTTGCTCTTTTTCTCCATCCATCTGCTCTTCCACTGGAGCTTGGAAGCTCCATCTAGTTTTCTGATTTTGACCCTGACTTTGCCAAACAAAAGTTCCATGGTGGTTTTCAAGATAGTCAGTCATCAGTCTGACTATGGGACAAGGCACACATAGTTCCTAGAGACATGTCACAGTGCGGTCAACTTCTCCTCCCTGCTTAAGTACTTAGAGAGGGTCACCCTATGGCCTTCTGAGAACCACTCGAGAGATATCGATCTTGACATCCTCAGAATGACCCCATAAATTGAGATATCATCAGTGTATGTGCATTAACTTGTGTGTGTTTGTGTGTGTATTTAAATCACAATAACAAATGGATTGTAATATTGAAGTTTCTTCTCATCTTGAGAAGAATATTTGCTACAGAAACACTCTCACAGTAATAGTGAGAGTGTAAACTATCTAAGAAAGGAGAAATATCTGGAGGAATCCCCCAGGAGTTAGGCTCAGTGTCCCAGGAATTACGCCCAAGGAAAGTCAATGAACTCAGTGATGGAAGTAAAACCCAGCCTAAATAAAACCCTATATCATTTAGGTGGAACATGAGATACTGTTACAACAGTTACAAGAGGTCTAAAATACCTGGACTGGAACATAAGGGGAACACAATGACGTGGAGCTGAGAGTGCATGTCAAAACTGATTGGATCTGGAAAAAAATTATGTAAGCATACCAAGGAAATCACCAGTGGGACAAAACCCTAAGAAATCTGTATGACAACATATCATGTTGAACATAATGAGATTTATAGACAAAGGAAAGATCTCAATTATGTCACTGTCACACAGGTGATGATGAACCAGTTCCATCGTAGAGTGACTCCCTGCTGTGTTTAAGATAACCTGTCAATTCTGTCTAGTCAGTTACAAGGAAATTTGCATTAATTGCACAGATTAACTATCAGCATCATTTACTGCACAATCAAAGGCAAGGCAAAGAAATCATAGACATGTTGTTGAATGCTGATGATGTTATTGGGAGTTTTGATGGGTTTTTTTATTAAAGGGAAATCATTGGTGACTCTCATGCATGAAGCAGATCTTTTCTCTGTGATGTTTCCTGAATAGCCACTGAGATACCAGCCCATTGAGTTGTGGTCTCTCTCTCTTTTACAAAGCAACTTCTACCTTCAGCTTGATCTCTTGCTTGAGCTTCCCTTCCGGCTACTAGGCTCATTTTCTGATCCTGCAGAGGGCTTTTGTAAGGGATTGTGATCTCTAAGTTTTTCCCCTTTCAAGAACTAATCATTCTATTAATCACAATTCTATACTGCTGTGGGAGTTTGTTTGTGACTTATGCCTTCACATGTGATACAAGCGACCTGTGTGTATAGGGTCTTCTCTCTGTTCATGTGGGGAAGGCATGGCAGCAGGAGTAGATGGCTGCTCATTCTCTGTAAGGAAATCAGTAAACAGTGGGCACCAAGTACAAGGATGTCCTGAAATATTAAGTCTTGTCCTTTCAAGGCCCCAAAGCCTCCAGCTAGGTTCAGGGTCACGACAATCTCCAAAACCCACCGAGCATGAAGTATTCAGAACCAGAAGCCTGTGTGTGCCATATCACATAAATTCATCGTGAGTACACCAATCTGTTTTTTTTTTTAATTCCAAATTATTTTGTCCCATCAGAATGATCTATATTACCAATTAACCAAATTTGCTGCATCGTTGGTGTCCTAGAATTGCTTTAAATTGTTGCTGGGACAGTCTTACAAACCTTCCTGTGCTGTTATGAGACCTTAAGGGGACAGCGCATATTTCAGAAATCAAAGGCAGTTGGGTTCAATCCTATGGTTAGCTGTTAGCTAGACACTGGAAGGATGGATTGGACTAAGAAAGGGAGACAGCATACATGGAGGCAGGTAACCTTTCCTTTGCAAAATGACCCATTTTGAGGCCTTACTTCAGGCTCTTCTCTTCTCCTAATCTTGGTTTATTTATTAGTTTAGGAGAAGAATTAAAACTCCATTTACAGTGTCTGTGAACCTGAATGAGTTAAGTATGTGTGACCAACTTGATGTCTGCCTGTCTGTCAACAGGG